>NW_025544786.1:656721-1042233 GCF_000003525.1 Blastomyces dermatitidis ER-3
TAAAAAAAAGAATGAAGATTGAAGATTGATTCTGAGCTGTATGAGTCAGAGTATTCAAATATTTTTGATAGGATGTACATGATGTCACATTACAGTGTTTTTTACCATAGAAAAGTTGGTTTTTCTATAATAAATGAAGTATATTAATGAATGTAGAGAAGAGTATAAAGAATGTAAATACAGTAGAAAACATCTGTAAAGAAAAGACTGGAGATTAATACCATACAGACCACAGAGCCTGTTCATGGATTTGATGAGGTGCATGTGATATCATGTGAGGTCACATTACAGGGCATTTTACTCGGAAAAGTTGGTTTTTCTATAATATATAGAGAGATATATAGAGAGATAAAGGAGCGGCCTCAATTATCTCCATTCGGCAAAGTGCAATCCCCCTTTCGGGGTTACGTCACATGAATGTTCGGTAAAGATCCTAAGCTTATCCTGTGTCCCGCCCATCCCCAGCCATGAGGTTCGAAGGGAACTTCTTTACGGATCGATCCGTATATTGGAGCCCGAATTGTATCGGGGCTGAACGGAGTTGCTGATTTGTTTTTTGTCTGCACCGCCGTGTTAAGTTCCGCCCCACTTCAAGGGCTCAGCACCTGGTCCTCAAGCATAAAACCCTAATAATTGGCTTTGATTTGGGTAGAAGCTCTGGAGTCCAAGGATTCAAAGCCGGGGTCGATTTATCTGACGCCAAGGCTTGGCGACGGAGGATTTTCCAGACGCCACCGGTCATTAAAATCCCCTTGCAATGCAAGCGTGAGAGTTTCCGTTTTGTTGCCTTGACTGTAGCTATAGAGTTGCACTGTCGAATCTTAGATGTTTAAATATTTCAAAGCTTTGAAAAGGAAGTGTCCCGTCCTTTTCTGACTGTGTAAATGGTTCCTGACTCCTAGCCAGAGAAATTGATACATGAATGGGCGATGGGAAGAGGAAGTCTCAGGGGCCCCTTACATTTTCTCTGAAGCAGGTTACTCACAGGATATATAGAATGACTGGGCGACTCCTCGGTCGAATGACCAAAATTTGGCAAGGTAGTAGTATCCATATTTGTAAGGCTGAGTTTACATGAACGTACTTCACCACTTTCTTGATCACATCACGTGTTTGATGTCATACCAAATAAGTGAAATTGATCAATAAAGTGGTGTGATCAAGAGAGTGATGAAGTACGTTATGGCGGGCTCCTTTGTCGAGAACGATTCCTGTATTTATTTCACGCAGCGTTACGCCAGATATTCATCATACAGCACTGTATGTATGTATATGTGTATGGACGACGTAAATACAAGGGCTGTAAGGGACACACTGCGCATAATTATAGTTTTTTAGGCTACCAGGTGTCGGGATGGACGGTAACACGGGTGGAAAACAAGCTTATTTTCGTTCTCATGATCTTCGAGTCAGAATAAGCTGCAGCGGACGGGCAACGAAACAACTAACGAAAAGAAGGTTGCGAACACCAAGGTTCACAACCGCGTGAGAGAATAAGGACGCCTCATTCTGATCACCATCAATAAATCCTCGGAAAGAAATATGGGGCCTCTCGTATCCAAAACTTTCAGAAAGCCCACTATCTGCTGGCTGGACACAAATATTATTTTGCTTACTTTTGTTGTTACCATGCTAGTGGCAAGTGCGACTGTGCAAGCAAGTATCCCCAGTCACAGTGTCAGTTAGCAGCCTAGCAAGGGTGGGCGGCTGATCGAACAGGGGCATCAAGATAACCTTAAGATTGTGTGGGTCCATGAACCAAGGATTGCATCCATGAAATAAATGGTCTGTATCCACACAGCGCCAAATCAAAGAAGAAAGTTGCAAAAGGCGGAAGCAACGGAAGAAGAGCATCGTTAAAAAAAAAAAAAAAAGAAATTAATTCCCACATATTGGTTCCCCATGCTAAGCATCTAAGGGAACTAGCGCCCATGCAAAATTTCACCATGCAGAGGTTAAAAACTTCAAAAAAATAAAATAAAAAATAAAAAAATAACAATTGGTAGTGGGCTAGAGAGAAATCGGGGCCGACGCTCCTCCTCCTCCTCTTCCTTCCGGCCTCCTGAGTCCTTCGCAACTCCTCGGTCGTATTCGCCTCTGTGTCTTTGACCGTATTTCTCGTGGACGCCATGGCTCGGAGCAATCCACAATATTGTCTTTGTATCCCATGTAATCGTGACGTTGAAACTCAAACCAGTCTTGGCAGCGAGGTCAAAAGACAAGCAATTGTCTCGGAATTCGACCAAAAAGCTCGTGGGAACAATGGCGGCTGGTGCATAATTATGAACTAGAAACGCCTCCTTGCCTCTCCTATCCCACAGGACTGTACGCTCGGGGCTCGTCGGCGGTTGCACCCGGCCACATTTGTATGTAGTTGAATCAACCTATTTATTATTTAGGAAAATAAAGTAAAATAATAAGAGGCATTTGAGCACCTTCATCGGTACGTATGATACTTGTTGGCAGTAGGTCTGATACCTGAACTTCTGCTGCCGGAGAGAAGCAGGCCTGCCTCGGGACAATTTATGCAGGGAGGATAAATGGTGGGGAAGGGATGGATGATTTAAGGTTAATTAACCGTTTATAAGGTTTAGAGTCCATGCTCAAACTTGAACATCCGAGTTTACCAACATGATAGCGCGATTCATAACAATCATGGCGGTTTTTTTCATGCGCTATTGTTTTATGATGTGTCCAACGACATAGTTACCTGGTGGCGTCGTTTATATCTGCAGCCTGCTTGCTCTGCGACCGAGACCCTCTGAAAATATGAAAATAGTGACTCTAACTTGTCCCTGGCCTAGCCGGTGTTACTGGCATTAACATCGGAAGATTACCTCGCTAAGGGTCAGATCTTCTGCACGCATTGGGGATTTAGAGCCGTCATTAGCCAATATTGGAGATCAAGCGAATAAACAGTCACAAGGGCTTTGTGTTATGGAAGTGGGGTCTGTCCGTCTCTTGACTGACTGGTTTCTAGGAGCTTACGAAGCGACCTTTAACCTACAACATACTTTGAATGATGAATCCATTAGTTAAGAGGCGAGGAGCAGTGTGTTTTGTTTGTCGATACGCAATGGGCCAGCCGTAGGAAACCTTATGAACAAAAATACGTAATGCAATGACTGGTAATGAGCGCAGATGGAAATCTTGGAAAAACACTGCGCTTTATCGAGAGCAAGACGAATAATAATGTACATACATACATTCGGCAAAGGGTTATTAATACCAGGACTGTCTTGGTTTCTCTTTTGGAGATAGAAAGTTTGAACACAACTATACATAACATATTGTGAGACAATAGGTTCAAGCTACGAGAAAATGGACCCAAGAGGGAGCCGGCAAACCCGGTGATAAGGTGCACGTGACATGTAGAAGCAATGGGTAAATCGATTATGACAAAATAAGAAAAAGAGTAGATATCTTTATATCCCGTAAAATACAGTTTTCTCGCTTGAGATAATCATACAGCAAAAAGGGAGAAATCTAGGTTATAAACTAGATAGTAAGGTAAGAAGATCTCGTTACCTTTCCTTTTCTATCCCTTAACATTCAGCTCGTCCAAAATGTCGTGGGAACGGAACAACGTCCCTAAGACTAGAAACGCCAGCCAGATATCCCAGGTACCGGTCAAACCCAAGTCCAAACCCGCCGTGAGGTGCACTGCCCCATCTCCTAAGATCGGCATACCATTGCATTGGGCCGATATATTCATCCGGTTGGAGGTAAGGGTATATTGACGAACCCTGCTCCGCCGCCAAATGTGACGAAGAAGATGCACAATCTGCGTCTGGCCCCGCCTCAGGCATTTTCCTAATAAGCCCGTGCTCACGCATGTTCTGTATAAGATTTGGAAGTCGGTGTTCACGAATGGAGCCACCGACCACTTCACAGATCTCGGGCATCAAAAGATCGAAACATGCAACGGTCTCCATTGTTTGGGCTGGATCATGGTTGGATAATTCTGCTGGCGATGCGGGGGAAGGTTCCTCTAGCACGATTGAAGGTGCCATGTAAAATGGTTTCACCATCTTCGGATAGTGAGTCACAAATACGGGACACCCCTTCCCAACTTCATCGACTATGAATTTTTCATGCTCGAGGTGGAGGCCCTCCTCCCAGGCCGGGGTTATGGTAAAAGTGGCTGCTTTCGATGCAACAGCCTTCTGAAGCAACTCGATAGCGTTGGTATACGTAATCCGAGGCCATTCCCCACTCTCTATTATGCCCAACCATCGCGGGCGCAATCCCTGATCAACATTTTCTTGTCCAGACTCCCCTGTCCTCTTAGCTGTAAATATTTCCTCCGCAACTGGGCTCTCGTATAGTCGTTTCGTAAGGTCACGAATTAATGACTCCACAGTATCCGTGAGCGAATCCAAGCTATGCACAAAATTCATTTCTACCTCTAACATATAGAACTCGCTGAGATGCCGTGGAGTATCACTCTTCTCCGCTCGGAAGGTGGGAGAGAGGGTCCACACATTTCCCAGCTCGGCCGCATACGCCTCCAGATGAAGTTGGCTTGACACCGTAAGGTATTTTGGAGATCGAAAGAACTCCCCCTTCTCTCCGTCCCCAACTTTATCTCCTGGCGCCACTGTGAACACTTCCCCAGCACCTTCGCAATCAGACGATGTGATCAGCGGCGGCTGGACCTGCACGAAATTGCTGCCGAGCCGGGAGTGGAATACCTGTCCGAGTTGGAAAATGCATTCTGATCTAAATCGAGAGAGGAGGGAGTTGAAAGGTGTCCGTAGCCTGAGATGTGGTATTTGTCGAAGGAAATCTGGGCTGTGGTATTTCTTTTGTATTGGATATGACTGCCAGGTTAGATAAAGGGACGGATGTTAGTAAAAGATCATGGACAAGCTATAAAAGAGATTGGAACGAAACTAACCTCAGGATCCGCCTCTCCAGTAATCTTAACTTCTGTCGCGTGAAGCTCATGGCTTTGCTTTTTGCCGGCAGGACATGGTTGCCACACGCCAGAAATATCAATAGCAGAACCGGTCGATAGTCTATCAAAGATTCAGGAGACAAGAGAAATTAGCGAACCAAACACATCTCTCATTGCTGTAAAGTTCACCTCGCACAATTGGACCACATATCATAATAGAAATAAAGAAGCTGCCAAGGCGGACAGACATACCGAGCAGCCTGCGCCGGCGTCAAAATCGCCTGTACCGACTTAATCGTTGACCCATCCGATATCTCAGCAAACGCGAACCGTTTCTGCTTCCTCACAGACCGAATAAATCCCTGAACCCGAATCTGGCGGTTGTCCAAGGAACTAGAGCCTCCATCATGATCAGCAGCAGCAGCGGTGGGGGTTGTTTGGGATGCCTCCAACAGCTGCGCGCATCGGAGTAGCAACGGGGCTTTTTGACCTGCAATCGCCGAAGCAGTGGTGGAGGTGCTCAGGCATCTACGCCATACGAGCATTGCTTGCTTGCTTGCTTGTTGGTTCTCTCTCAGGCACAACAATTATGCCCGGTATGTCTTGATGGTTAGTTTCGGATACTTGGTTTACAACTTTTTTTGGTTGAGCTCTCGATTGAAGGTTCTAAATTGCTTGGCAACCCGCGTGCTCCCGTGACTTTTGGTTTGGGCAGCAGAAACATTATGATAATTCTGTGTAGTTAAATAAATTTCGTGATGGTAGACAAAGGCAGACTAAATAAAGAGTGGAATACAAAAGGAATAAAAAAGCCCAAGATCTCGCCCTGAATGGACCGTTGCCAATTTGAATAATACAGTGGAAATAAGTCGGAATAGATTTCAAAGGCGCTCAATCAATGAATTACTACCCGTTGCTCATACGCTTTCCTCTCCTCCTCAATCATCTCAATGGCATCTTCTAGGTTACCGTTTGCTGCTTCTGCATATACGTGCAGGTTGTGTGAAGGAAGACTCGAATCATAGCCATAGCCAAGTAGCCCAAGGTGAGCGACACATCGATCGATATCGTTTGTTAGCCGATTGCGCTCCTGCATTTCCGGCTGGCGTTCTGAGTATTGATGGATAGGCTTAGGAGGGACGGCCGGTGCAGCTTCCGCGGGGAAGCTACCCGGAATGTTGGAAATGACGTCTGTTGTTGGACCTTGGGGGATGTATGGATTGTAAATGACGGACCGGCCTTCGAGCGCATTGCGATGCCTGCCAAAGGACACTCTTGCAGGTCGGCGATGCTGACGTTCTGTCGCGCTGCGCCGAAGATTAGAATTTCTATTACGCGGATGAGGCTCAGTGAAAGGAACAAAGGGTCCAGAAAGCCTTGCTGCCGGATCGGAGGCTATGGTTGTATTTGAACGACGGAGTCCACTGGGAGGTGCTGGAGAAGACGCTCGATGTCCCATCAGTTGTGCATTATACAGTTCAGGTGGCCAAGAGCCAGGAATTCCGCGTCCTTCCGTCGGCGGTGGAGCTGGATGCAAGTTGCGTAGATTGCGGATAGGATCATCAGAAGTAGTAGTCTCATTTAGTGGACTTCCATCTATAGCTATCAGAGATCTGCTAGGTCTCAACTCATCTCTGGGTTGAGATTGCTGCATGGTAGAGGTACACGCTTCCAATTGGGAAACAGTTGGGAATCGTGCCATTTGAGATTCTGGGCTAAGCGAGCGAGCAATATTCTGACCTTGACGAGGAGGGGAGAGAGACTGGCTACCATTGTATTTATATGGATCAGGTACCAGGGACGGGTAACGAGCGGAAAAGCCCGGCTCTCCATCGAGTTGGTCAGTCAATGCATTATTGTCCGTGGCATCCGCTGAATACAAAGCCTTTGGCCTCTGTTGATCAGACTGATTAGAGGAATGACGACGTGAACTTGGAGCTTCGGCATTTGGCTGCTCCTGGTTTTCTGTTCGTTCTGTGATATGTTTCAGGGTGTTGATCCTCTGCCGTGGATGATCATGAACTATAGATCGTCGTAAAGTCCCGAGAGATTTGGCCCGCCTAATACCGGTTGGGGTGCCATTAGGGTTACTGGCATCGATCTCAGCCGGCGTTTGCGTAAGGTTGTAACTGGACATCCTCCGAGATCTGGGGATATCTGGGAGATGACGAGGGATACGGAGACGCGTATTGGTTTCTGTAAGGGGATGAGGTGAAACCTCTACTGCTTGTCTGGGTGACTGCTGGACAGTGCTATCATCAGTAGTGTCGATACCATGGCTAAATTCAAGATTAATAATCTGGCCATGGAGTAGATTCCCGGTGAGCGCCTGGAGAGCGCCGGATGCAGCGAAGGAACAAGGAAAATCAACATAGCCAAACCCAGCGTGTTTCCCCGTTGCAGTATCGTGGGGCAAGTTGGCCTTCCCCAAGAAACCCTTGTTCGCAAATGCCGTTTCAACATCTTGTTCAGTAACGGCAGTATGGAGGTTGCCAATAAATAGGGTAGTATTGTGGTTGGAATCGGCCGAGGGCGTCTCTTGTGGAGAAGCAGTTTGCCTCTCGCTTTCTGGAATTACTCGAGAAGTAGAAACTTCGGGCAAAGAGTCCGAGGGTGCCGTATTATCCACAGAAACATTGGGCTGGGATGTACACTGCTGAGGGTTTGATTGGTCATGAGTATCTACATTTCCTTGAGAAAGCTCTCCATCTGGCTGTGCTTGGTGTGATCCCATGTTTGTAGGCGTGGTGTCAAAGGTGGCAAACAGAGTTCGACCCATTTCTCCAATATCCCCCGCCAAAGTGTGGAGACTATTCACGATTTGGTTAGTGGCCAGAATATCAGCTTCTCTGGAGCTATCAGCAGCAGCTCTCGATGAAGTAGCAGCAGCTTGCATAGCATTTGCAAGACTCCGAACATGGCTGCCAATAGCGGTGATGGTATTGAAAAGAGTTGTCTCCACTGTTGAGGGAATGTGTCGGTGTGCATTCGATAACCGGCGTTCCACTTCCGGAAGCTTAGACCTCAATTCAGAGGTTAGATGGCGAATGCCCCCAAGCAATGCTTGCATAGTCTGACCCAGCACTTCGGCAGGTTTGCGTGAAGGTTGGGATGAGGGATCCGATTCAGGTTGTGAAGCAGGTGGTTGCGGGGAGGAAGTCTCTGCGGTGAGTTGCTCCTGTGTCACTCTGCTAGACGAATCAACAAGTTTGTCTTGCATAATCCTCGATAGTTCGGCCTCGAACGACGCCAGAAGGGGAAGGTTTTCTTCGATAGGCGATTCGCGGCTTTCTGGCTCTCTTTGTGTCAAACCATTCGACTCCAAACGTAGTGGCCAAGCACCCAACGAGGTCCAAGGGTTTGATCCCGGCATAGATGCCGACGGGATGGATATCTGGGTGTCGGAAGTTATGTCCTTGGCATGGTCATGTTGGCTTTCGAAGCTGGTTTGTTGGACAGGTTCGATATTTCTTGAAGCACAGAGCTCCGATGGTTGACCACCGTCCACTGAGCTGACTAGGCCAATTGATGCATTTTCATTCTGGTGCCATGTCGACTGGGGAAATGGTGGGGGTTTGTGAGGTTGAAGCCAGTGATCTCTAAAATCATCGTTACTTTTCTCGAAGACGGGCTCGGGCTCGGTGTGGGCCTTGCTATTGTCGTCGGCCACCTCTGGAGCAGTGGCTTCATGATAAGTTGATACAGATGTATTCAACCGTCTATTGCCCATGGAAGTCCTGCTCTCAAAACTTCTCCATATTTCTAAGACGGATTTCGAACGATTAATGTCAAAGATATGCATGGGCCATTCATGTTCTCGATCATTGCTAGGGACAGCTGGTGAATACAAAAACGCTGACGATGTGGGCTCGCTAAGGCGATCCGCAAGTTCAAGCGCAGAACCGACCTTGTTTTTCATAATTAACGGCTATCCATGGATGATTGGAGGTTCCAAACTCAATGGCTAAGCAAAGAAATAATGGATCAGCTTACAGTGATTGTATCTCCGTCGTCCTCATCCATATAAGTCAGTTTTGCTAGGGGGTTAGCTGCAATTGTTTCATCGTATTCCTCAGCTGAAATTCGAACGATACCATGACGATCTGTTGTTGGTGGTGCAGAAGCTAGCAAATGAGTCAAGTTATTTCTCCTTCCCCCGCTGGAAGGGTCACTGTAGTCGGAACGTAACTTGGGTGGGACCAGGATGTCGCTGCGTCGTTTGGCTGTTTTTCCATCAGTGCCCATAGACGGGATTGATTGCATATCGTGGGTCAAATATGGACGAAATTTGCCATCTTCATCATTACCAAGCCGCTTATAAGCCGGCATTAGTTCAGCATCAAAAGGTGATCTAAGAAACGGTTCTGGATTGTCTTGTCCATCTTGTGGAGAACGATCGGGTTGTTCAAGTTCCTCATCCACAGTGGGATCCAGAAGATCCCTAATACGAAAGGGCTTCAGCATTGTGAACGGTATAGATGGGCTCGAGAGCAGATCGAAACAAGGTCGATGTCGAGGGCCAAACTGATCAACCAAAAGTGCGAGAAAACCACCGCCGTATTGAGTATCTCACGCAGAAATGAGGAGAGCCAAAGGGTGACAAGACGATTTAGTGACGGTAGGGGATTAAAGGATGGATCGAACGAGGAAAATAGTAGCCTGGTGAGAGGGTAGCCTTGCTTGAACGAGGGCGAAAGCACAGTTCCCGGGATCGAGTCTATGAGCTAGGCAGTAGCATTTGTTCAGGGTAGTTAGTGGTTTGGGCTGCACCCAAGGGCTTTTGGAAATGAAAGACGGATCTTGTCTCTCTCCGGGCTGATAGCGGTGGAAAACAGCAGTCTCCAACCTCCAGGCAACACGATAAAAAGGGTGGCGGTTAATGTTGGTGGCCGAGAGATGGTGCATCATTGCGTCTGAAGTGGTTGGAGCAGGCGCAGCCTCATTTCCCCGCGTCAAACCAACCAAACCAAACAAGGGGACATCCCGCTCTCCCCTTGGCATCCATGGATGCAGCTAGTCCTATTCTAGAAATCATATGACAATTGTTTCTTATCACATGATATCCACCTTCTCCCTCCTTTCAGGTGTGGCCCTCCAAACCCAAGGACTGCTTATTTATTCGACTCGCGCTTAAATTGCAGACTCGGTGAATAACCAGTTAGCCAGTGAACAGTTGACCTGAATACCAATAGCAACAAGACCCTCCGACTCGTTTTAGTGAGGTATCAGAAGTACCCGCTGTCGACATGCGACATTTCACGCTTCCGCCACGTTAAATCCCCGAAACCTCCCACCCCACCCACCCAGAACAATTGCGGTATCCAGCGAACCCTCCCCTGTCGCATTGTGTACCACAAAGGGTCCACGTCATCATGTCTGCAAATGAGCATTCCGCTGCCTCCCGCGCCTCCTCCAAACCAGCAAGCCCCGACCGCAACGTCAAAAACGTCGTATTGGGCAGCGTCCTTTTCAAGACTTGGTTTCACTCCCTATATCCGGAGGAGCTGGTTGGGAAGGACACGGATAGATTATATGTCTGCCGATGGTGTTTCCGGTACTCATGTGACAAAGATGCGTATCTAGACCACACCCGCCTCTGCGAGCACAGGTGCACGCCGCCCGGTACAAAAGTTTACGACTGGCGGGGGTATTCTGTGTGGGAGATTGATGGGGAGGATCATAAGCTCTACGCACAGAATCTTTCCTTGTTTGCGAAACTCTTCCTGGATCATAAATCTGTTTTCTTCGACGTATCCTCCTTCCTCTACTATATCCTCGTCTTCACCAACCCGCGGGACGCCAATGATTATCATGTGCTGGGCTACTTTTCAAAAGAGAAAATGTCATGGGATGCGAACAATCTGGCATGCATCCTGATTTTCCCACCCTACCAGCATAAACAACTAGGCAAGCTACTTATGGGTGTAAGTTATAAACTTAGTGCGTGGGAGTGGGAAGGGGGGATGATTGGCGGTCCAGAACGACCACTCAGTGAGATGGGACGGAAGAGCTACGTAAGATTTTGGGAGGAAAGGATCTCGAGATTTTTCCTGTTAGGCCCGCCTGGTGCTGATCCTTATGGGCGGAAGATTGCATCCGCATCGTCCTCGTCCAGGCCGATAGCTGGAGGCTCCAAGGGTGCGAAGAGGAAACATGCTCGGGAGGAGATGACAGTGCGCGAAATTGGCCAAGCAACAGGAATGCTCGTTGAAGATGTCATTACTGCATTAAAAGAGATGAGGATCGTGGAGCAAGAAAAGTCGGGGAAGAAACGTAAAAGAGCTCCCTTGCCGTCCTCGACCACAACTACGACTACGACAACTGGCTCTGTAGATGCGGATGCTGCTGAGGCTGCGGTGGTAAGGAAACAAAGTGTTTTGGAGTGGGCTAAGATTCATAGAGTTGATTTAAGGGATCCAGTTGCAGAAGAAGGATTCTTGGGTGAATGGGCGCCTGAGGACGAAGACCAGGAGGACCAGGAGACAGATGGCGGCGTTTAATGCGTTGGAGCATATTATATACAAGGTATGGTGGGAATAGAACGGCGTTATGTCTTTAGGCGCTTCGTTAGTTGGTTTGGGAAATGTTACGAGTTAGGAAGATACCCGATGTCCATACCCCCAATTTCATGAATACTCTTTCGTCTTTTACGTGAACGCTATACTCAAGTTGTAAAGCAAAATATATTAACTTACATATTGAAAGTAGTGAGCGCAGAGATTGGTTTCATTTTGAAAATGAAGTGTAAGCATGACTAACAACTTTTCGTTCATTGCATTATTTAAGATACCTAGCTAGGTAACTGATGAGCATCTATGCGAATACAGCAGCTATTTATCATGCATCTATTCCCGCCCTTCTTAATATCCCTAGATTACTCATCCATTCCAGCGGGACCGCCGGACCTTGACATCTGTCTTGCCTTGAGAAGTTCGTCGCAAAGCAGGAGGTTCGACGCAATACCGGCACTTGAGGCGACGCAGTTCCTCAGAACCCTGAAGGAGTCAAATACGCCTTCCTGGACCGGATCCATCGGGTCGCCTGTCGTGAGGTTAAGTCCGACAACATTTCCTTCACTCTGTTCGTCCTGCAATGCCGCAAGCGAGTCTTGAATATCGTGACCGGAGTTCGCTGCGAGGGTTTTGGGAATAATGAGAAGGGCGTCAGCGAAAGCGCTAACACCATATTTGGCTTTGCCCTTGACTGTTCTCCTGAACGCTTCGGACGAAAGATGAGCAGCGCAGGCGACCTGGAATGCACCGGCTCCTGGAACAACGCAGCCATCCACTATTGTGTTATAGACGGAGCGGAGACCATCCCGAACAGCTTCGGTGATCTGTGTGATCGTGTGCTGGTTGGGACCCTTGATGAGGATGGTAACGGATTTCGGATCCTTGACCTCTTCAACGAATGTGAACTTCTCCTCACCCAGCTGATGTTCATACACTAGACCTGCCCACCCTAGATCTTCAGGCTTAAGGTCGTCAACGCTGTTCTGCGCAGTGCCACCGCATACCAGTTGCAACCGTTCCATATTTCGACGTTTTGCTCTACGCAGTGCAAGTATTCCGTTCTTGACAAGCACATCCAAGCTCAAAGGATCGATACCCTTTTGATTAATAACAACGAATCCTTTCTTTGGATCATCGCCGCAAACTTGTTTCTTCAGTTCGACAATCTTGCGCAGCTTCGAGTCCACAAATTTCCTTTCGCTTTCAACCAGCTTATCTCTTTGCTCAGCGGTGGAATAATAGAAACCGGAGTTAATTTCAGACTTTTCATATTCCAGACTAACGTTCAACGTCAAAATAAAGGCATTCTCGACACGTTTTGGCATATCTGGGTGACGCGCTCCATGGTCCAAGGCTAGACCTCGAATGAGTTGGGTATCTGACGCGGTCCGATGTTGCATCTTCATGATTTCGATCATATGAAGATCAGGTTTATTAGGAGGCCTGTGAATGGCAAGCACCGCATCGACAATAGAAGGGGTCAACTTCTCGGCTAAGGCACCGTTCAATTTCGTGGAGAGGGAGGTTCGGGCAACGGAGAGGAGAAGTTCCCTGTCGATTTCTCTCTGAAGTTTGAACGAGTCAAGAAACTGCAAAGTTGTTAGAATTCGTATTTAACATGACCCTAAACTAAAACCATACCTTAAGTGCTTCGGCTTTAGCAATTTCATATCCGTCCGTCAGCACACGCGGGTGCAAACCTTCGGATAGATATCGATCAGCTTGCTTGAGCAACTCCCCGACAAGTAGAACCACTGATGTTGTGCCATCTCCAGTAATATCGTCTTGTGCCGTAGCCGCGCGCGCAATCATGACCTACACAATATATTAAAAGCAATGAAATACAAGGCGGGTGGTGGACGGGGGGTAGTGTGGCGGCATCTTACAGCTGTAGGGTTTTGAATTTGCTATATCAGTAAGTTAGCAAATAAATCCGTAAATAGGAGGGAAGAGGTACAAACCATTTCTCGAAGAAGCACGTTCCCATCCTTTGTAAGTTTGATCTATTTTACAAGTCATCAGTATCAGTGCACAGGAGCATCGTGGGATGCATATATCTCCATATTCGTACCGCACCAGCCCCGTCAACCAACCTGTATTCGACTTGTTAGTAGGCTATTAACGAAATTCAGGGAACCTGACGTACATCTTTATAGTCCCTGATGGACCAAGGTTCGATTTCAGGACATCTTGAAGCCCCTCGCCGGCGCTGATGTTGACCCTCAAAGCTTCCCCTCTCCGCTAGAAGAAGTTAGCCAAGGCACATTGGAACTGGACGCCTGGAGTCTTACTCGTGATTCCGCCTTTGGATTTAGCAGTTGAGTCGCAGACATGATGTCTGAAGTAGGGGTTATTCGAAATGCGACCCTTGAAGTCAACAATAGCAGACAGTAAATGTGGCGATGCGGTGATGTGGGAATTTGGTCACTTATTTAAGCTTCTTTTTGGGAAATCCCACATTGAGGTTCCGCGCTAGTGCGATCAGGGACGAAAAAATAGAGCTGCAAAATATTTGCCCTTCCCGAACCAACTCCATCGCAACTTTCATCGCTTTCGGCCTCATCGGCCTGTCAACCACTCTAATCGGTCTATTTCGTGCGTGGGTTGGAAGTCATTTCTATTTCAATTATTTTTTTTTAATCGATTATACCCCTGCGATGGCCGATTTTCTCCTCTTCGAGGGCCCAATGGGCTACTCGATTTTCAAGGTTGTCCACCAGGCCGATACTGTGGGAAATCAACTGAAGGAAGTGCAAGAGAACCTACAGGACCTTGCGAAATTCGGGAAGATGGTTGAATTGACGAGTTTCTTGCCCTTTGAGTATGTCTCCCAATCGATATTTTGGAGCGTATACAATGCAATTTTACCTGACACTTTTTGCAAAGAAACAACAAACAGGCCCTTGGCGAAATCAACGACATTTCGGAAGGTGTTGCCTCAGAGACACTCGTTTCGTTCTTGGACTTGAACTTGCCGAAACCGAATAAGAAAAAGAAGGTTGTGCTGGGTCTGTCTGATAAAGCCCTCGCTGGAAGCATCAAGGCGGCGTTCCCGTTTGTGGAGTGCGAAACTGGAGACACTAGTGATGTTGTTCAGGATATGCTACGAGGTATTCGACTACATGCGGGCAAACTTCTTAAGCAGCTCCGTGAAGGCGATCTAAACACTGCCCAGCTTGGTCTCGGTCACGCGTATTCAAGAGCCAAGGTCAAGTTCTCAGTACAGCGCGATGACAACCATATCATCCAGGCAATCGCGATTCTTGACCAGCTCGATAAAGCAATCAATACCTTCTCTATGAGGGTCAGGGAATGGTATTCGTGGCATTTCCCCGAGCTCATCAAAATTGTATCGGACAATCAGCGCTACGCCCGTGTCGCGCTTTTTGTCCAGAATAAGAAGGATCTGACGGAGGAAAAGCTACACGATTTGGCTGCCATTGTGGATGATGATGAAGGTATTGCCAGGAGTGTTATTGATGCGGCCAAGCACAGTATGGGTCAAGATATCTCACCAACTGACATGGAAAATGTACTTGCTTTTGCTAAGCGTGTTGTGAGCTTGTCGACTTATCGCAAAAACCTGCACGCCTATTTGGTATCAAA
Organism: Blastomyces dermatitidis ER-3; assembly: GCF_000003525.1. Lineage (NCBI taxonomy): Eukaryota > Fungi > Ascomycota > Eurotiomycetes > Onygenales > Ajellomycetaceae > Blastomyces > Blastomyces dermatitidis. The sequence continues at coordinate 671,740 of NW_025544786.1, forward strand.
GATGAGCGTCGTTGCGCCAAACTTGGCAGCGCTGATTGGCGAAGTTGTCGGTGCGCGGTTGATTTCGCATGCGGGTAGTTTGACCAACCTCTCTAAATACCCAGCCTCCACCGTCCAGATTCTCGGTGCGGAGAAAGCTCTTTTCAGAGCTTTAAAGACCAAGGGAAATACCCCCAAGTACGGATTACTTTACCATTCGTCTTTCATTGGCCGCGCCGGTCCCAAGAACAAAGGCAGAATCTCCAGATTCTTGGCCAACAAGTGCTCCATCGCATCGAGGATTGATAACTTCTCCGAAACACCGTCCACCAAGTTTGGCAACGCCCTTAGGCAGCAGGTCGAGGAAAGACTGGAATTTTACGCCACTGGAGCTGCACCAACTAAGAATGAAGTTGCAATGGTATGTATTGTTTTCACTACTCGATGCTGATATAATTACATGTGCTGACTTGTTTTTGTTTGCAGAAAAATGCCATGGACTCTGTTTTAGCGGACATCGAAGTGGATGGCGCAGATAGTGATGTAGAGATGAAGGATTCAAGTGAGGTGGTCGAGAAGAAGAGCAAGAAGGAGAAGAAGGAAAAGAAGGAAAACAAAGACAAGAAGGAAAAGAAAGAGAAGAAGTCTCGAAAGTCCGATGTCGGCGAAGCAGAGGAGACCCCGAAAAAGAAGAGAAAGCGGGATAGCGAAATAGGATCGTCCAAGAAGAAGTCGAAAGCGTGATTATGTGTATTCCATTGTCAACTGGGTGTATTTTGCTGCATTGGGGCGTTGTAAACGGATGTTCGATATGTGCTATTTTGTCTCTTGTTTTCTATGGTCTTGAAAAGGGTTTCGCATTTTGTCAAATATATTTAGTCCGGTGTTTTGTTAATTTTGAATTTGATTCTTTTAACTAGTTATTGAAGAATAGTATCCATTTTCGAGTTCTTTATTTGTGTGGACAAGTGACGAAGAATGCAGGGTTTAGTATTATGTGGATTCTGTCAGATGTCTTCGTCACGGCTCAACGGGCGTGGTCGTCGATCCTGACACTGTCTCATTCTTCGTCTTCTTGACTCCTCTCCCTATTCCCCATCTTTCCAACTCCAGCGACTCATCATGGACCCCTCGTTTAACACAGGTGGCTGTTCACCATGCCTTTCCTCCTTGTGATCAGCAACCCCTGATCGCTAAAAGTCTAGAATTCCACCACATCATTTCCTAATGCCCCACCACAATGATGACCGGAATTCTGACTCCCCACAAGTCACCGAAGCGCAAACGCGATGACATAGACTATAGGTTAAGGACTGCTTCAACGTCCCCTGCTTCTTCTGTTACGTCGATAAGCGCAAAGGATGATCACCTTGATGATGAATGTAACCCTGCCATTGGGGGGAATAGTCCCCAAATCTCAGTAGCGGGTGAGCTGGGAGAGCTTGACCTGCACGGAACTTCTACCCATAGGTTTGAGAGCGCAAGCCATGGTGCGTCAGATGACAAACAGTTGACAGATAAAATGGACGAGGAGCCATCTGTACAAGGCACAATAAACATCGATGCGGCACCGACTGTAACCCCTACCGACACCAAGGAAAAAGAGAAGATACCCCTCGCATCACCAGATGGCGGAGACTTGCAAGCTACGAGCGCAGCTCCGGCACGGCAACAATCCAAACACAGCTCACAACAAAAACACAGGTCCCGTCAAAAATCTCCACCACTTTCAGGCGATGTCAATGAAAACCCGTTTACTTGGCGCGACTCGGAAATAACGGGGTATGCACCTACTGATCCGAACGATGATGGGTACGGAATTAACGGAATTGGTTTCAAGCCCACAGCTGCGATTGCGTGGGATAGATCACAGAGAAGGAAAAAGCAGGTGGCAGAATGGAAGAGCCGTGAGGCGAGGGAGGCGAGAGAGATGCGGAAATCACGCCGTGATGGGATTCTTGCGGACGAGCATGTGGAAAACAAAATACAGGTCTATAAAAAGGTCAAATTTGACATAGCTACGGAGGATTAACAATCGGATACGTTTGAGCTGGATATGTCGACTGTGCCATGCCAACTTCAGAGGCATTCGGAAACCAGATTAAGAATCTCGTTCCATTGTTATGAAATCATATGCATGTCTAATATACAGAAATTGTGGAGTGCCACATGGCTATGTTTTATACAAATGAGATATATCCTTTCACTCCGGCTTTCCCCCAACATACTGGAATGACACAATAACTCCCGACTCTTGCGCCTGTATGTATGCCTACCAAAACTTGTAATTCGACAGATTTGTCCAGCTTTTGCGCCGCCGCTCCTCTTCTGCCGCTGCCGCTTCTGCCTCCGCCTTTGCCCGCTCTCGTTCCTTTAGTTTCTTAATTTTGAGATCTCGCATAAGTTCCACAGCCTCTTTAATCCCGTCACGTTCCTGAACCCTTCGCCGCTGGCAAAATTCATACATTCCTATGGAGGCAACTGCGAAGGTTCCAACGGCCCAATTACAGGCTGGCCATGCTGCGCGAAGTCCTATTTCATTGTACGAATGGAGTCAGCATGGGAGAATCTCTGATAGTTGGATTACTGATCACTTACCACCAAGCACTGCTTTGAGACTGCCAACGCCAAAACCGGCGCCAATGCCAACTAGGAGAGAGTCGCGCGCACAAGGCACTTTGTAAAACGATAGTAGCCTATCTAAAGACATTGACTGGAAGGCATCTCTAAATGACGCAGCTTTCGGCTTTCCTCCCGCCGAGTTATATGCTCCAGGAATCAGGTTAATGGGTTCTTCCGGGTTTCCAAACTCCTCCCACATCTTCGCCGCCTGCGACTTGGGGAACTCATGTTTCGGTTTCTTGGTAGGTGAGAATTCTGGAGGGACATTGGAGGTGTCTCCCGTTGGAGATTGTGTATCCCGTGAGTCTTCCGCCATATCGACGTTGCGCTGGACAGCAATGTCACCGTTAGCTAATGAAACGTCTACCGCCAACCAGGTGACGATTCAGACCCGGCAGCTAGTTATTCCGGGCTTGGCAGGCTATTTGTGAACAAACTATTGGCTCCCAATTTAACCCTAAAAGGGATAATTTGTCCGAGATCGCCGAACTTGACGCGACGCGAAACGCGATGAGAGACGATAATTCTACCGTCAGATCGAAGCACAAGCACATTGACAAAAGAATCCCGAGCTGTCATTTGTACGATTGGTAACGCCTATTTTCCTTGTTACGATAACTGTTTTTTCTTTTCTCTTCTTTCTCAATGGATCTATAATTGTCTTATTTCCCCCGTGTGTTTGCGTAGAGTGACAATACTCGATCGATTCTTTCTCTTGTTCGCAGCTATCGGCGAGCCATAGAACGCTACAGATATGACTTTACGAAAACCCAGCAAGTATGGGACTAAATTCAGATCGAGCTCGGCATCCTTCAATCCAAAGCGCGCGAAAACCATCGGATCCTCTTCCCTTAGATCAACCGAAGCGACATCGCAAGATGAGAAGTACCAGGCAGTTAGGCTGGCAAACAGCATTGACGAGACAATGGGGTTCCCCAGGTTCGAATCTGGAAAACCAAGGACTGGTTGGCTAATTAACATGCACAGCACCATAATAGAGGACCCAAAGGTGCCTGGAGGACGGGCTGGTGTTGAATACTACTTCCTGGAAGACAATGGGACCAGTTTCAAAGCCACAATCGAATATGATCCGTACTTCTTGATCGCGACGAAGAGAGGTCATGAGATTGAGGTAGAGGAATGGTGCAAAAGGATGTTCGAAGGCATGGTGAAAAGCGTTAAGCTGGTTGAGAAGGAAGATCTCCAGATGCCGAATCATCTCCTCGGTCACAAGCGGAGGTTCCTGCAACTTAGCTTTGCTAATGTTGGAGACTTGCTGGGAGTCCGTAAATCGATATTACCACTTGCGCAAAAAAATAAGAAGAATGTGAATTCCATGGACACATACGCGGAGATGGCTAGGTTCGTTTCTCTATGCGTCACAACGTGACTCCGCCCTTTTCTGCCTTTCGCTAACGGGACAATATAGCGCAAATGTTGGATTTGACCTTTTCGACGAAGAAGTTAATGATAAACCTCAAAATGCATTTATAGATGCTGGCGAGTATATTGTTGACATTCGAGAGTATGATGTTCCCTATCACGTTCGAGTTTCTATTGATAAAGGTATACTCCGCTGTTGCCGTTTGTTACGTTGAATTTGTCTCACATCCACCGTTAGATATTCGGATCGGAAAGTGGTATACAGTCCAGTCGAAGAACGGGGTAATTTCTTTAAGCTGTATTGAGGACCGGCTTACGCGAGCGGACCCTGTTGTGTTAGCTTATGACATTGAGACGACCAAGCTACCTCTGAAATTCCCTGATGCGGTTATCGACCAGATAATGATGATATCGTACATGATTGACAGACAAGGGTATCTCATAACGAATAGGGAAATCGTGTCTGAAGATATTGACGATTTCGAGTATACGCCGAAGCCCGAGTACGATGGCCCGTTTACTATATTTAATGAACCAGATGAAAAGAGGGTTATCGAACGCTTCTTTGCTCATATTAAGGAGGTGAAACCTACTGTAATTGCAACTTACAACGGTGACTTCTTTGACTGGCCGTTTGTTGAGGCTCGAGCTAGCGTGCAAGGGATTGACATGTATGCTGAAATTGGGTTTCGGAAGAATAGTGAGGATATCTACCAAAGCAACTATTGCGTTCATATGGATTGCTTTGCATGGGTCAATCGAGACAGCTACCTCCCTCAAGGAAGTCGAGGTCTTAAAGCCGTCACTGTGGCGAAATTGGGCTATGATCCCGACGAGCTTGACCCAGAGGTCATGACAAGATACGCGAGCGAACGCCCCCAGACGTTAGCTGAATATTCCGTTTCCGATGCCGTGGCAACATATTACCTCTACATGAAATACATCCATCCTTTTATTTTCTCTCTCTGTACGATTATTCCTCTTAACCCCGACGACGTCCTCCGTAAAGGCACCGGAACCCTCTGTGAGATGTTACTTATGGTTCAAGCATACAGAGGGAACATCATTTTGCCAAACAAACAGACAGAGCCTCCCGAAGCGTTCTGGAACGGCCATTTGTTGGATTCTCAAACTTATGTCGGAGGTCATGTGGAAAGTATTGAAGCCGGCGTTTTCAGGAGCGATATTCCAGTCAATTTCACCATCGAGCCAGCTGCAATTGAGGAGCTTCTTCGAGATCTTGATGCCGCTTTGCAATTTAGTATCGTTGTGGAGGAGAAAAAGTCTCTTGATGATGTTACTAATTATGATCAGGTTAAATCTCAAATTATAGAAAAGTTGCTCAATCTAAAGGAGACGCCGAATAGGAACGAGAGACCATCGATATACCATTTGGACGTTGCATCCATGTATCCTAACATCATGACCACCAACCGCCTTCAGCCAGACTCTATGATCCAGGAGTCTGACTGTGCGGCGTGTGATTTTAATCGACCAGGGAAAACATGCGATAGACGTATGCCTTGGTCTTGGAGAGGTGAATATATTCCCGCAAAGCGGGATGAATATAATATGATTCGACGCGCTGTGACAAACGAGAAATTCCCGGGTAAAACAAAAAAGAGCCCAATGAGGGGGTTTGAAGAACTGACCACGAGCGAACAAGCTGCCATTGTGAAGAAGCGGTTGCAGGACTACAGCAAAAAGATATACCACAGATTATACGAAAGCAAAACCATTCAGCGGGAAGCCATCATCTGTCAGCGGGAAAATCCCTTTTACGTTGATACAGTTCGAAATTTTAGAGACCGGCGTTATGACTTTAAAGGTCAACAGAAAGTTTGGAAGGGCAAGGCCGACACGCTAAAGGCTGCTGGAGCTCCCGCAGTTGAAGTTGAGGAGGCCAAAAAAATGATTATCCTTTTTGATTCCCTCCAACTGGCACACAAGGTCATTTTGAACAGCTTTTATGGATATGTTATGCGAAAAGGTTCACGCTGGTACTCAATGGAAATGGCAGGCGTGACATGTCTTACTGGCGCCCATATTATCCAGATGGCCAGGGAATTAATAGAACGGATTGGCCGCCCATTGGAACTCGACACCGATGGCATTTGGTGTATGCTTCCAGGAACGTTTCCTGAAAATTTCGCCTTCACTTTAAAAAATGGGAAAAAATTGCCAATCTCATACCCTTGCGTCATGCTCAACCATCTGGTTCACGGACGATTTACCAATCACCAATACCAAACGCTCGCGGACCCGAAAACTTTCAGATACGAGACGCATAGCGACAACTCTATCTTTTTCGAGGTGGACGGTCCTTACAGAGCTATGATCCTTCCAACATCGAAAGAGGAAAACAAGAATCTTAAGAAACGATACGCCGTTTTTAATCATGACGGTTCTCTTGCTGAACTTAAAGGTTTCGAGGTCAAACGAAGAGGAGAGCTGAAACTGATCAAGATCTTCCAAACCCAGATTTTCAAGTTCTTCCTGGAAGGCACGACTCTTGCTGAAACCTATGCGGCTGTAGCTGAGGTTGCGAATAGATGGCTTGATGTTCTACATATGCACGGAACAACCTTGGCGGACGAGGAACTCATCGACTTAATTTGCGAAAACAGAAATATGTCCAAAACATTGGAGGAATATGGCAACCAAAAATCTACGTCAATCACCACCGCGAAAAGACTTGCAGGGTTTTTGGGAGATCAGATGGTGAAAGACAAAGGTCTGAACTGCAAATATATCATATCTGCAAAGCCAAAGAATTCTCCTATTACTGACCGCGCCGTACCTGTGGCGATATTTTCCGCCGAGTATAACGTTAAACGTTTCTTCCTACGGAAATGGTTAAAGGATGATCCTGGAGATATGGACCCGCGCACGATCATTGACTGGGACTATTATCTTGAACGATTAGGCTCTGTGATTCAAAAGCTCATAACCATTCCTGCTGCTCTCCAAAAAGTCCGAAATCCCGTTCCACGAATACCTCATCCAGAGTGGCTCCAACGACGAATAAATATCAAAGACGACAAGTTGAAACAAAAGAAGATGACTGACTTGTTCGACAAAACCCCGTTATCTGATCTACCGACCAACATAATGGATCATCGTTTACCGGCCAGCGGATATATTGAAGATATCGTCTCGCAGTCGGCACAAAAACATAAGCAAAACGCAGTTAATAAGAGTGGACAAAAGAGAAAAGTACCTGAGAACTCAACAAGCCAAGTGGACCCATTCGCTAGCCTTCCAACGACAATGCCATCCATTACTGAAGACTACGAAGAATGGTTGAAGTATCAAAAACAGAAATGGAAAATCCAAAAACAGGCTCGAATCCGCCGGCGAAAGCTCTTTGGTGAGAGAACGAGCACGACCACTAACGCGATTGGTAACTTCTTCCGGAACCAGGCTGAACTTGTTTATGTTAAAACATGGCAAATCTTGCAGCTCAAAGAAACTGATATCCCTGGCGAAGTTAGAATGTTTGTGCTCATTGACCACAAGATACACGCGCTTACAATCAAGGTGCCACGGCACATCTTCATTAACCTAAAGCGTGATGACCTTCCTGATGTCGATTTGGCTGGTTGTTCTGTGGAAAAAGTCAACCATTCGTTACCCAATGGTCACCCATCTGTCCATTTATTCAAAATAACTATGCCAGAAGACACTTATCTGAAAGAAGCTGACAAAATTTCTATATTGTTAAACCATCCGAGTGTCGAAGGAGTCTATGAGAAGAAGGTCCCTTTGAGCATTCGGGCTGTTTTAAAACTTGGCACACTTTGTACCTTCGATGAGACTCAACGGGGAGTTTTGGGAGAAGGTCTTGAAAATGGGTTCGAACTTTCGACACTTTTGCGCGCGGAACAACCAACGCAAAAGTACTTGGTGGACCCTTCTTTGGAGTATATATTTCTCTACCACGTTGTCTCTGGTGACAGACAAGTTTTCACTCTTTGCTCGAGCCGGAATGAGGAAGCCCATATTGTGATTCTTACACGGCTGAGAGAGGTGCAAGGTTTTCCGAACGTCGATAAGATATACAGGGAAGCGCTCGAGAAGAAAATCGAGGAGCATGCGGGCGAATCTTGGCAACAGATCTTCGACTATCAAGATAATATCCATTTCAAGATAACTCAAGTAACGACGAGGAGGAAGGCCCTCCTTGAGGTTGGCGATCTAATCAAGAAATTCCGAAACGAAAGCAATCAGGCAATTATGCTGGTCGTTCAGTCTCCCCAAAGGCGCCAATTGATGCAGGAGATACCGATAATCAAAGAACATCCGGTTCTTCCTCTAAGATCCGAGGCATCAGATAACGATCTGCCCCCTCTCGGCTGGCAATCCTTTGTTGCGAAGCAAATAGTAATGCACTATTTAGCTCTGGACTCATGGCTATTCCATCTTGGTGAACTAGCAAGATATGGCGATGTGCCTATCTGCAATTTAGAAAAGGACGATCCCAAGTATTTGATTGATATTGCATACGCAAGACGGCTGGAACAAAATAAAATAGTCCTATGGTGGTCTCCTTCACCCCTCCCGGACCATGCCGGTTATGAAAAGGATGACATCCTTGGACCGATGCAGAAGGTGGATATGCCCTCAAGGAACACTCCAGGGGCCTATTCCTCTGTCTGCATTGAACTCGAAATCCGGAACCTCGCAATCAATACAATTCTCACTTCATCTCTGATCAACGAACTTGAGGGAAGCGAATCTACTTTGTTGAATCCTGTTACGCCGAACGAAGCGGGAGCTTCGGACGGAACAGGCGTGTTATATTCGGATACTGCCTTCGCTTCAGCAGGCATTCTTGTCTTGCGTGACTTGGTGAAGTCTTGGTGGGCGGAGGCCTGTCAAGGAAATGGAATGGCTGATATCATGGTCCAACATTTGATTCGATGGGTGGAGAGTTCGGACTCTTTCCTCTATGACCGGTCACTACATTACCATGTGCAAATGATGTCTAAGAAGGCATTTCAACAACTGATGACTGATTTCCGACGAGTGGGTTCCCAGATAATCTTCGCCAGCCCTAGTCGATTATTACTTCAAACTACCAAGGCTGAAGTGGGGAACGCGTACGCTTACAGTCAGTATATCCTCAAATCAATAAAGGAGAAGCCACTCTTTCATTTCCTGGATTTGGAAATCAAGGAGTACTGGGATTATCTTGTTTGGTACGACGAATTCAATTTCGGTGGGAAGGGTTGTCAAGAGGTCGTTGAAGCTGAGAACCAAGAACTTGAAACAGTCATGCATTGGCAGCTGAGCAAGTTCCTCCCAACACCCTTACAATCCGTCTTCCTCGAATGGGTGGTTGAGTACATTGAACTCATGCATGGGCTGAAGCGACCCGCTATTGATAGCGGAGGGGCAGACCCTCCTAGAGCCACGCAGCTACCGTTCCAATCAATTACTGACCTTGACTCTGGGGAGATGACTTCAATACTCACCGAATCGTTCTCCAAGCCACTAAAGAGGCAAATTGCAGGGCTCATACGGCGACAACGTGATGAGCTCCTTCATCCTGAACTGGCCTCCGACTATGTATTCCCCACACTCCCTGGCGCATCATGGCGTGCAACAAAACCCGAACGCAACCCAACACTTGAGTTGGTTAAATCCCTCATGCAAGTTCTGAGCCTCTGTAAGACCACTACTCTGGAAACGCGACTCCTTCGGCGCGAACTGCTCGCCCTGTTCGAGGTTAAAGAATTCAGTGATGCGGGGAGGTTCGAAAATCCAAGCGGGAGTCTCAAGATTCCACAGTTGATATGCAATCATTGTACCATGACGCGGGATTTGGACTTATGTCGAGATGGTGATATATTACCCGAGAATGACGCCGAAAGCATTAGTGCCGGAAGTAAACCTTGGTGCTGTTTGTCTTGCGGCACCGAATATGACCGCCTTTCTTTGGAGGAGCGCCTAATCGGACAGGTACAGGGCCTTGTCGTGGAATGGCAAACACAAGACCTGAAATGCTCGAAATGCGGGAGCCTCCGAGTGAGCGAATTCATGGAGCACTGTTCATGTAGCGGGAGTTGGATTGCGACGGTGGACCTGAGTGGGATCGAAATGAGGTTGAGTCTTTTCAAGAGCGTAGCCGAATTTTATGGGCTAAAGATGCTGACGACTGTTACGAATGGCGTTTTGGAGAGGATGTAGATATTCATTCCATTTTTCTTCCTTGCTTCTGCTTGTGTACTAGCTTCCCGGAGGATATTCTACACGGTTTGCTAGGTCTAATGTTTTAATCAAATTACGAGGCAATGGAGATTTTGCATATATTGTTTAAACGAAGAATTGAATAATTAGTAGACCTAGTTATCCCTTAGGGCCTGTTCGGTGCGTCCGTACTTTTTGAACGCAATAGTGGATCTCATTAAAAATAGTGTATTTATCAATTATTTAGTAGCAAGCCGGTGTTGCGCCACCACACTATTCCATAATTGAGATCACTTCACACTGGCTTTTTTTTTAATTTCACATTCATCAACATGTCTGCATTGAAATCATATTCTCTCAAATCTATGATTGATTTGCCTATATTTAACTGTCTTTATTAGCTAGAATTCATGAAAGCAGTGAATAAGAATGTCACAGTATAATATCTCAATACAATATCTGAATGTGAAGAATGATAATACTCAAATCTCTATAATTTCAATCTCACTGAGCCAATGATCAGATTCTCAATTATTATTATTCTCTCAAACACTCTCTCAAATATGCTCTGAAACACTCTCTTATCAAACATCTACTATCTCTCAAAAGCAAACACTTGCTTCTCAAACCAGATATCTCACAATATTATGAAGTCTCACAATGAAAAAGACTCTACTTACTGAACTCTTGAAGATAAAAAAGAAAGAATTGAATACTGATAATAATAACTTCAAATCTGCAGGTTGAAATCTTGCTACACAGACTATTAAGTAGTTAACAGGTCAGATAATAATCAAAGAAGTATATGATAATCAGTGAAGAAAGATTAAATGAATTTGAATACTTTGAATAAGATATAAAAATCAGATATTCAGCTGAACATACAATCATAGACATGAAATCTATATTAATGATAAAGAGATTATGAATAAGTATTTCTTCAAACATTCTAATCTTGAAATCTTTTGAGAATATAGCTCTGAATTTCAAGAACTTATCAGAGAATTATTTAATAACAGGCTTGTCACTGACTGATTTGTAATTAAATATTATACAATGATATCTGAAATGAGAGAATCTTCTGTGATAAATTCAGAAACTGAAGAAAGTTCATTATCTTCTGTAATAAACTCATCAGTCTTCAGAAGTATCAATCACATAAAAAAACACTTAAAATTAGAGAATATTAATGAGAATATTCAAAATCTGACTGCAGCTGTAAACAGCCTCAGTCAGATTAATATACAGATTAAAGTTGAAAGAGAAACTGAGTGAGTCATCAAGCTATTTATGAGTGATATGCAGAATCTACTATCAGAAGATTGAAAGATTGATAGCAAGATTTCTTATTAATAATATACTATAATTTCACATTATTTTCTTAACATTCAAGAAGCTCAGCTGTATCTAGATTTAAAATATAGCTCAATCAGTGTTCAGTGAGATTATATTATACAGATGTTGAATGAGATGCTATAGCTGCAGTAAGAGTAGTAGAAGAAATAATAAAGAAAGTAGTAATAAGAGTAGTGATGAAAGTAGTGATAAGAGTAGTGATGAGAGCAGTAGTAATAATGCTTTTAAATCATTCTTTTTATATCTTATTTCTTTCAAAATAATCAAGAACATAACTGAATTTTACTCAATATTATAATAATGATAAATTACACTTATAAACATGTGTTTTAAAACATCACAACTTTTTATGTGAGATGATTAGATGATTTAGAGCATTTTATTAACTCATAAATTATAACATGATATTATATACAATGAATACATCAATATATTATCATTTTGTATTTTTAAAAGTGAAATTATATGTAGAATTCAACTATTTTTATTAAGATATATATAAACAATCTTGATTCATGTATCAATTATATATGACTTGCTGATTAATCTTCTATATTTTCAATATATCTCTTATAGAACTCTTACATTTTCTTTACAATCTGATCTCTTCTTCTAATTATCTTATCACTATTCTCTCTTTTATTCATTATATTTAACTGTTCTGACTTCATTTCATCATTCAAATTCTTCAGATTAATATCATCTAGATCTTTATACTTATTTATAAAGTTATGAAGTGCTGTCAATGTGAAAACAAGATTGATTTGAGTGATAATAAAGAATTCATCTCTTTCTCAATTGTATATTTGAAATCATTATTTAAATACTCTGAAAACTCACTTGATTATACTCTATAAACTGACATGCTGAAGATTGAATAATTTCTTCTTATTAGCAGATTATTTATCTGTCTTTTCAAACTTCTTGAGATGATATTACACATCAGAATAAGAAATTAATATTATAAAGACTCTTTTTGAATAATCAGTATCTGTAAGAAAATAGCAGGACTTCTTCACTGAAAAGTTATCATACTCTTAAGTCAGATTAAAAACATATATATTATGAGCAGAATCTTTCATTTCTGAGTATATATATACAAAGTTCATCTTAAAATCATATACTATCAGAATGTTCTGTAAGATTCATTCTTTTTAATTTCATCAGTCAGATTGCTGATTAGAAGAAATGAATATTAAAAGATAAGTATCATCTAATATTTTAATACAATCTCTAAAGAATGATCACTGCTTAGAATTACTGCTGAGCAAGTCTTTACTATATTTCATAGAAGATTTTAACAATTGTATAAGCTGACTGTAAAGCACACAGAGTGCTTTCAACATCTCATGAAATACTCTATATAAAATAAGTGAGTATTTTTAAAACAATAAAAGTCATATTATAATTATATAAGAAGCTAATTCTTACTTTGAAACTGTATTAAATGAATACTCAAATCTTTTCACAGCATCTTAATATGAAGATTCTTATACAATAATATAGAGAAATATTATTGCTTTCTCTTTCATCTTTATTATATCTGTAACACTGAATTTAGAGATAGTTGTATACTTTTTAAGAAGAATAATGAATTGAATGAATGTTTCTCAATAAAGATATGTGACATTCTTAATATAATTAGAGTGAGTATTTGAATTCAGCAGCTGAGCAGTATACAGAGTACTGTTGAAAGATCTTTCATATAATATTCTTTTCTATAATATTAAAGAGATTCTCATCATCAGATTCATTCTGACTATTTTAATAAGCAGTTATTAATGAGAACTGATATACTGTTGAATCATGATTTATAGAATCTGCTTATTCATCTTATTATTATTCTACTATTGACTATTTTTCATATTAATAATCTTTACTGACAATATTCTTCTGTAGAATGAAGAAAGAAGAAGCTTACAAAATACATTCTTTTTAAACAGAGTTCAGAGTTCATTTAAAAAGAATATGTTTTTATAAGCTTCTTTCTAATCAATATTAGTTAACTGTCTTCACTATAAACACTATTCTATACTATATTATCTCTAAAAGTGCTATTCTACACCATCACACACTGTTGAAGTTAAATATGACTTATTCATAAGATCTTAGTAAAAGATATAAGTATGACTGCTCAATTCACTGAACATCTGATCTTTTTCATCTGTACTTTGTAAAAAGCAGCTATACTATTAGTACAGATACTCTGTCCACTGAACAGTCATGATATTGGGGCTGTACTTTTTAAAAAAAGTGGAGATCTGTACAAAAAGAACGAGTACACACGGACGCACCGAACAGGCCCTTAGTACTTTTTATTCCTCCTGTACTCCTGTACATAATATTTGTACTCGTAGCAAGGCGCGACCTTGATCACCTGACGGCGGATTGTACTGACTCTATTCATGCTCCAGACAAACCTGAAACACCTCCAGCCGATAAAACAGCGAAAACTATTTAGCCGTTTAAAAATATCTCCTACTTGTGTGATACCTTCCATCTAGTCCTGATCCTAATTCCATTCCCCCTGCCGTTACATTTTCTTTGTCTGGTTGACAACCATCACGCCAACCCCGCCTCTGATAACGCACCAATTGCGCAGCGCATGTATGTTTTTGCACAACCTAACCCCCACTATATAATCCGGGGCAATTATTTATATGTCAATCTCATACTAACGGCACTTAACATAAGCCCTAGATCTTCTCCCTCCTGACTGCTTGACGGCCCTTAGCACAGTCCCTCGTCGCCGCATAGAGGGACTCCAACGGCTGCTTACCACAGCCCACCAACGTTATGACTCCCCAACCCCCAAGCAACCCGCGGCCACAAATCCAGCCCTGTAGATATAAAACCGGTAAAACCCTTGGAGCCGGATCGTACTCTGTGGTAAAAGAATGCGTACATATTGACACCGGCCGGTATTATGCCGCGAAGGTTATTAACAAACGATTGATGGCGGGGAGGGAACACATGGTAAATCCTATCACCTCGTGCCTTTGGCAATATCGAAAGCACTGTGGGGGACTGATAAGATCTGAGAGATAGGTCCGGAATGAAATTGCCGTGCTCAAAAGAGTGTCGATGGGACATCAGAATATTCTGACGCTGGTGGATTACTTTGAAACAATGAACAACCGTAAGTGCCTAGCTACAGTTTCCCTTGAACGCTTTCAAAACGATTTTTGGGGACAAGAGCTTATTGCATTCCTTTCCCTTTCTCTAGTGTATCTCGTCACCGATCTTGCGCTTGGGGGAGAGCTATTTGACAGAATTTGCCGTAAGGGCAGTTACTACGAGTCCGATGCAGCTGACCTGATCCGCGCAACCCTTTCCGCCGTCGCGTATCTTCATGACCACGGGATCGTACATCGAGATCTAAAACCTGAGAATCTCCTGTTTCGCACACCAGAAGACAATGCAGACCTACTAATTGCAGACTTTGGCTTATCGAGGATCATGGATGAGGAACAGTTTCATGTTCTAACCACCACCTGTGGCACCCCTGGCTATATGGCCCCAGAGATCTTTAAAAAGACCGGCCATGGGAAGCCTGTGTATGTTCTACCTCCCTCGACAACGCGCCATTTGTCATGTTAGGCACAACTAACGTGCTTATCTTGTATTTTCCTTTCGCTCTGGAAAGGGATATTTGGGCCATCGGAGTAATAACATATTTCCTCCTTTGCGGCTACACTCCATTCGATCGCGAGTCAAATCTCGAAGAAATGCAAGCCATCCTCGTTGCGGATTACTCATTTACTCCCCTCGAGTATTGGCGCGGAGTCTCCGTAACCGCCCGCGAGTTCATCAAGCGCTGCCTCACAATCGATCCCAAGGCAAGAATGACTGCACACGAAGCGCTTCAGCACCCCTGGATTAACCCACCTACCGACCCCATGGACCCATCATCGCCTATGCGCATGGGTTCTGGCGAGGATCTCTTACCTGTCGTCAAGAAGAACTTCAATGCAAGGCGCACGCTTCACAAAGCCATCGATACCGTGCGGGCAATTAACAAGCTACGAGAAGGTGGTGGACTAATGATGGAGGGCGCCATGAGTGTAGACCCCAAGCCAGAGCACGTTAATGGGAGCAATGTCGTCGATGACAGCGGGCGACAACAGCCGGATGGGGCGACGAGCGGTCATCCTGGTGATGAAGATCTCATGGAGATTGATAGTAGGGGCAACGCTAGGGGCCAAACTGAGGAACAGATCCGGCAGCAGGAGCGTAAAGTAAAAGAGACGGTTACTGGATTGTGGCAGTCGAGCTCAAATCGCCGGTGATCCTGCTGTAGAGAATTTTAAAGAGGACCTTGTGGGAGATACGTCTCTATATCTTTCGGCTCTGTTTTGCATTTGTGAATTCCCTTTCCATCTCCGCGGTGATTGGCCCTTTTCGGGCTCTTTTTCTTTTCGAAACTGAGGACTCTAGCGGAGTGACAGAATGTTTTCTTAACTCCACGTACGTCCGGACTAATAGCCTCGGAGATGCACACAAATCTCTTGTTCCCTTTTCTAGTCCAATAGTTTTTCATTCTGCTATTTTTCTCCAGCTAACATCACAGGTTTGATGGTTGTGAAACAATACACTTTTCTCTTCCCTCCTCAGAATGGAGAATATATACCAATTGCAGTGCTTTTCTTATGTGGCATCCTCCCTTGGGAATCAATTTACATCCTTGTTTTATCCTGTCAAATATTTACTACTTATTTGAGTGCAAATTATATCATTTACGGCACTGGGATTATGAGAAAATATATACACTGAAGATGAGTAAATTGACCAATGCCTAACCACGTAGCAATTCAGTTCATTGCCAGCCGAAACCCTTCCCGACGCGAAGCGAATCGTGATGGAGTGGTTTTGCGGCCGACAGCTAGAAAATGCGAGCAGCTACAAAGCTGAGTTGGGATGCTGTAGCCCAGTCTGCTGAAGTGGAAACATTACCAAAATAATTCGCGATGACAAACTCTACGCGTAATTATAATGTAAACAATTATCCGCGAGTGTCCTGTAACCGGAATAATCATATATTAAAGAAGTAGGTACCACAATCAGCCTCCATTTATGTTAGTTTAATAATATTGGAATTCTATGAATAGAAAAAGAACCGGGCAGGATATATCGGAAATCATGGGAATTAAGGATGGAGAAGAAAAAATAACATGAAAAAAGGAATTGGAGATCGAAAAGAAGAGGGGACAGAAGGGAGAAAGAACAAATAATATATCTCCAAATCATTCACATGCACGACTCTAGAAGTTCCCGTCGGCTGCCGGACGACTCCACCCACTTCCTCCACTCCTGCCATTCTGAAAAAGTGGCACTCGCCTTCAGCCCTTGATACCTAACCGTTTTAAACTCAGAAACGTCCTCCCACGGTTTCCCCGTCGCATAGTTTGCACTGGCTGATGAATTCGCAGTTCCTCGAAGAAATCTGCGTGCCACCCTACCGCCAGCACTGCTGCTACTGTAGCCCTCCCAGCCTGCTTTTCTCATTAAGCTTTCCACGGCTTCTTCCTTCGTCCAGCCTTGCTCAACGGCTACATCAGGAAGGTAGGTAGCGCCTAACCGTCTTCCGCGGTATATAAAAGATATTCGTAGGCCGTGGGTGCCCAGGGTCCAGTCGAGAGCATGGGAGCAGGGTTCAAAAGAGGAGAGGAGGGTTAGAGAACAAGAAAGGGAAGGAAGTAGGGATGCTGGGATAGGCGGGAAACGCGTGTCACCGAAAGCACTGGAGCGGGTTGTTAGTTAGGAATTTCTAACTTTTAATAGATAATTGCAGTAAACGGGTCGAAAAATGTAGAGAGCAACGAGCAAATATATATTTATTAACGTACGATGTGAGTGCGTACGATTTCAAGCCAGCGGCCAGTTCCTGTGGCTCAAATGTACCTATGCAGCCGCGAAGCGATTTATGACCGCTGGTGGAGAGGGTGTTCCAGGTGACGAATAATGGGTATGACATGTCAGCAGTATCAGTTGAAAAATTTGGCGCAGTTCCTTTTGATCGTGAGAACAAAGAAGAGGCTCTTGGACTAATAGAGGTTGTAGAAGATGCGCTTGTCAAGGCGGAGCGCGAGGAGCTATGGGAGAGTGCAGAAGGGGTAGATGAGTTGGACGAGTGGGATGACGAGACCCCTTGAAGGCGGCTAATGCTAGGCAATTGCATCCTCTGAGGGGGGTTTGTAATTTCAGCTCCATCGTCAGATTCGTCGCAGTCATCGTTTCGCATTTCTGAACGATCTCCATTCGCAACCGTTTCGCCGTTGTCCAGGTGATCTGCAGGATCCTGAAAATTGGCTCGCAAAGCAAGATCTTTCGTAGATTCGAATGCTTCCCACAGGTCTTCTACCACTGCAAGACTAGGAGCATCTGTGCCGTTAAAGACAGCAGATAGACATTCAAAACAGTAGAAACATTGAGCGGGAGAAGCCATGAGGGCTGCGTCGCTGCTGGCGGGCAAGTCCGGCGAGCCCCTCTCAAGGAGAAGTAATGAGGAGAGGGGCTGCAAAGCGGTGATGAACGAGACAGGACTTGATGCCAAAAAGAGCTCTGTGGAAGCTTTGAAAATGTGTGTGATTTGTAACGAAGCAGGTGCCCACGTAGCAGAGGGGTAGTTAACTAGGGAGTTGGATATGAAAACTGGAGGCTGGGGCTTGCAAGCGTTGGCTCTCGTTCCCCGCTTCACCAGTCTGTTTTAACTACGGAGTAGTGGTAGCTAGGACATTGGAAGTTGGCGCTTCATATACAGTTATTCTCTCGCATGTAGCCAACGCTCCAAGCCTCGCCGTCTGACTTGACACGTCGAACAAGGAAGAAGATAGCGGAAGTGAAGTACATATTCCCCGTGACTGGGAGGGAGCGCGAGGACACAATTAGCGTATTTTTTGGCGTGTATTCGTGTATTAAATATATGAAATATATGAAATAGTGTAATTTATATAATCTATTCTATTTGATCTAAGTTAACTAACTCTAATTAATATCCATATATATAACTGTCAAATGCAACCTCACTACCTCTCATTAATAGGACTCATATCTATTACGATGTTGAAGATATTCATGTTTTTCATAAAAATGAAATTAGGTATCAATACTTATTTTCAAAATTTCATTGCAGTGTGAATTCCACTAACTACGCTGTGGCACAACAACACTATTGTTGCCTGGCGGGATAAACCGCAACCATTCTCCCATTTCCCAACCATCTTCCATTTACAACGCCTTTATCTTGACCGCACTCTCGATCTTCATGGGCCGCGAATTCGTTTACCAGCACTGGATCAGTGCTCTTTTTACTGGCTATCACCTTACCTGCCCTGATGGGACTGTATGAAGGTTTTGTACAAAGTTGACTGAAAAGGCAAAGTTTGTGCCAGCAGAATGTTCGGACACAGACATTGCATGGTCTGAGGCCCAGGCGGTCTACATCTGTCAACAAATCAAGGGTGAATCAGTTGGCATGGAGGCAATTCTCAAGGTTTAACTTCAGTAAGTGATGAATTGCCGCGGCCATCGACTCTTGCACTAGTAGAGCACCCCCAGAATATCCTTCTAGCTGGGATCCCTGCAAGCGCGCTCAGTGTGCTTTGAAAGATCCATTACTGTGAACATGATAAGGATATATTTACTTCAATGAAAAGATTGCAAAGTGACATCAAAACTACTTAATGTAGTGCAGTCCTTGCAATCACAGGATTATTTCCCTGTCTCAGAAAGATATATTGTGTTCTTGGTGATGAAAAAGGTTCCTGGAGTTACACTGTGTGATTTTTGATCTTATGGCCTTGTCAAATGTGACAAGATTAGGGTTGCATTTCATAAAGGCCTATCATATGTTTTGTGCCTTTCTTATTTCTATAATTTTAATTTCTGCTTTTTTTGGACTTGGGCGGGGGCGGGGCTTTTTTGGAAGGGATTTGACTAATCCAAACTACACAGAGAAATGTACAACTTAGGCACTTGTCTGTTGAATTGTCATCTTGGAAACCTCATTTACAATGAAGAGGCAGATAAATGATATATTTTCTATCATCAATCAAGCTGTGAGATTTGTTTCATCTCTAAAACTCACTCTATATCTATGTTTTCTTGCAGTTGATTTATAGACTATGACAGTATTCTGAAGTCATTCAAGTTTCAGAAGAGAGATTATCTTCACTGACGTCTAGGTCACTGAGGTTCTTATAATTAGCATGAGTGGTAGGAACTCTCATCTTCATGTTATAACTTGAGTCTTTCAGATATGAAGTATAGGTGCAGGTGCTCTCTATTCTTTACTCTGCCAGTTTAAATTATCCTCATCCGAGCAGCAGACATCCGATCTCTCCTGATATACTCAATTATTGGTTTGAGCTCTCGCGCAGTTATGCAAAGAGTATTGTATCTCTTACAGAGTCTACAAATGTGTTCGCTATTTGTAACTGAGTTGATACATCAAATGACTAATTGGGCGTGGTCAATTCAATAGACTGTAATACAGTAATATCTTCTTACTCCATGAGCTCCTTCTTAACAGTATGAAAGTCCGCTCCATGTTCAACCCAGTTAATTTGAAGGCCCATCTGTGGGGCGGATGGGCTTGACACCAGTTTCCAAGCCTCTGAGAACTCATTTCTCACTTAATTTGGACTTGTCCAGGTTAAAACCAGCATCTCTGGCCCTCTGTCCCCTCATTTCATGAGTTATCCTCTCCCCATTGTGCAAAAACTTGCGAGGTAAACAAAAAACTAAGATGTAAGTTTTTTCCATTGATTACGGGGAGCTCACAATAAGAATAAAAAGTGGAGGGAGATTGTAGATCTTGGTAGCAAAGCAGAGCCAAAACCAGTTGGAAAGTGAGGAATAGAAAAGGGAATGTTGAATGTTGGCAAATGTGTCCCTTTTACTACAGGTGGCCGCATCTCCCACTCCACAGGCCAGCTGAAAAGAAATCGCTCCATTGTGTAAACTTGACAGAGATGAGGAGGTATCACATCATGCTTCTTCTTAGTGGGTGGAAAGAGGGTGAGGAGGGTGAGGGAAGGGTTAAGATATAGTGGTGAGACAACTCGCGCTAATCCAGAGGGGGAAAATCTAGTAGAAATATTGTGTTCCTGGATTTCTGGATTTCTCTCCTTTTAAAATATATTGTATCTTCACTTCTGTATTTCTGCTTCTGCATTTATATTTTCATGTATCTAATTTGGTCAACACTAGCGTCAATGTCTGGGTAGGAGATACAGCTTTGGAGATAGATACTACTTACTGTTTATAAGCCGTATTCCCTGTGGGCGTTAATTTCTCCTCTGCTGTGAAAGCCAAGTGGTGATGTCGAATACTTTAACGCTTGCAAGCACCGGCCGGCGAAGCGAATCGGCTCGTTGCCACGGCCACATAGTCCATGTACAGATTATGCACTACTCGTGCCATCGCTGCTTCGGGACGAGTAGTGAATCATAGAGTCTTAAAGTGACCTGAACTGCTTCAGTTTCCTCTTAATTGAAATTCTCAGAATATACATAACTAGCTGAAGAGCACAGTTATGCAATACAACGCTGTATACTAAAATGGTTCAACAAAAGATTAAGTGGGGCTCCGACGCTAGCCAATAGCTTAATTTAAGCTTAATTTATCTAGTGAGCACAAAGCCCGAGGGAACCACCCTACCAACCGACGATCACGCAGTAAAAAAGCCCATACAACAAGACGAGCTATGGTTGTGCGAATTAAAGGATTTTAGGTTCCCATCACCATCACATTCGAGCTCTTGAATAGTGACCAGGGCGAGATATAAATCTGGCGCTGCTTCGAATGGCCACGCAACCACCGTGCCTGAAAACAGCTCTCGTCTCAGCCTCGTTTCAGCAACCATGCCAAGTTCCAGTGCTACTGTTATGAACCAAGCAACTTCCGTCGTCATTATCCGATGTTCACTTTCCAAAATATCGAATTCCATGATTAACAGACTTGAGACTGGACTTCCTCTGGGTATCCACCGCTAGCAAACGAGAACGGGGCGACAGAGCCTCTCCAAACATCATGGTTACCCTACGTGGACGAATAATTTCAAATTCGATAGAAATAGCGCCATATTTCTAACATGTCTGCCGCACAGCTAGTTTCACTGTGTCTCCTGTTAGCTTCTGGCAGCTTTTATATACATCACGAAGTCCCCTACGGGAAGGGGGTGGCCCGCTTCAAGCTTTTTTATTCCTGTGTCACTTTTACCAAATCCGCAAATCTTGTGATATTGTGCCCGCCGCCTCTTTCCTCTTTTTACATCCATTTAAAGCTGGGAGTACACGATTCCTTTCCTCATCCTTTTGATCTGGCGTCCTGTGGAACCCTCACTTTGTTCAGACCACTTTTCCGTTAACGAGACAAGCCCTGCGTCTGTCGCCGGACGACTTCTGTCCCTCTCCAATCGAACAAACTTCCTCTCCTCATTCAAGTTCCTGCCTAAACCATCGAAGCCATCTCGCCCAAAATGAAGCCCGTAGTCGTTCTCTTTTCTTTCCTGGTTGTTGCCCTTGCTGCTCCTTCCACTGTTGATTGTACGGTAGACCCTGATCAATGATTCAACACCAAAAGGAAGCTTGCTAATTCTACATTACAGCTCGCAGCGACACTGAACCAGCAATGGTGAACGCAGCGGGTGAAGTTGTGCCATTTGATCCTGCTGGAGTTGTTGTGAAGGGATAGATGTCTTGGAAAGCGTTTACTGATTGGGACCGAGGGTTGGCCCAGAGTGGCTGCGTGGAATTTGTTGGAGGGATGGAGGTTTAGTAGTTCAGCCAGGTCCGGGACTCGAGGAAGTTTGGTGAATGCTCATGTGGATGTTATGCCGTGTATCATATCGAGCCGGACGCGACCAAACGACTTGTGTACACCTGGACAATTGCGTCTACGTACAGAATCATGTGAGTTTTAGATGTCCTTTATATAATTGTTTGGCTGGGTTAGATTATCGTATTTTCTGTAAAGGCGCGTGCCACAACTTTCTGTCTGCCAATAGCGGATTAGTAGTTTATCAATTCGAGCAAACGAAGCTGATCTCTCGGTACTAGCTGCTATCCTTGTCTGTTGTGTCCTCGTTCAATGTTATATGTTCATTATATGGGTGATATTGTAGCTTCTAATTCTCTATTTCAATTCACGATCATCTTTGGGTAATTTCATACCCATCATTCCTAACAAATTGCTTCCGGGTCCTGCTGAGCCAGCTTGGCTGCGGAAACTCTCGAGCAAATTTTTAGCAAGATTGAAGTCCACACTCTCAGCATGGTAGTCTTCCTCATCGTCGGTGTTGCCTTCAATTTCCTGGTTTCCGTCCGAGGGCCTTTTGGGACGAGCTCGCGCTTTTCCTTTAATAGCCTGTTTACCCTTTCCTTTTGGATCCAAATCGAGGACGCCAGTTGCTCGTAATTCAGCCTCCATTTGTTTTGATAAATCTTCTATCTCTTTGCTGTCATCCTCATTTTCATCATCGCCTGAGTCCAGTTCTTTAAATCGCTTCGACGTTATGGGGCGGGCACTCCCTTCTGGCTTCGAAGGAAGTCCCATCATTTCCTGCATCATTTTCGAAAACTCATCCTCGTCGAATGATACTTCTTTATCTTCGCCATCGCTACTGAGATCTTCACTATCAACATCGAAATCATCAGAGTCCACTTCGTCAATAAAATCGGCCCCATCCAGACCAGCACGGTCGTCATTCAAAAATTGCTCGAACCGTTCCACTATTCTTTGAAGATTCTCTTGAGCAGCTTGGTCGCCAAATGCACGGGCAGGTTTAGCACTTTTGTCAGTCCCATGTCGGCCTTTCAACTCCTCCTCAAGGTCCTCGAAGCTAATATCCAGCCACTTCTCGTCATCCTCACGTTTCTCCCAGGTCGATTCAATTTCATCATTCGTAGGTAATTTCTCATCTCCAGATTCAATATCTCCTAGTACGAGTTTTATTTCCCTTACTGCTACTTTATCCTGGTTTTGAGGGTCTGACAACAGCATTTCAAACCCACTAGTGACTTTCATCCCCGTTTCAGCGCGAGCATAATCCGCTTTCGCGGTTTGAGGTGGGAGTTTATCCTTCCAGGCTGGAGGCAGTTCAAAATCCTGGCTCTTTAATTGTGCGTACCCAACCCTTGTAAAGCGAACGCTGACGGTGACTAAATCCTCAGGCTTGAATATTAGCTCGCGTGTGTCCTTTGACTTCAAGGGTCGCAAGGATATCGGATCTCGAATATAGAAGGCGTCGACCGCCGGTGATATATAAGCCGGTTTCATGTGTAGGATGTGCGCAAGCTTCCGAGGAATAGTAATTGGGGACGTGTGGAGGTTGTCAGCAATCTGTTTCGGGTAATTTCGAAGTCGATAAAACGCCTCGGCTTCGATCGTTGGGGAATGCATTAATCGTTTAGGTTCTACAAGAATTATTTCCCTCGCCTCTCGAAATGTTAGAGGTTTAAGGGTCGATCCTTTGACTCTATCTGGTTTGATGATGAGTAGTTGTTTCTTGTGAATCCAAACCTGGAAGATGTTAGCATATCGAATCTAGTTCTAGGAGTATTCATCACCTACTCTATGATTTGCAACCTCTGGTTCGAGCCAGGATGGCAGTGTTGCTGCGGCTTCCACTAGCAAAAACTCGCCATCACTATCCGAGACCTTCACCCATAGGTCCTCAAACTGTCGTGTCAACTCCCGCAATATATAAACAATAACCCATTCGTCCTCGATTGAGTCGCCATATACAGTTCGTCCACGAAGTAAATTCAGTCCTATCGCAAGTTCGCGAAAGATATGGTTAGTTTTCCTACGTCTGGGCGCCCTCCAAATACTTTGGTATCCGAGGGCCAACTAAACGAACCTGCTCACCATCTTCTCGAATCATTTCCAACATAAACGCATCACGCTGCCATATATAGTCTTTCAAGTGCGTTTTCGCGAGCTCTGCTGCGGCTCTTTGGACTTCGGCGAGGCGGTTCCGAATTAAATCAGCACCACCTCCTGTGCAGTCGGTATTACCTGGGGAAATCCAATACAGTGAATATTCGATGCAATCATCTGGGATCTGGGGTTTAGGAATAGGGCGAAATGTAGACCTAAACCACTCGATATCCTCATCTGTAGGGGGCGCCATGTTGATATTAATCCAACGTTGCTATCTATTCACTTTCAGGGCAACCTTTGAATATTTTTCCAGTCACAATGACCTCACCAATTCTGCAAACACCCGGGCCGATGTTTTGCCGATTGAAAATACGCAGCGGGAGTGCGCTACGCCCGATTAGGCTAGATGTAAACATCGCAGCATCCAAGAATCCAAACCCATCTTTCCGCATCGTCACCGCGTATTTTATTTCTCACCAAGGTTCTGGGGGGTACGCATTCCCATTCAATGATTTTCCTTATAATGAATATACGACCAGCCCAGCACGATTCAGGTTAACCGTCATCTATAGGGCAAAAATGGCACTGCCTTACATCGATACCCCACGCACCGAAATTGATGGGAACGCGACTTATTTGACCAATGGCTTCCGCAGCGTTGCGCGAAACAATTTGTCGGCTTTAGGCTCCGTTGAAAACTCATTTCAATCGCCTTCCAAAGACCATGATTTAATCAAAGGCTTCGAAACTGGGCGAAGTCGAAAGCGTTCTGAATTCAGCCTAAAAACGCCCAGAGCGGGCTCACGACTAAACCCGACGAGAAATGCTCTCCATGACCGCCGCAATCTTCCAACTATCCCCCCGCCCAAGGGAGAATTTACTCCGATGTTGAATAGCGTTTCCAGGAATAACTTTATCCGACATAATAATTCGACACGTCGACGCTCTGGGCCTGAAACGCCAGCGGCTTTGAGAAATGGATATCACAGTAACCGCAATACCCCGGGGTTGCCAAACATGGATATGACTGGATATGGCGATGACTCCACGAACCTTGACGGTGACCCTACGCCCGTTCCACGGATAGCCAGCAGCAGCGCTCAGAGCACCCCTCTCCCTACCCTGCCAGGGAGGAATGGCAACGTTGTCGGGGATGGACATAATATGATGACATTAAAGGAACAAGAAAATGTACTCTTTCTAGTTTTGATTTGCGCGTAACCAAAGCCTATACAGGTCACTAACAGTTTCTAAATTGAATCGCAGGTTATTAATAAACTCGACAAGGAGAATTTCGGTCTAAAATTAAAGATCCATTTCTTAGAGCAAAATTTTAAGTTGTCGAAACCCGAATTTGCCCAAGCCGCGATACAAGAAAACACCGAACTCAAGGTCACGAAACTCACGATGGAGAGGGATTTACATCAATGCAAAAAGAGTCTTCGGCGCGCGGAGCAGGATTTGGCCGGATGTCAGGTTGAATTACAAGAGCTGCAGGCACAGGCAAATCGGAGACACGTTAATGAGAATGTGCAGAGAGAATTGGACCAAATGCGCGAAGACTTGGAGAGCAAAGAAAACGAACTTCATGAGCTGCAAGAGGAGTTGGAATCTATGAAAGAAAATGAGTCAGAAAGTTTACAGCAACTTCGGGAAGAGATACAAGATCTTCAATATGACCTCAGACAGAAGAACGAACTTGTTGAGAACCAGAAAGAGGAGATTGAAAATCTGAAGGAAAAGCAGCAAGATGAGAAGAGCTCGGTTGCTGAGCTTGAAGCCGAACTTCAACGGGCCAAGGAGCAGTTAGAGGACCTCCAAAAGAGTCTAGAGGAAGCCAGGTCAGAAGCAAGGGAAGCAAAGTCAAAGTGTGAAGAGGCGATTGAAGAGAAGGAACAAGCCGTGGAAGATTTGAAGGAACTTCAAGATGAAATGACTGACAAATCCTTCTACACAAAGGGGCTCAGTCGCCAACTCGAGGAGAAAGCTCACAAGTTGGAGGACGAACTTAACAAACTCCGGAAGGAGCATAATGTACTGGAGGAAAATTTCCAGAGTAAGACTCGGGAGGTAGCCATGCTTGAAGATGAAATTGAAGGGCTTAAAGAGGACCTATCTGCCGAGAAAGCGAGGATGCAAGACGATATTGATTTAGCACAGCATGAGCGGGACATTGCTAGAAGGGAACGGGACGACATTTCGGAACGTCTACACCACGCCGACGACGATATTCGAAATGGAGAGAATGCGAAGGATGTCTTGAAAACTCGACATGATGCCCTTACAAACGAGTCTGCTAGTCTTCAGCGTGATCTGGCCCAGGCAAAGACGAGGATATCGAATCTTGAAGAACAAATCGAGGCGGAAAGGGACCAATACATGAACGACACGGACAAACTCCGATTGCAGCATAGGAATCAGCTAGACCAACTTCACGATGAAATAGAGTCCCTCAAACATGACATCGAAGATCGAGAGGGTCAGCATGCAACAGATCGGGATAGGTGGGATAGTCTGAAACGGAGTTTGGAACTTCAAAAGGAGAAGGTCGAACAACAAGCCGCTGGGTATAAACGGACGATAGACAAACTACAGAACGTCGAAACAACACTATCTAGTCGCGAAGATAAACTCCAAAATATCATCGAAAGCGAGAAGCAACGCCATCTACAAGACGAGGAACTACTGAACCGCCAAATCAAAGAGCTTAATGATGATATTGCGTCCAAACGCCAAGCTGCCGAAAGTCAGAGGCAGGAACTACTGAGTGTTAAAGAAGAATTAAGGGCAGCTAGGCGGGAAGAAAGCAGCCTAAGAGAGAAGTTGCAAGCCTTAGAGGATGATATTGTGGTATTGCAAGCTACTCTTGAGGAAGAGAGAGCCTTTGCCGGAAATCAGCAGAAATCGGGCGCTTCAGATCTGGAGAAACAGTTGCAAGCGGCTAATAAAGAGAGACAAGTTGCTCGGGACAACCTAGCCAACGCGAACATCGAGATTCATAATCTACGCATGGCATCTGCTGAACTAGAAGCTGAGCGTGATGAATTGCAAAGCCAAATCCGTCGAATTCAAGGCCAAGTCGATGATACTTATCGCCTCGATCAGGAAAAGATTGACCTCCGAAAATCTAAGCTGAGACTCGAAAACGAGTTGAGCCGCCTGAGAGACGAAAAGAGAACTTTGTTGGAAACCAAAGACAAATTACAAGCCGATCTTGACAATGAAATCGTACGGGCGGCAGCAGAGGAGAATCGACTGTCTGGAGAGATTGATCAACTGCAAGATAAGATATTCATGTCATCAGAAAGGCGCGACCGTGAACTCGTTGCCGCTAGAAGCAAAGCTGAGCGACTTGAATTACGTACCCGAGAACTCGAGACCCTCCTAAACAACCAGGCATCTCCTCGCGTGGAAGCGTCCCTGTCACCCGACTTTTCAATCCTGCGGCGAAGCTTGGAAGATGCACGACGCCAAGAAAGAGACGCACTTCAGCGTGAATCGACGCTCAAGGCCTCTATCCGCGACCTGAAAACGCGTATCGTAGAATTGGACCGGGAAAATCATGAGCTCAAAGCAAAAGAGCTAACAACTCGCTCTTCCAACGGGTCTCCGACAACACTTGAAGTCCAAGGGGAACTTCGAAGCCTCCGCAGCCAGCTCCTTGACATGCACAAGTCCATGAAAGATCTAAAAAGCCAAAACCACGAATTGCAACATGCCACAGTAAACGAAGAGGAGCGTAAAGACCTGCACGAATTGCTTAAATCCTCGACTCTTGAAGCCGAATCTCTAGCAGTGCGACTTTCCGAGCGTGACGCCCGTGTTAATGAATTGAGAATACACCTACGGAGAGTGCGTGACGAGCGCGCCATTTCCATGAAGAAAGCAGACGCGGCTCATCGCGAGCTAGAGTCATTACAAGACCGATACGACGCTCTACTAGATGAGTTGACGCAGCATTCAGAACGAAAAGGAAGGCATGCCAGGGAAATAAATGGCTTAGGCAAGGAAATTATGTGGTTAAGGGCACGATTGGCCCGGGAGGAGAAGTTCCGCAGGGACCTTGCGTGGAGTAAGGGGCTTATGGAGCTGGGTGAACGGGTTCGGATTGCCTGGTACGTCAGAATGTTCCCAGCTTGGCAGTGTTTTCTTCTTGTCCCCCTCCTTCCTTTCAAACAATGGTCATGACTGACATGCATACTTTTCTTGTAAACAGTAACGAAACCGATCTCAAAATGATCGCTGAAATGGGAGTGAAGCCCCCAAGCCCTCGAAAGAAATTTAACCCTCGGCTAAAACTCAAAGCTGTAGCCTGCACAATCTTGGCTGTCTGCCGGATGCAGATGATGAGTGCCGAATGGAGCAAGTCAAAGAAGCTTGGTGAAGGCCTTCGCAGAGCAAAGGGGGAGGTATTGAAGAAAAGGGAGAGTATGAGAAGGAAAGCCGTACCGGCTGAGAGTATTTGATATACTCTGGTCTAAAGGTTCCCATTCTCGTTTCTTCTACGTCTGTTTCCTTATTTCTATGCGATCTACAAATTTCTTGACTTTTAGAGGATTGAATTGGAGAGTATTTCTCGCTTGATGTTCATCCATTGCTTACCATGTACAGCACTTGATGGTTCTTTTGCCCGGTGTTTCTGGGGTTCTCTACCGTTGCTCTACGGAGCTTTTTCCCTGTGTTCTTTTCCTTTTTATAACCCCGCTTGCATAATGATGATCTTCAACTCTCTCGTTTAGTTGGTTTCTGCTTGATAGGCAAGCCTTATATATATGATGTACATTGGCGTTCTCAATAATTAGTTTCTGGCGTTCTGG
This sequence comes from Blastomyces dermatitidis ER-3, assembly GCF_000003525.1. Taxonomy (NCBI): domain Eukaryota; kingdom Fungi; phylum Ascomycota; class Eurotiomycetes; order Onygenales; family Ajellomycetaceae; genus Blastomyces; species Blastomyces dermatitidis. The sequence goes on from NW_025544786.1 coordinate 700,974, forward strand.
GTTTCTTCTTATTTGCATGTAAGACGCAAGGCATCCATAATTATTTATTCTATACCGCTCACTATTTCCGCTTTTGAGTCGCGCCCGGCTGAAATGATAATAGAAATGTGTGGATGATAGAGGGGAGTGGAGATATGACAGATCATCCAACGTTTTTTAATTACCGGGGAAGTGAGGAATGTACCTGAGCGGAATGAGATGAACAAAAGTGCCAAAAACCAATGTGAGTATCGTCATCCGGACGAGAAAGGGGGTTGAGGTTGGCTAGCCAGAGGCGCTCATCATAAATATTCCATCTGAGGAAAGAGATAGCAAAATAATCAAGCGACAATAAGGGTAGCAGAACTTGATAACAAAGACGAAAATGCGCCTCGCAACCATTCATAATTCATTCATCAGAACTGGACAAGGGCGCCTCATAACATCCAGAGAAGCAACATGTATGACTCTAAATAGAAATGTAAAACGGAAACATGTAATATATCACGATCCATCACTACCAAACTCCTGCGTCCATTCGTTATTTTTCTTCAAATCGTCTTCGCTCACGGTGGGGCGCGAAGACTTCAACGCCTTGATGAAATCTCTGAGCAGAAGTGGTGGCTCGAGAAGTTTATCTGAATCTATGTCTGCCCAGGTCATTTCCGTGGCTCCGTTGTCACCAGGTGAACATGGTGTGAGCTTCTCTTGCCCGTCGACAATTACCTGAAAGATATCTGTTAGTCGTTGATAATATACCCATGTTTATGCGAGCATGGTAGAGGAAAGGGCCAGTGGTAAGGAAAAGGATGAGATACCTTCTTATAGTGGGTTGCAGTTTGAATCTTTCGGATAGGTTGCATGAGCGCGTCTTGGACAACGACGCTGATATCGCTTCCGGAGTATCCTTCGCTCATTTCAGCGAGCTGTCGGTAATCTGCATTCGTCAGATGACACGGGGTGCTTCCAACATTTAACATGAACATCTTCATCCTTGCCCGAAGATCTGGGAGGCTGATGTGGACTCTCCGTTGGAATCGTCGTCTGATAGCAATATCTAATTGCCAGGGGATATTTGTGGCGCCTAGAACTAGGATTCCTTCAGAATCCTTCCCGACACCTTGCATTTGTACGAGCAATTCTGTCTTTATGCGACGGGACGCTTCTGACTCTCCTTCACCACGGGGGCCGCAAAGGGCGTCCACCTCATCGATAAATATAATTGCTGGTCTACTCTCACGGGCCATATTAAACAATTGCTTGACGAGCCTGAAAGTTGAAGTTAGACATAATCCCAAGCCGGGGCACTAAACACATATCACATATAATAATATTTTCCCTACCTTTCACTCTCACCCATCCACTTGGAGACCAAATCACTACTGCTCACACTAAAAAAAGTGCTATTGGCTTCCGTAGCTACTGCCTTGGCGAGGTACGATTTGCCGGTTCCTGGTGGCCCATAAAGTAATATAGCCTTCCACGGTTGTCTCTGGCCGGTGAAAAGATGGGGGAATTTCATGGGCATAATAACCGCCTCTTTGAGAGCCTCTTTCGCCTGATCAAGGCCAGCAACATCATCCCACTTGACGTTTGGTTTATCAGATAATATGGATCCAGCTAAGGCAGCTCGTAACTTTTTCGCTTCGGCGTCTTCGTCGTCGTCGTCTTTCCTAATTCAGGCGGCAAATGTCAGCTACATACCCTCGTGAATTAAGGCTTTGAGGTAGTCTAGATACACAAAACAGCCCAAAAGCCAGGGTCTAGGGGTAAACGTACGCTCCTTTCCCACTACCATGTGCGACCTTCCCATTCGCTCCTACAGCACTGGGCTTTTTCCTATTATCATTCCCTGCCAGGTGGTTCTTCAGTTTTTCAGCCCTTTCCATATATTCCCCAGTCTTTTCTCGAATCATTTCCTTCGATTTTGGGTTCTTCTCCCATTTCAAAGCGAGCATGAACAGCTCCAGGGCGGAATAGTAGGTCTGGTAGGCTTTCTCATATTCGCCGGCATTATCATGTTCGATGGCCTTTTTCACGGTGTCTATAGCCCGTCCAAGGAAATCCGTATTGCTCATGGCGGCAAGGTATACCTATAATTCTAATCGACTGGACCTAATATAGATCTCTGGGTTGAGACCCGATTTGACGTTCCTCCGCTGGGTGTTTGGCGGCGGTTGCGACAAGTAACCCCCCGCTCAAGCAAAACGAAATGCGTGGTATGTAGAATGGTGCTCAGATGCCGCTCAAAATTCAGCACTGGACAAGAACTGGAGATATCCTGTAACTTTGGATGTCAAGTTAAATAAGTGAGAGAACAGGGGCTGTTGTTGCTGGCAGGTGGAAAGTTGTGGATTGGAATGAGATATTTAAATATGGGGTGAGGTGCAGGCGACACTCCGCGCTAGTGCGGTTGCCATCGAGATGTGGTTTCATGACAAACATCCTGTCTTGACACCATCCCCTGCATCTTTTCAAAGACAGCAAGCCTCTGCCCTAACATTAATATTAATATACAACGCCTCTCTATATTGTCGCCATGGCAGATCCACAGAAACAGCTTCAGGCGCTTAGTGATGAGTACCAGAAGCTTGAAACGGGTGCGTACACTAACAAGCCCATTTCTATGAAAGACACCCACTAAGACCCATCATTGCACTATCATAGAGCTCCAAGAGATTGTACAGGCCCGCGAGAAATTGGAAGCGCAGCAGCAGGAGAATAAAAGTGTACAGAAGGTGCGGAAAAGAACTGGTAATTCCTTGGTTGGGACTATCACATTGACATATTCTCGAATTACCCCTCTACACAGGAATTCAAGTCCCTTGAAAGCGACGCGAACATATACAAATTGGTTGGCCCGATTCTTCTTAAGCAAGATAAGCATGATGCCGTGATGGCTGTAGACGGACGTCTGGGTTTTATCGAAAAGGAGATGTGTGTGCACGCCTTAACACCCCTTCCACTCTCGCAAGGATATTTGCCCTGTCTACAAGGGCATTACATTTCTTCGTTCACCAACATGTATCGCTAACTTGAGAGATGACTAGAACTCGAATCGAAAAGCAAATAAGTGATATTCAAGAGAAGAGCGAGAAAAAGAAGATTGAGGTATGCACCACCCTTGGTCAGCGTCTCATTTTATAGCACCTGTCTGATCCTTTCTCTCGCAGATTATTCAACTACAAACGCAATTACAACAGCAACAGCCTCCAGAAGGCACAGCTACTGCCTGATAGTGACAATCAATGCGGTCCTATATAAATATAATGACTTGATGACCAGGTCCAGTTCCTTTGCCCAGAGCCATATCTTCCCTCTGTAACACTGGATTATTACGAAACCGTTCCGAGCCTTGGGAGCATTTGCCCCACTATATGTATCCTGGGAATGTTCTAGGTTAAATTCCCTATAAGGGAACCGATTGCGACTGAGGAACTAGATTCATTGGCGACCAAGACAAATGCAATTGACAGATTTAGGAATACGGTCAAGCGCAGGCAGCTGCAAAGACAACAGAGCAGTGCCAATAGCAGAGGTTGACAAAGGGAAAAGAGGGTTAAAACGGCGTATTTGTTTAGCGCACTATTTTTCCTGACTATAGCATGCACCCGCATTTGCTTCAAATTGTTTATCTGCACCGAGAAAAGGACAGCAGCTGTTCAGAGCTATCATCGCTCAATGACACACACATATCCCGCAAGTTGCGGTCACATCAACGTGCTTTACCATGGACTTCCCCAAGACTAGAAAATTTTAACGAAAAAGATATTCGACTATAAATTAAGATATTGCCAAAATATGCACTGGTCATAGCTCTACCACGCGTCTATATCCCCTAAGTACTAATATTTTTAGTCCATTTCATGGATGGAAGGGTTGAAGGAGAGAAAGAAATGAAACAAACCGCACATTCGAAGAAAGGAATACAGACCGTCTATCTCTATCCTGATACTACACTCAACACAAAAAGAGAATCATTCTAAGCCTTGACGAGAAGACTTTGTCCCGTCATTTCCTTGGGCTGTTCAATGCCCATGGCCGCGAGGATGGTTGGCGCAACATCACCCAAAACGCCACCGGACTTCTTCAAGCTCCATCCTCTGGGGCATTAGCCATGATGAAGGGAACTTTGTTGGTCGTATGTGACGTTTTGGGTGTTCCCTCAGCGTTCTTCATCTCTTCGGCGTTCCTGTACCAGCGTTGTTAGTATTTCAGACTTCAGATATATGTTATGTTACATTTACTTGAACTAAACGTACCCATGGTCAGCAGTAACGAAAAGAATATATCCATTCTGCTTGCAGGCTTCGAAAACCCGTCCAATAGCCTTATCCGTGGCCGTCACGGCCTCAATGGTAGCTTCATACACTCCGGTATGACCCACCATGTCTGGTGGGGCGAAATTGTTCATCAGGAACTCGAATTTCTTCTCCCCAATACGTTCAGCGAGTTTATCCGCAACGGGAGCAGCACTCATTTTCGGGTCGAGGTCATAGGTCGCTACTCTGGGAGACGGGATTAATTCCCGCTCCTCGCCAGGGAAGTGCTTCTCGACGCCGCCGTTGAAGAAGAAGGTGACATGGGCGTATTTCTCTGTCTCGGCGACGTGGCATTGTTTGAGACCTTGTTTGCCCAGCCATTCTGCGAGAACATTGCCCATGTGCTGTGGGGGGAAGGCGATGGGGAATTTGTAGTCTGTCTTGTATTGGGTCATCGTTGTGATAGAGATGTCTTTGGGGTAAGGGAAGTTTGGTTTGGGCGATCGGTCCACGTCCCCTAGGAGCTGCGTTATTTCCCGCACACGGTCAGAGCGGTAGTTGAAGAAGAAGAGCGTGTCGTTGTCTGTATATTCGGGTAAGCAAGTACGAAATACACGGCGGGGGAAAGGCGAAATGTACCTTGGATTCTCCTCTCCTTTCCTCCAATAATAATTGGCTTCAAGAACTCATCATTCTCCCCTTTCTCATATCTCTCTTGGATGGTCTTGACCGGATCCGTCGATTCCTCCCCTCCTTCGCCAGTAACGAGCCCGTGCATAGCGACTTCGACACGGTCCCACCGCTTATCGCGATCCATAGCATAATATCTCCCAACCACAGTCGCCAACTCACCCACACCCAATTCCTTGGTCTTATCAAGCAACTGCTGCATATACCCAGTCGCACTCTTTGGATCCGTATCTCTCCCATCACCAAAGAAATGGATAAAGACCTTGGGAACCTGCATGTCCTTAGCCACCTGTAGTAGTCCGAACAGATGGTTGATGTGCGAATGGACACCGCCGTCAGAGATGAGGCCGAGCAGATGCAATCGCCCATTGCCATCTTTCGCCTTCTGGAACGACTTGACGATGTTCTCGGTTTTGTTCATCTCTCCTTTCCTCAGGGTTAGGTCGATGCGTACGACATCCTGCCAGACAACGCGGCCGGCGCCAATGTTCAGATGGCCCACCTCACTGTTTCCCATGAGGCCTTCGGGGAGGCCTACGGCAAGGGAGGAGGCGTCGAGCTCGGTATAGCCCTGTGCAGTTTTGGAATTGGAGTCGGCGAAGGAGGACATGACGGGAGCGTCAGCAGCGGCGATTGCGTCCCCATCAGGAGGGGAGTCGGGGCCAGCAATACCCCAGCCGTCAATAACGACTGTTAAGGGTCAGCGTTGGCGTTAATCATAAACTGTTTCTCTGAGAGAATGATGGTATATAGGGGGTTGTGTGAAGCAATTGAGGAATATTAACATACTCAACACAGTTTTTTGGTCGACCTTGGCCATGGTGACGAGGAATGTCGAGGGTACAGAGATAATTAGTAAATTATTGTCGCCAATTGATTAACATAAGGGCAGCAATTGGTTATGTTTAGCGATTTAACTGGTAATAGTGTATTATCTATGTGCAAAGATGTATGTGTATGGAGGAGAAATAAATGTTGGCGGGGGAGGAGGGGCATTTTGGTAGTCTTAAATATATTCTGCGTAGTCAGCTTGGGTTGTTCTACGTCACCGAAACGGGTTTGCTCCGGAATTAGAATCAAAAAACAAGGAGATATCGATTACAACATTAACTCACTTACTTGCCTTGCGCGCCACCACCACACTTGCTGATGACAACGGCGGCAGCTAGGGCGGCTCAAGGGCTTCTGCATCACAACCATAACAATTAACTAACCTACAACCCGGAACTAGGCGGGAGCACCCAGAGATTATTATAATGGCATCTTCGCGAACACCCACCTCCGCCTCCCTCCCAGGCCAGAAAGCCTCCTCCCTCCAACCGGCCACAGGCACATCCTCACCCGCGACACCCAGCTTCTCCCAGCAATTCCAATCCCAGACCCAGCCCCAACTCCAGCCGGAGCCGCAAGACACCGCACAACCCGCCCCCTTCCCTCCTCCACAAACCTTCGATATCCTCCCCGCGCTCCACGACCTCCTCCTTCGCCTTTCCTCAAGCTCTTCAGACCCGCACCAACACCCCGCAGACCCAACCTCTACAGGCGGCAATGACGGACCATCATCAGCTATCGGCGGACCCGGGCCGGGCCACGGAGCGTCGTCTGCCAATGCAACCGCTGCGCGTCCCAATACCATAGACGCAGCTGCAGTTGCTTTTTTGGACCCAAAGTTGCTGCTGTCGGAAGCTAGCGCGGTGAAAATTCGCATTCAAAAGGCCAAGGCGGCGTTGGCGGCATTGCCGGATATGCAGCGGGATGTGGCGGAGCAGGAGGGTGAGATTAAGGCACTAGAAGAGAAGATTGAGAGGCTGAAGGGGATTATTGTAGAGTTTGGGAGGAGAAGTAGGGTGGTTACGGGACTGACAGGGACGGGATAACATGATGTTTTCTGGAGTGGTTTTATTCTGGTGCCAAAGATTTTGTCGATGTTTTCATTTATTTGAGGAAATGCGATGGAGTAAGGCGCTATTATTTTCTCTTATTTATATACTAGGGGAACTATGGAGTGGTTGGTTTGGCGTTACCTGGTTGTATGTCAAGATTCACGGTTTTAAGGTTAAGGTAATAATAATTCAGGGATAGACTGATTACATATTTCATTGCTTTTTAGCATGAATTAACCGACTACCCTAAAATGTCTGCGGGTGACAAGTCATTTCGGAACTTAGATGGGATTAAGAAGGAGATGTGAGCATGCATGTGCGTATATCAGCTCGTGGGTGGTTGAATTCGTACCCACGTTAGATAATTTGTAAGCATTCTGACGATGAGATTCAGATATGCCCAATGAAAGAAGATGAGAGAGAATGAGAAAAAAGAAATGCAAGAATAAAATATACATATAGAATCGCCCAGCTGCGCCATGGATCGCTTGTTGAAAATCCATTGAACTCATGCCCATCATGCAAGTAATCTTCGTTGTCCTCATGTTAGGTTGAAAATAAATACTACTTTTGTTTTATCCCCTACCTCTTGTTCCATCACGCTTTTTCCTTTTCGGATCCTAACCCGTCGATTATAAATGGACTCGAGCCTGGCTGGAACTAGAATTTTTCCAAAAAATGAATCGCGAAATCCCTTTTTAGACTGGCAGAGGGAAAGTGCTGGCCCATGCGGCCATCTCTTTGCGCAGATCCAAAATCTCCGGAATGCTTTCACTGGCCACCTTAGCCTTGAAGTCCTTAAGCTTGTTAGCCTCCTTGGGCAAGCCGGTTTGGACGCTCTTGCAGATATCGATAGCCTTGTCGATATAGTTGGCGATGCGCTTGAAGTCCTCCTCGCCCATGCCACGGCTGGTCATGGCTGGGGCACCAATTCGAATGCCGCAGGGTGATAATGCGGATTTATCACCAGGGATGGAGTTCTTGTTGCAGGCAATGTTGATCTGTTCCAGGACGGCCTCGACCCGGGCACCGTCAAGGGCCTTTGGCCTCAGATCCAGAAGGACCATGTGACTATCTGTTCCGTCAGAGACGAGTTTGTAGCCCAGTCTCTTGAATTCTTCCTCGAGGGCTTTAGCATTCTTCAGCACTTGTTGTTGATATTGCTTGAACTCTGGGGTATCGACTTGCTTCAACGCAACAGCCATTGCGGTGATTGTGTGGTTATGGGGCCCACCCTGGTGGCCAGGGAAGACGGAGAAGTTAATGGGACCTTCGAGGTCGTACATGGTTTCCTTTCCAGTCTTGGGGTCGACACTTCTAACACCCTTGCGGAAGAAGATCATGGCTCCTCTGGGGCCACGGAGGGACTTGTGGGTTGTAGTGGTGACCACGTCAGCATACTCGAACGGAGATGGGATGACACCAGCAGCAATGAGGCCGGCAATATGAGCCATGTCGACAATCAGGTAAGCGCCGACGGAGTCAGCGATCTCACGCATCCTCTTGTAATCAATTAAACGGCAGTATGCGGAAGTGCCTGCAACTAGACATTTTGGTCGGTAAAGCTTGGCGTTTTTGGCGAGGGTGTCATAATCGATGATGCCAGTCTCGAGGTCGACTTGATATGGGAAAGTTTCAAAATATGTCGAAATAGCGGAAATCCTATTCACGGTGTGGATTGTTAATGCCACTTATTTTGGAGGAAATTATTGACATCTTATGTTATACATACTTTTTCTGTGGGGTCTGATATCCATGGCTCAGATGTCCTCCGTGAGGAAGATCCAAACCCATCAGTCTGTCGTGTGGTCTCATCAAGGCCTGATAAACTTCCAGGTTGGCAGGGCTTCCACTCAAGGCCTGTACGTTGACACCCCACTTGGCTGGGTCCAGGCTGAACGCCTTGAGAGCCCTCGACTGGCAGGTAAGCTCAATGGAGTCGATGTGTTGGTTTCCGCCATAATATCTGGCGCCGGGGTAACCCTCGGAATATTTATTTGACATGGGCGATCCCAGAGCATCGAACACAGAACGGGAGGTAAAGTTTTCAGAAGCGATCAGAACGACTGACTCTCGTTGGCGTTGAATCTCCTTTTTCTGTTTGGAGGGGGAATTGGTCAGTAAATGAGGGGCAAAAAGCTAGTCTTGGGAAATGGCAATTGATCATGGCAATAAGCAAAAACAAAACAGAAATCGTTACATACCATAATCTCAGCAATCTCTGGATCGGACTCTGCCAGAGATTTCTCGAGTTGCTGTCCATATGGTGTTAGCCATTTGGTATTCCATCCGAACTTCCAGTGGGATACTTACGTCTCGGTGAGACGGCGATAGAGCGTATGTTGCCATGATGTGGGTATGACACTGGTCCAGAATTACCAATTCCTAGAGATATATGTATTCTCGGAGTCTCTGAAGTGAAACTACGGTGTTTTGACGGATATGTGGGAATTTAGTGTTTGGGGAGGAGGAATCGAGTCACGGTGATGTTGGTTTTGCCGACTTTTTTTTTGCCATTAGTTTTGGCAGCTCTGATCTCGTGATTAGGGTTTGTCATGTGATTCGCTCGGCCCGATAGATTGGCCGGCGCCCCTGCTTAGATTCCCAACCATTAAGGCGCAGTTGTGCTCTGTACGGATTATGGTATTTAATATTGACAATAATAATGGTAACAGTGTGGAATAGAAATAGGGTAGTAGGAGAGCCTACTAGTATGTACCGTTGTCAATGTTAAATCAGGTAAATTTCGTGAAATTTGGAAGGGTAAACACAGGTAGGCGATAGCTGGGAACGCAGGATGCGGTAATGAACGATTCATGAAAATAACTAATTCAACTTGCTGGGATTTGTAAAGGAAAAGGTATAAATTTATCATGACGATAGCCCCAGTTTTTTCCGCCTCGTTTCTTCCTTCCGTGTCTTTCGCTCCTGAGTAGTCTCATCCCTGTGCTTTTTGCTACTCTTCTCCACATGTTGCTCTTCTGACCTGCCCTGGGTAATTCCTGAATTTTTAGATGTCTTAGACTTTAAGGACGGATTCACGTCTCTATTTCTCGAGTGTATTTCTGTGTTACCATCGGCAGAATTCGAATGTATCCGTTTATGTTTTTTGCGTCGTTCCCCCCGTTCATTATCCGATCCTATCTCCATCGATGACTTCCTCCTCTTTTTACCTTCATGGTCCTGAGAAAGTGTTTGAGGCATTCGGAACGAGTGCCCCTCTGACTCGTCCGAACTAGATCCAAATGTTTCCGGCTGGTCCTCCGTCGAGCCAATTGGTTTATATCGCATTTTAAGATGTCTGGGCTGTTCGTGCTTGGGCTTCGTTAGTTCACTGATTCGAACAGATTGTTCAGAGTGTGCAGCGCCGTTTGCCAAGTCAACGATCTGCTCCAAATGAAAGGTTTGCATGACATTAGCGTGGCTTCGGTGATAGGCGTTGCCCTTTTCGTCGGGGAGCAGAAGCGACTTGTACTTTTCTGCCCCAATCTGGTCCTCCCGGAGCTTGTAATTGACTCCTTGATGTGTCAATATCGACCCTCCAGTAGCCACAGCATCAAGTGCAAGTTCTTGTATAGAGTTCATCGGCACGGAGGCCGGGGCTGTGATGTGCCATATCTGCTTCCCTCGTAGATCTGAGAACACTTTTGAAACATCGGACGACCGCGGCGTACTTGTTGACATCAGCTTAAATCCTTCCGGTGCTTTGAACTCCTGCGCAGGTACGGGTTTCGGTACGTCGGAATCCCTAGGAAGTACAATAAGCATTTAGAATGACAGCAGTCTGTTGGATATGGCGAAGATGCCTTACATCCTAGGAGTGCTAGGTTCTCCTTCTGATGAACTGGCACTTTCATTTTCAGTCTCTGGGTCTGAGCTTGAAGAGCTTGGTTCTGGGACAGGTTTTCGCTTCGCTTCTTTCGCGTTGTGCTTTTTTGACCTAGCCTTCTCGGTGGATTTTCGGACGGAGGACTTGGTCTTTTGTGGTGCTGGTTCAGGAGAGGACGGGGACTCCAGGTCACTACTATCACTGTCTGTAATGATCTCTTTGCTCAACGGAGGAGCCATATTTTTGTTCGAGTCGTTGAAGTGATACTATGCGCGCAAGAGTCAATACGAGCAATCGAGAGGGAGGGGGAAGTTGCTGGCCGGTTTAATATGCAATCATCGATAAAGTAAGATAGTTATATAAATCTAAATATAATAGTTTTGATCCAGAAGCTAATTCCAGATCCAGATGTTGGCATTGGTATTGGTTTGCGCTCCAAGCCTTATTCGTCGCTTGAGATGTTTTCGTCGCTCGACTTTTTTTCAGAGCTTCTGGTGCAAGCCGCAGTGCACGGACCACCGCTAAAGTTCTCCGCCGCACTTGCAACAAGCCGGAGCTTCGCAGCAAAAACCCCCAAGCTCGGCCACTGACACTGGCTAAGCTGGACTTCGCTTTTAAAATGAAAAGGAAAGGAGATATGCAATCCCAATCAGGTACGCAGCGTTCGTTCCTTTCTCATACCTCTACTGTGAAGAGCAACCGCATTAACAGCCTTCGTATCTTAGCCCCCGTCAGCGCAATTGCAGCCCGGAGGTCGCGATTGGCCGCAGCTTCGCAAGCTTCAACGACGGATGTTGAATTGATTTTGAACGAAGAACCTCCATTGAAAAAACCTAAAACTAGTTCCTCGAAGCGGTCCTCTAGAGATAACTCTGAGAAACGACAATCCCCGCGGCAGGAAGGGGACACAGAGGCTAAAGTCGATCTTTCGAGGGTGGTGATATCGAAGGGGAAAAACTCGAACGAGCCCCTAGCTCAGGATTCGATCGAGGAATACCAGAGCGACGTCGGTGACGACAATGATGGCGTTGAGACAGATGTTACTAGTGATGATGAAGAGAGGTATGAGTTGCTCCGATGGGCTGGCAAGACGAAGCGCAACTCTAACAAAGTCTTAGTGATGGGCCCTTAGCAAATGCTCCAGCAGACTTCCAGAATTTCTTGTTATCGAAAAGTCGCATAGGTAGAAGAAACGTAGTCTACCGTACCGTTAATGCGATATGTATTCGTTTGAAACTAAAAATGGTACGTCACCGTGTCCTGTGTATCGTGGCATTCGCTAATGAGAGGAAGAATGTGGCACTCATCGGTCAATATGACCTATGGGTTAAACGAGGTGTTGTCAGCATAATGGGAGCGAAATTGCACCCGAGCCCTCGTCTCTATAGAGTCTATGCGCCGTCCACACATTCACTCCCGGTTATCAAATGCGTTTCAGGAGTTGAGGATTATGCGGAGGTTGAGATCAGGTCCTACAATAATGGACTTTTCCGCTTAAGGAACCTTTCAAACTTATATCATCGGATATGGAATAGCAACGAGCCAGCTCCAGGTTCTATTTTACAAGCCGGTGGACTATCATCATTCTCAATCGTAAGCCCGCTTGAAAAGACTTCGTTGAAAACTATTACTCAGGTTCTAACCAGTTGCCAGCTACACTCATCGTCGGACGACCCCTTGAAACGCCATCTACGCCCGCTACATCTTGAGAAGAAATGGAGCATGTCTATTCAGATGCTGTCTCAACGAGGAGGTGCCCTTCGAGTACTAACTTGTGGTCCGAAAGGATCTGGAAAATCGACCTTCAATAAGTATCTTCTTAATCACCTACTCAGCCCACCTCCACTAGAAGGCAATTTGCAACACGACCAGCATGGAGTTGCATTTCTAGATTTAGACCCTGGACAACCTGAGTTGTCTCCGATGGGCCAAATATACCTTGCCCACCTACGAACGCCACTCCTAGGGCCGCCGTTTTCCCATCCAACTATTGATTCTCAATCAAATGGATGTATTGTTAGATCCCATTATATTGGAGCTTCTTCGCCAAAGGACGACCCTAATCACTACATTACGGCCACTATGGATTTGATGAGTCGCTATCACGAGCTTCTCCAGAGTTACCCGCAATTACCCCTTATCATAAACTACCCTGGTTGGATCTTCGGACTGGGCCTCGAGATTGCGATCTCTTTGGTCTCATCTTTAGGCCTCACTGATGTAGTATATATGAGTGACAAAGGCCCAGCTGAAGTGGTGGAACCGTTGACTGCGGCTGCCTTGGAGGCTGGCATTTCCGTGACCATACTCCCATCTCAGCCCACAGATTTTGTGACCAGATCCAGCGCCCAGTTGAGGTCTATGCAGATGCTCTCTTACTTCCACTCGAACCAGTATCAAGGAAGCGATAGAACTTGGACAGACACTCCACTCTGTCGAACTCGCCCTGTGACAGTTAAGTACTCTGGAGCCTCACAGGGGATATTTGGAATAATGGTGACAGGGTCACGCCATGACCCGGATATGCTACGTGATTTGTTAGACGGAGCCGTAGTGGGTGTGGTTGCAATTGAAAACCTGAATGCAATTTCAAGTGTCAACGATGAAGACGCATGGAATTGTGATTCTCTCGACGATAGGAGTGATAAATCAATTGGTGCGTCCCGTTTCGATCCCGACGGCGACGTGCAAATGGACCCAGACGTCCCAGGAAACGAAAACCAATCACCATCGTCGCCTTTGTCGTCATCACACGCATCACACAACGATGACCAGCATCCCAGTATCACTCGCACGGCACGCGAGAACCTCCCTTGCCTATTCGTTGGCAGCGGTGCATGTACGCCCCTTGACCCCAACCTGTCACACTGCCTGGGCCAAGCAATTATCCGATCCGTCAACCCCGAAACCCAAACCCTAGACATCTACACGCCCATACCACTTTCCAAAATCCGCGAAACGCTCGAGCAAGGAAACCGCCTAATCCTCGTTCGAGGGCAGGTGGACAATCCCAACTGGGCAATCAGCGAAGAGTACTTTTCCGCACGCGCTGCGCAACGCCGGCATCGAAAGATGATTGCACAAGCCAAGGCGGCGGGAATCACGCCTGATGCGAGGGCGCGTAGGCAGCAAGATATCGTGTCGGAGCGGCTGCGGGAACGGGTAATGAGGGTAGGTAACGTGCCGTGGATGAGGCTGGATGAAGGTTCTGGGGATACACAGGAGCACGGCAGCAAGCAGATGTGGAGGCTGCGGAAGAAGGCTTATCCTGCAGATTCGGGAAGTGGCAGTGACAGGGAATGGTGATTTCCGCTGCCTTGCATTTTCGCATTTGCGGTATGTTGACTTCAAAAGATATAACAGGCACCCAGGCTATATGTATCGTCGAAGACGATAAACGCTCGTACTTGAATGCAGCTACATGTTTGTCTTTGGCGGTGCCAATGTTGATATAGTGGAAAATACATCTTTGAAGTGAACCACGAAGCATTTACAGCATAAATCTCGAGGACCAGTGGCGTGCATTGTGATTTGATACGCGTAGGCAGGGTCCAGAGCGCGGAGGGAGTCCTGTATTCGTCAATAGACATCCGCCAAACAAGCCCCTGGGGGATCTCCCCTTCGATCTCGCTACTTAAAATGGTCCCAGTCAACTCCACCCTCATTACGACTGGATTAGAAATGGGCACTTTTACAATAGGAATTCGCAATCAACTATTCCATAGAGAGATCTCTTCCATGGCTTTGTGACAACAGTTGAACAAGCATGTCACCGTGAGAAAGGAAAGGCAAAGTTGAGTCATAGTGAAGCTATAGTTATCCAAGCTGTGCCAGTGTCGATTTGGACAAATGATTAATCCTTCCCGGGTCCAGGGCCAGTGACATTTCAAGCCACTGCGGAATCGAATCGGACTCCGTTTTGGAAGACAAACAAAACGCAACACCAGCCAACCAACGAATTACGCAGTAGCAAAGGGGGAAAACTTGGCATGCGTGTAGTTATTCGCGGATGTCACAATCCTCTACCATAGTTCTTTACCAGTATATCAGGGAAAGGACCGGCTGGTTGCCCTCTCCCGCCTTGGTCGCCCGCGGAAACTGGCAGTTATATAATGTGATTTCCCGGATACCGGTGGGAAAGGAAACTGAGACAAAGGGAGGAAAAGGGAAAATGGGAAAATGGGAATAGAGAAAGTACGGTTGTTTGATGACAGGTCATATTTTTTATTTTTTTTTTGTTTTTTTTCGTCACCAGCCCTCTCTGCTGCGATGCCAGTGGGGAATAAGGAGGCTCTGCGAGGATCCGAAAATACAGCCAGTATAGTATATTCCAAGGTTGATAACTGTTAGCCAAGAGTGGTAATAGATGGAACCAAGGCGGCAGTTTCACACATCATAGCAGTGGAAAATGCTTGTTGAGCAAGTAAACTAAGATGCCTTTTTTTTTTTTTTTTTTTTTTTTTTTTTTTTTTTTTTTTGCATCAACATATGTTTAACTCGAAGATAGAAATAGGTATGTTGGCAGCGCTGCCTGCAACAGGTTTTCGAGGAAATACTATGTATAACTTATATATAGAGAGATGTTGAGAACTATGGGGATAATAAATAATCTGTCAACTGTCAATAAGAGGTATATAAATATCCAACTTTGGGACTCAGGGTCCAGACCAGGCAGATATCGAACCTGTCATCAATCAGCAAAAGCTTTGTTGTCGCGAGTTTTATGAATCAGGGAAACAGACAGACAGACATTCAGAGAGAGAGAGTGTGTGTGTGTGTAAGGCGCGCTAATTGGCAACACCTGGATATATATCTATCTACCTGACACTCAAACCGCCTCTTGTAGTTCAATTCATATCCTCATCATTTTTCGCTTTGACTTTTTTTTCAGTTTCCTATAACTTATCTGTCAAGAAATGAGCAGGTCTTGGAGACAGAGTCGGTGAGGACTTGGCTCTTCTCAATTCGTTCGGATGAGACATCCGTAGGAGAAGAGGCTAACTAAGCCCTTTTCCACGCCTCTCTCTTATCCTTCGGACATCCTGTGTTGAGAAGATGTCCCCGGCGAGACATGATAACCCTATTTTCTGAACACCAGGTTAAAAAAAGACAAAAAAAAAAAAAAAGGGGGTTTGATGTATGGAAACTGAGATCTGTCTTCCAACACCTAGAAGTTACACTCTGGTAGCTTCAACATTCCACATTCCACATTCCACATTTCCATCAAAAAACACCACACCGCATACTGTTTTGTGTGATGTTTGTAAAAGTATGTAATGTACCTGCTTCGATACCATACTGGCGGACATGCATTGGTCTCCTATTTCTTTTACTTTGTACTCCCTCCGTGGCACTGTTACTTATCTGCAGTAATTTAACGCAGTGCTGCAACGGGCTTTCTGGATGGGTATCGCTCTCAGCCGCTTTGCTTTCACATGCTAAACAATTCAAAGAAAAGGTTGGGTTTTTGGGAAGATGTACTATATCTCAGACAATAAAAATGTCAAGATATAACGACGGAGTCTATCTTGTGTCACATATCTTAATAAGAGCAGACAGGGATTCCAGATCTCAAAACTTGCGAAACTGAATACGGGCTTAATCCATCCCATCCCATCCCATCAAATCATCACTCTGCATTCAGTAATGTCTGGCCGATGATAAACCCGCCGTTAACCATGACCAGGGTGTCAGGAGTCAAGAAAATATCCTGGGCAGCCTGCAACGAGGCTCGGCAGTTGGATGACATGGAAGTTGAGTTGCGATCACTTATTACTGCGTAAGTAAGGATATTATTTCCCTGTTCAGCAGCCTCTTGCTAAGGGCAGGGCTTTTTGCATTATTATTTGATAATCAGGTGTGGATCGCTGCCCAACAGCCTGTACATGTACAGTAGTACATAACGAGCGTTGGACATCGCGGGCGCTTCCTGTTGGCGTTTATTCATTTTCATCGCGATCAGGGGATGGAGGGTAGTGTAAGTGTGCAAATCCCCGCACTAAATGATTGTTAACTTCTTACACCGTAGTTACGGAGTAACTACTCTCGAGACAAAAATATACATACATACATAAAGACGGTCTCGTCATATATCCTCGCCCGAACAAAATTGGCGCTTTTGTCACAACATCATTCATCGCGCGCGGAGGAGATAAATAAAGATCAGCCCAGGCCAAGTGCGGTGCGGTGCTCCCTCGCTTCGGGGCTACTTAGTTGAAACCGTCGAGAAAAAAAAAAAAAAAAGGCACTAACTAGAATCACCTCCTTCGAAACAAAGCCCGAAGTCGATCCCTTCGACACGTGGGAAAATGCCGTTTTGGGGCCTGGAAATGGTCAGCTAGCTATTTTCTCCTCTCTATCCCCCCCCCGTTGGGCCGAGATTCGTCGTGGGGTGGGGGGGGGGCGGGGGACGACGAGTCGACGAAAGCCACCGCAATCGGCGCCGCTCCGTCCAATATAGGTTTACAAATCCCTGGCGACTAATCACCGCAGCTCCGGCGCCATTCGGGTAGCTATATAGTCACTGTACCAGGGTCTTGCGTTGTTATCGAAAAAGTCCTTCATTTGTCATGATTGTTACTGTTCCTGGGAATGATTCAATCAATGCCTTCTTGTTCTTCGGATTGTTGAGTTACAGGGAAGGGGAGCCAGTCACCCCTCGGCTCTTCTCAATAATAATATCCATGGCATGGCATGGACCATGGGAAAATCTCTCGTGGTTGATGGTGGTCGGGGGGGGTCCACACACTCCATTATTATTAGTTATTACTTAAAAAAGGTTAAAAAGGGAAAATAAATGAATAAAAAATACGAGCGAGCACCAGCGGGGCATCCGGAAAGTGTTAAAAAAATAAAAAAATAAAAAAATAAAAAAAAGAACATGAACAACGGTTCTGCATGTCATCTCATCTCCTCCTCTCTCAAGAGGAACTAACTACAACTCTGCAAAGCAACCGTGGCACAGAATAATATGATGTCAATTCTGACTAACGTTAAAACCAGATAAGCCGACGATTCGGCGGGTCTTGCAACGGTCAGAAGGGGAAGAACCAGACTGACGAAGAAGGCTGATGGAAGTAAGTAAATCTGTAGTTAGTTTACTGTACGGAGTACGGAGTACCTGTAATAAAAGTGGCATAACTATCTCTTATGTCCCCAGGTTGAAACCCGTACCGTACCTGGCTAAGAAGCCAACAAGGGGGAGTCATTTCCGCACACACTGAACCCCACCAGGAAAATGTACTCCGTACAGCAACACCGGACGGAATGGAGTCAGACAGTGAGATTGTTTTTTTTTTTTTCCAGTTGTAACTACACGACTCCCTTCCTCTTATCTCATGCAAATAATCATAAAGGCTTAGTGAAGCTCCTGGCTCATCCTTCTCATGCGCATGCGCATAAAAGGATAATCGGAGATTATATCTTGGGGCATCTTGCAATGGAAAAATCAAATCCTTCATGTAAAAATATAACTATAACAGTGCGCCATGCAATGTCCTCTCAACCAGCCAGGTGGTAACTAATGTACATGTACATTACATTACATTGCTATCTTTACTCTATACTCTATTTCCAGTTTCATGGATTTCACGGATTTCACGGATTTCACGGATTTCACGGACGTTGGAATATTAACTAATTCATAAGCTCAGAGTTAGAACTATCCCATTTCCCACACTGCCAATTTTGGCCGCCACCCCTCGGGAATGAACCAATGCCACGGCATTGACGGGAGTGCCGGCAATAATAATTATCATAATAGTAATCATCAATATATATATATAAGGTTTTTTCCCCTGCCTTTCTCTTCCCACAACAATCCGCAAAACGGGTCGGGTGGGTGGGTGGGTCGGAGGGAAGAAAGATAACAGGAAGTTCCTGAGCAACCAACTTTCAAAGGATAATAATTATTATTTTATAAGGACGAGCTCCAAGAGGTGAACATTCTCACCAAGCACCCCCCTATCATCCAGCTCACGTATGTATACTTATACTTGTATTATTATTATAATAATGTTGTGTGTTATCATTACTAACATCTAGGCCCCGTCTACGGATGGATGGACGCACGCTGCGTACTACTAACTAGTGATGTTATGTACTCCGTAACGTTATGTATGGTACAACGGCGGATGAGAGATCCACTCCTTCTGGAATCGTTCTGCGTTCCAAAATGCGATTAGACTTTCTGCTTGGATGGGGGGCCTGGCCAACAAAAGTTACCATTGGTATACCAGAGAGAGTACAAAGAATTAAAACCAGCATTGGCTATTATTATTATTCTGATCAATGAAGAAACTCTTCTATTTAACAGATGTAAGATGTATTTGAGTTGAGTTGATTGGCTGACTTGTGCAAGCTGAAGATTGTAAAAAGCTTACCTGAGAAAATAGCATCATAACTATATTCTCTTGTGCTTGCTATGTGAGAAAAAAAACCTTCTTTGAACTATTTCAATCTTGATTTCTTTTACAATAGTTAATATATGATCAGCTAGACAATTTCTATTTTTATCAAAGTAAAACAGTCAATGTCAGAAGTCAGTTTATAGTTTTCTGTATATGACAACTTGTCTCTTTTCTACATACATACATATATCCATTGAAGCTTGTGATACATATAATAACATTCAAGCATTACTACATGTATGTATGTATGTAATGTTACATGTACATGATGCTGTGCAGATATGCAGCTGCAAGAATGATCAGATATATTAATAGCTTCAGTCAAAAGCATAGATTTTCATAGTACAGTACAATACAGATGTACTCACAACAAATGGCAGAGTAAGGCTTTAAACCTGTTTCTTGGTGTGTACTATACTGCTTCTATAAATTTTCTATGTAATTATAACAGATCATGCATAGATACAGAGAAGGAAGAGGCAAAATTGAAAAGCAAAAGCAGTACTCTGTAATTATTATAGAGTTCTGCAGATCTCTGTTTCAAGAACAGGTTTTGAATATGACAAGATGATCTTCAGCTCTCTCTCTCTCTGAAAACAAATGTATTTTTTGCATTCAGACTCAGATTTTTGTCTACTGTGGACATGGACAAAGAAAGCAGAAAAGGCTGCTATTCCGCCTATTCATACATGTAGTATCTCTTAGAAACTGTTCAATCACAGCAGTTATTTGTTTTAATATATTGGCATCATTTTAGGGATAGAGGTGTGATGGCTGAGAAAAAAGAAAGAAAAAGAAAAAAAAAAAAAAAGCAGCAAAGTAAGTGAGAGAGATTGCTATTCTCAGCTCAATGGTCTTGTTGCTTGCTTTTTTTCTTCTTCTTTCCCGCTTGGTATGTATCACCCTCCGATTATCACCACCACCGCCTGTGGAGTGGATGTTACAAGGCTGGGTAGAGGAACTTGCTCTGCTGACCTGCTTTGCATGTACTGTACGTACGTACTCTGTGCATCAGGCTCGGACGGGATTATTATGCTGTCATGATTTTCCGGCATCGTATCGTATCTTGAAACTTGATCCCATCCCTCCCCTCCCCCTTGTCACCAACCACCCTGTTAGGCTGCGACAGAGCTATGTCTGGCTAGTGCATGGATATGAATCATAGTGGTTATTAGAGGTGGGGGACCGAAGGAAGAATGAAGGACTTGACTGCTAAGAGTGGGATGGCTTGCCCTTGCTCTGCTCCGGAGTTAGTTAGTTACAGGTTTGGGATCCCCCAAGGCTTCCACTAGGTTACTGTCATTGATGATGGCAGCTCGGATCTAAGCTAAGTAAGTACGGTACGTACTTGACTAACTTCCTCCGTAGCTATCCTTTTTTTTTACTAGAACAGAAGCAAGCAAGCCACCGCAGCCACCGCAGCCACTGCCAATCTTGCTCAGAGAAAGGGAAGATGGAACCCAAGACCAGATCAGACCAGGCCAGGCCTGGTTCAAGCGGGTAGATAGATTGGAGGTTATCAAAGGGATGCATGCGGATGGGATGGGATGGGCTGTTTGCGAAGAGTAGATACTTCTGTCTGTTACTCTGTACTCTGTAACTACGGAGTACTCTGTCCTGTAGAGTGTGAATGGCCAATAATAGAGGAATAAGGATAGCTACAGGCAGACAGACATAAGCTGGTTTGAAAGAAACGAAAGCCTGATGAAGCCCAACAACAACAACGCAACGTCCCCCCCCCCCCAATCCCTGCTTGTCTGCCGTTTCCATTGCTCTGTGGCAGATGGAAGATGGAATTCTGCTGGTTATTGCATATTGAGTATTAAATTACGGAGTACTGTATTATTATTTCACTACAGTGTTTGATGTGTTTTTGTTTGGGGATTAACCAGTGCATTGCGCGGCTCAAAATAAGGGGACAAACAGCTGGATTTCAATACACAAAGAGAAGAATAATAAGTAAAGGAGAGAGAGAGAGAGTTAGTTATTTATTATATTATGTTGTATATTATTTTTTCATTAACAGAGTTAACCTTTTTTTATTTAAACTTTGTCACATCGCCCCAAGACGAAGTCTTATTTCTGTCTTTGTTCTTGTCTCGCCCACTTTTCGCTCCACTCCGGCGTCTGCTCCTGAGTCGAGCCTGAGTCTGAGTCTGAGTCTGAGTCTGGATGGAGTCTGAGTCTGGAGTCTGATGAGAGTCTGTCTGTCTGTCTGTCTGGAGTCCTTTTCTCGCAGCTCTCTTTTTTTTTCCCCGTCACAATCCACCACATCCACATCCACATCCACCACATCCACTGCGACGTCCACTACGACGTCCACTACGACATCCACCACTCCATCCACCACTCCATCCATCCCTGCGACCAATCCGCCCACACTGTTTCTCAGCATCCCCGGCGGCGACTCCACCGCCCTCTTGTGCAGCCGGTTCGCGGGTGCTGGATTACAATTATTATATCATCGGTTTGTCTCCCGCGCTCCAGTCCAGTCCAGCTCCAGCCCTGCTGCAACGGCTTACTTCCTCCAATTTTGAGCTCTATCTCACCCACCCTCAACCTCAACCCTCCTGAAGAGACGACTACTGCTCGTCCTCAATCCATTTGTTTTTATCTTATTTTTAATCATTTCATCCCCTCATCTGCCTCCATATCCCATCTGTCTATCTATTATCTATTCTTTGAAACTATGTCTCAATGCGCAGTATGGCGTCGTGATTCTCCCACCACATCTTAGTCCTTACTTCGGCCCCTTTCGCCATGGATTTCATTGTAAGTCCTTTTCCATTCTTACTGTCTTCTCCTGCGGTCTGTTGGCTTCTGTTGCCATTACCCTCCCTTCTTCTTCCTCTCCCCTCCATGCCCCGATCGCTCTGCTTTACTTGGCTGGGAGACGATGGTGGTCGTGGTCGCGAAGAAGGCCCACATGTTTCGATGCCCAGACAAACGCCATAGCTATATAGCTATCTATCTATCTTCCTTGACGACGGAACGTGGCGACCACACGGCCATCCGTGATGCGATACGTGACTAGGCTGTTACTGCGTCACCGCCACTCATCCGTCACGTTCTTTCTATGCTCTGTGTCCCTTTGCGACGCTGTGTCATATCTGGACACATTCCATCGGCTTCTTTTCTTTCCGAGCAAAAGCCAAGTCACCGAAGCACCACAGCGATACACAGCATCGCGTACATGCAACTCACTCGTCTCTTGTTCTTGTGGCACATACGCTGCTTATCTCTCGCATATTACCCGCGACAACTTCGTTTTTTTTTTTTTTTTTTTTTTTCTGACTTTGACTTGAAGTTATTTCTCCCTGACGTACTGACCGGCTGTTCGTGTTTACGATTTATAGCTATCCTTGACGCACTTCTGCGAAGTGCATGGCCCGACATCCGTCCTCTGTTCCCAAGTGATACCCTCCTCCTGCGCGCAATGTTACCCAGACACCTATGACATCTCACCCAGCGATACTCCCTTGTCCTCTCACGCCACTTCCCCTTCCCTGCATTCCCGTGACGCTGGTCGACCTGGAAAACCCGATCAGCAATCTATAACGCCACCGGATATCGCCGTCAGCAGCTCTCTAAACGGCTGCTCCTCATCTAGCCTCGATCCCCTACCTTCCCCTCTCGCTTCAGCCCCAACGCCCAGCCAGCGAATAGAAGACCATCCCTGGTTCTTGAACCGGCTATCAGGCCGCGCTGATACGGACAGGCTTAGTCGCATTGCTCGTGCTGATAGTGAAACCTGCGCAAGCTGCAGCCTAACAGTCCCAAAGGGAGTAAGTAAACAGCTTCCACCCGGCGGGCCGGGAACTTTGAAGGAAGATGGCAAAAGTAGGAATGGAAGTCCCGTGCTACGCTCCAGGGAAGTTGTATACTCCTGTAGCGGATCGCGAGCGGATTACAACACAGAACCCCACCAACGCCACTCGTCTCCAGCCTCACTTCACTCCTCCGTCTCGTCGGAAACATCCTCATGCCATACACATATCGTAAACTACCTCTCCTTACGCGGTCCGCCAAATCCCGACGACTATGCTCTTCTACGCAGCGCTTCAATCCGAACACTGAGCTGTGAGCTCCTCCCCCGTGGGCTCTCATCTGGACCCTTATCATTCGGCGACTCCTCCGCCGGCTACACTATCGCTTATGTCTTTCGCCTCCCAGACCCCATGGCTCGCGGCAAACGCCGCAGCTATGCGCTCATTGCCCTGGCAGGCAAGGACGCTGGAAGGGCCTTCCGCGCTTCCCCAGTCATCTGGCGCGTTTTCGGCCGTATTGCCGCGAGCATCGTAAATGCAGCCGAGCGACACCAGGACTCGGAAAAACGCAAGGAAGAGGGCGCGGTTTCTAAAGCTGGTGCTGGCGCTGCTACTACTGCCAGTATGGCCAACGGACGCAACTACACGCCCATATCCTCGTTCCTAACCGGCCGAACCCTAGATCCAGACGGCCAACCGCGCCGCGCCGGCCAGATTCGTGCTCGCAATCTTGCAGAGATCGTGGAGAACGAATACATCTTTACAGAACTACATGCGCAATTTGTCGCGTTGCTCCAGCAGCTGTGTGCCATGTTTGGCGGACCCCGTATCCCGGACGATCGCTCGGTGTGCAGCTCGTTTGAAGAGGACACGTTTTCCCCCCGTCGACAGTCATTGTCCGGGGATTGCGGGAAGGGGTCTACTCGCACCGGTGCGACCACTGCTAGATCAAACGGCCCTGTCGATACGAGTAATCCTGGGCGTGGTTATGATTCCTCCTCTGTCATTCTCCCCCCCTCCCCGAAACCAATACCCATATCCCATCGCGGACGACAGCTAGCAGCCTAGGGAAGGTTAAGCGTCCGCGCCTCCTTGTTCGAATTCGATCTTCCATCCACCACCAAACGAAATATTTCTTACCTCCTACACTATCCGACTCTTATCCCTTTTCAGTGCTCCCTTTCTCATATTTCTTTTCTGTTGCATACAAACCATATACCCCAACCCATCTATCTCTCTTTCGATTTAGCCATTTTTTTCTTCTTAAATATACCTCTTTCCTTTTTACCCTTTTTTTTTTTTCTTTTTTCTTCTTCTTTTTCTTTTTTTTTCCGGGTTTCTCTACCATCGAATACATTTTTAACGCGATCACGGCTTTACTTTGCATATGACAACAACCACAACACCTACTTGAACCTCGAAACACGCAATCGAATTCCTGAGTACCTACTCCCACCCAGGCAAGAAGCACAACCCGCCCAACTCCGCGCCCGCTCACCATTCCCGCCACCCTTCCAGCCATTTATATATATATAATATCTATATACATATTTAATCACCATACGATACCATCTGATTTCACTTCTCTGAATATAATTGGCAACCTCTTCTCCCGCCACAACTTCTATTTTAAATACCTCGTACCTATCTACCTCTCCCTATTATCAGGGTGGAATCTTTGTCCTCGATTCTCTGCGCGGGACGAAACGCAAACATCTTGCGTTCCAAAGCCCCCAAACCTCCTTTTTGCCTGTGGGGGCGATGGACGGGTGTGAAATATCATCCGGCTTCGATGATGATGATGATGATGACGATGAAACCACCCCCTTCCCTTCCCCTCCCCTCCCGCCGATAATATTTAAGAACCTCCCGCCCTTTTCTCACTCTTGTCCTAACGGCCGATGAGCGTTTTTATTATTTATTTTTCCATATCCCTTCTTCCATTTCTTGCGAATATACATCTTGTATATCTCCACCAGAGTGTGTTTGTGGCGGGGAGGCAAATGGTGGTTCATCATCATCATCTATCTTCTTTGGTCCGCTATGTATCCTTCTTACCCCACCTTGTTTTCGGGGATTATTTATATTCATTTTCTTTTCTTCATTTGTTTTTACACATTTATCTT
Organism: Blastomyces dermatitidis ER-3; assembly: GCF_000003525.1. Lineage (NCBI taxonomy): Eukaryota > Fungi > Ascomycota > Eurotiomycetes > Onygenales > Ajellomycetaceae > Blastomyces > Blastomyces dermatitidis. The sequence goes on from NW_025544786.1 coordinate 725,918, forward strand.
ATTATCTATTTTTAATTTTAGTTTTTTCTTTATATGTTTTTTAATCAACAGAAGAGGGAGGACGGGGGAGGATGTACGTTTACGCGAAATCGGACTTTCCCCCCCCTATCCCTATCCTACCACGACGATTCCCTGACATTCGACACATGAAGTTAATAAAGAGGCAAGCCAGGATGGGGGAATATTCTTTTGGTTTTTTTTTTTTTTTTTTTTTTTTTTTAATTTATAATCTCTCTCCTTTCTCTCTCTGTTTTTTTCCTTCGGAGTTATCATCACTTTTTCATCGTCAACATCATCACCAAAGGAAGAGATGGGTGGATGGATGGAATGGAATGGGATGGGATGGGCTGAGATAACGGAAACCGGCGAAATATGGAGGGTTTTTTTCACTTGATTTCATATATAGAATTTTTTAGGGAACTTTCTTTTTTTCTCTCCTTTTCCAACCACCCTTCAACTACCTTTTTCTCTCCCTTATCAAATAAATAATGCTTTTTAGTTTTGTGTTAGCAGCGTCGCATCGCGGGTCTTTATATAGATATAGGTAGATTAGGGTGGGGTCCAATGATTGTTTTAGCCATTGAAATTTCTCCTTCCTTGGTGTCTCTTTCAATGTGAAGTTACATACGGAGTACATAGGAATATATACTTACATGCATGCAAAGGTTATCCTGATCAGTTTTGTATGTATGGACTGGAGTTATCAGACAAATCCACTTTCTATACATTCATTCACATGTAATTAACTCATAATTAACTCACCCCATCATCCTCCCCCCCACGCCCGCCGCCCATCTCAGAGAAGGCCAATTAACTTATTACAATTACAATTACAATTACAATTACAATATTAATTGCTGGTGACTATCCATTAAGACTCGGAATCCGTCTCCGGCCCAAAAATACTCTTCAGATAAACAACCCTCCTTTCTCTCCCGCCGCTCTTCCCGCCTATAAACGTCATCGTGGCCCCTCCATTGCCCCCTCCATTGCCCCCTCCCTCCCCTCCCCTATTTACCTTTGCCTCCCTCCTGTAGCGTACGCCGCTACGTAGGGTCAGATATAAGGGTAAAAACTTGTCTTATTCTTCTAAAGATGGGAGATGAGCGTACGCCCTTATATATACAGTGATTGTTTTATAGAGATTAACTCTTGTAGAAGGAGCAATCGCCTATGAAGAGAAGGACAGAGGCTCTGTAGAGAAGGAGTGGACACTCTCATAGAAGAAGCAATTGCATATAAAGGAAAGAATGAAGGCTCTGTAGAGAAGGAGTGAAAGCTCTCATAGAAGGAGCAATTGCATATGAAGGAAGGACAGAGGGAGAAGGTAGTGGCAGAAGCTCCAGAAAACAGCAAGGGATGAAGCAGAAGCTAGAGCTGAATAGGGGATTGACTTGAATAGGGGGCGGAAGCACGCCACAGTCTCTCTATCTGAAAGGATGCATTCGCAGAGAAGAGAAAATGACATTGAAAAAAGATGATGGGTATCACGGGTGCTAGGCCCAAAGAGGTGAATATTATTCAGAAGTGCTAGTCTGTTTACATATGCTGCAGATATCATAGAAAAGGGAAGACTGAATGATAGAATTACTTATTCATACAAAGAGTGATCAGATGTAAGAATTATTTGTCTCTACAAAGAGCAAAAGATGTAAGAATGACTTGAAAAGAAATGATAAGAAAGAGATAGAAGTTCTTTAATCTAAAAACAGCTATAAGAAAAGAAAGAAATTATAAAGAAATCATAAGAAGCTTGAATGAGAAAGAATTCTTTGATGAGATAGATGAGAACAGAAGTTTCATTATAACAGAGAGAAGATTCTATGAGTGATAGAGATTAGTGTAGATGAATGATTGCATTAATATATATATTATAATCACTTTCTTCTTATTCTTCTTTTATTCTTCACACATCTCACTAGAATTTAACATAGCAGAATTAGTGAAAATCATGATATATAGAAGATTAGATCATAGAAATAATGAGTCTTAAGAAGAAGTTAACAGCTGTGAAGACAGATATAGTGAGTATGATGAAAAAGATCTTGATCTTAGAGAAATTATTTCAGTTATTAAGTCAGAAGAAGCATGATGCCCTTCTTTATATGAGTGATAGAGAAGAGAAGACAGATGAGAAGACTGATAAAAAGAAGATAGATAAGAATGAGATGAAAGAAAATAATAAAGATAAAGAGTTAGAATTTCAGATAGATAAGCTTTCAATACTATTAACTTATCTTTTCACATATAAAGTAGTCAAAGATTAAGATAAGAAAAAGACAGTGATATCTCATTATTACTCAGCTAGACTGCATGATGCTGCTGCAGAAGAGTCAACAGATAAATTACATAATAGAAGCTCAAAGAGCTAAGAAGAGTCTAAGATTATGATATAAAAGCTTATAACATCATTTACTTATTTGAAAAAGTCATAGCTGTTCACACACCAGTTTTCAGAAGAAGATATTGTAACATGGCGGAACTGAAGCAGTGACTAGTCAGCAGTGACATGTAGAAGTAGTTGTTTAAGAAGCTGTATGAGTGAGCTTGACTATCTTGCTTGAATAGTGAGCTTGCAGGCTACAGAGTTATTGCAAGAATATCACAGATATGATACTTAGTATACTAAGAAGATTGTATAAGACATACAGTAACTCTTGTGTATATTTCAGTAAAAGTAAAACAAATCACTGACTTCTTTGATAAGAAGCCAGCATCTAGCTATTCTATATAGACAATGAGCAGATACTCTTCTCTTATTTCATAAGTGAGAATAGTCAGAGTGATACCTCAGCAGCATTTCATTATCAAGAAAGAGTAATCTACTGACCTCATATAAAAGTAGAATTCTTATATTCATTAATCAGATCTTTCTATAATATATCTGAATAATATCATAGAGTAGTTGAAAACCAGTTCAGTCAGTCTGTGAAATGAATAAAATCATTCATATAAAAGTAATGAACTGTATGAAACTGCAACAGAGTCTTGATACAGTTGAGAGTGTGACAATGCTCTTCTCTTTAAGAGTATAGTCTTTATATTCTCAAGATTACTGAATTAGAAATTATCTTTGTTGTATAGCAACAGTTATCAACTGATTAACAGTGTATATACTGTGTATGATACAAAGATGAGTTTTTCTGCTGACTGCATAGGTCTTTCTTTTCTCATCTTCATTCAAATCAAACACATGATAAGTGAGTTTCTTATATATCAATTTGAAATGTGAAAAAACATAGTTAATAAGTGACTTACAGATCTCTCAATATATTCTGTTCTATATATGAAATTCTCTGCAAAAGTGATGTATTTTAGAGACAAAACTAACAGTAGTGATAGGATTTTTTCAAAAGATTCTTCTCTCTGTGATATATTTTTCTTCTTCTTCTTTCATCTGCAATAGTGAGTGCATGAGAGTATTATTCTTAAAGAACAGTAGAGAACTTATTCTGATATTTTCTAGTAAGTAAATATCTTTGTGATGTGATGGCAGCCTCTGTGATCATTAAGAAAGCCAGGTTGAAGATGAAGACAGTGTCAATGAGCTGCAGAAGCTTTACTTTCATTGTCATATCTTCTTCTGCTTCTCTTACAGCTGCAGTAATTCTGCTAGTCAGTGTGTCTGCATTCAGTTCATTCTCTGTTTCTCTTATCACTGTTGCAACACTGCTCTCTCTCTCAATCAGCACAGTGATGTATGATCTCATGTGATCATTCAGAGAGAAACTCAGAAAGAGCTTGATTCTGAGAATAGTGACTCTGAGAAGCTCAATCTGTAGTTTCTCTTCTACAGCATGCCTGAGCCCTGCTCAGAATACTGCTGAGTTGAGTCTGCAGAGTCCTGCAGTTTCTTTATCTTCTCTCTGTAAAGAGACTTCAGTGCAGTCTCTGACTGATATTACTACTTATCTACACTATGTTAAGTAGCTGAAGAAGAAGAGAATCTTGTACACTTATCTCTTCTCTTACTTTTATTATTTTCATTGCATCTGTAATAATAACTTCTGTCTTTCTGTAAATATTATCTACTCTATAAGAAGATATTGTATTGACTCTGATAAGAAGCTCAGATACTTAAGTAGTACAGAGCAAGAGTCTCAGAGCTTCAAGTATTGATAAATTCTATTAAGACTGAAGAGATTCTTCTTACTCATCTGTAAAAGAAGATAAAAGTGTGAATCTCTGAGATGAAAAAACATCTCAGAATGACTGACTCTAAGAAGAAGTCAGCTGATATCACTGTTAAAAGCACTGTGAAGATTAATCACTGATTGAAGAGAATCTCACTTCAGTTAAAGTAGATAACTGAGATACTTTATAAGTTAATAAGTTAATACTTTCAGTATCTTTTATACTCTTCTACAGTATATTTCTCTGCAGTGCTGCAGTGCTAACTTCTCAGCAGATAAAGATGCTAATGTCAGAGACTTCAACAGTGAAGAATGAGTTTAATAAGAGTGTAATTATTGATAAGTAGGCTCTGAGATTCTCTCTTTTTACTTTTTCAGCAGGCTGCAGTCTCACTAGAATAGCAGTAGCTCACAGATTAATTAATATTAATCTTTTTTATTAATTTTAAATATTTCTTTTCTCTAATCACTTCAGGAATTTTACACTTATATAGTCTCATTAAACTTCTAAAAATTCTTTGAGAGAAAATAGAAGAAGAGTGCTTCAGAGTCTATAAGATATCAGCTCATTACTGTAAGATTATTTCTAAAAAACTCTTTGAAAAAAATAAGAAGTCTTAAGCAGTGTTTCTTACTCAATATCTCTGATATGTAACAGAGTAGTCTCTACTAGTTATCTCATAGATTACAATCTCTTTCTCAGTATTTTTCAAATACTTAAGTGATTTTCATGAATTCTCTGATAATAAATAATCTTCTCATTTAATAAGATATTAAAGCTTGCTGTAATATATTTACTTATTTAATATTTTCTTTATAAGATATTCAGTATTACTCTTAATCTTAATACTATCTGACTGAGACAGCTCTGCTCTGAGACATTGCTTATAGAGCTTTAAATAGAAAATGTGAAAAACAGAATGAATTAATTTCAATTCTGTGAATAATTTCAACTTATATATCTACTTACTCATTACTCTTATTACTGAGAAAGGTTCTAGTCACTACTTACTGAGCTTCTTATATAATCTTATTATCTTGATATTCTTTACTGAAAGTAGCACTTGATTCTCTATTAAGAACTTCATTAAAAGATGTTTTTAATTATAGTATTTCATCTACTGCTTCTGAGTGTAATGAATACTTTTCACTGTCTTCTTATAAATTTTATTCAAAAGTTTCAATCTCACTTTTACTTCTAATACTGAGAAATACTTCATTCTCTGTATCTGTCTGATATTCTGACTGTCTATCTCTCTCTTTAAAATGTTATTCATGACATCACTAAGTAATGAAGAATTATATTCATAATAAGTATAGAAAGAAGATATCTTTAAGATTGCATTCTTTATATTGTTATATATGAATTCAGTGATCAGAAGATGTTTAAGTCAATCATTCTGATAATATAAATAGAATGCTTAAAGATGCTGTTCTAGTGTCTGATTCTGATATTCAGTCTGATTATCAGTCTGCAGATGAAATGCAGTACTGAGAAGATATCTTATTATAAAATAATAGTAAAAAGCTAATCAGTATTTACTGATGAAGAGAGATTCTTAATCTGTTATCAATGATTTCAGAGCATTATAATCATGAATAATAATATTTAAAAACAGATCAGTCAATTCAGAGGCTTTAATCTTTTTATAAATAGAGATATATCTGATTATCTTTATGAAGTAATTAACAATGACTAAAATTGAGTTATATTCTTTGACTCTTGTCAACTTCAGCAGGTCAACTATGAAATCTATCAATAGATTCTGTCATAGACTCTTTGAAACAAACAGTGATATCAACTCACTGTATTACTTATACTATGAAATCTTTATTTTTTGACAGATATTGTAAGTCTTAATATACTCTTTAACATCTGTTCAGAGCTTGTCTTAAGTGTATTTATATTTTAGAAGCTTCTCAGTCTTCTCTAATCTAAAGTGCTCTGTATGAGAATTATTATGATGAATTCTCAATAACTTCTAACACACTGCTCTACTATGAGAGACAAAGACTGAATCATTCAGTAGTAGAAGTTCACATTCTTCTAGTTATCAGTGACTTGATTTCTTAGCAGTACTATCTCACTCAGAGTCTATCTCTTCTAAGTTTAAACTGAACTCTTTCTTCTTTAACTTCTGAATTTAAGCTGCAGTAGAGGTGTTTCTCTTCTATAACTTATCAATGAATTTCAAAAGTAGTCAGATTGAAAGATTGTAGACTGTTTCATTCTTTGTCAATTCAATGATTATAAGATGTGACATGAGAAGCTCATGATCTTCAGTGTCAATTCTCTGTGAGAACTCAGATTCTCTTCTATCTTCTATACTGAGTTATGTAGCTGTCTCTTCAGTACTGTTTCTGAGCTTTAGAGAATCTTAACTCTCTACAGTCAGCTTCTTCTGCAGTGATGATAGAGATTCTTTTATAGAATTCTTCTTCACATTAATAATATTATAATCAGATTATCTAAACAGTGTGTCAGCAGAGTTAAGCTGATCTGAATGATATCAGATATAGAAATCATACTCTGAAAGCAGCTTCACTCATCTGACTTAATGTTCTGTTAAGCTCTTTATTATTAAGAAGTAACACAGATTTGCATGATCAGTGAGAACTTACACTGAGTATCTACTACTCTGAAGATAATGTTATCAGATCTTAAAGAATTTGACAATTACTAATATCTTTTAATCATGAGTATTATACCTTCTCTGTATAAGTGATAACTTCTTGAAGAAGAAGATCACTGATCTCTATTCACAGTATCTTATAAACTCTGTGAAAAAGTCTTCTCTTACAGATAATTCATTATCTGTTTTCTCAGAAGTGATTATCTTCTAATTCTTTCAATATTGAAAGATCTTCAGTGTCAACTGTGAAAAGATTTCACAGACTTCATTCTCAGATGTATCAGTCTCACACTGACTGAGTAAGTCAGAGTTAAAATGATTCAGTATTATAATATCTGTAAAAGCTTGTTTCAATTCTACAAATACCTGTGCAGTGTCTTGAGTGAGAGTAAATAGTTCTATTTTCCTGTCTTTCACACTTCTCTTCAACAGATCTGTAAGAGGGGCAGTAATCTGTGAATATACATAGATAAATTATCTGTAGAAATTCACAAATTCTAGAAATATCTGTATCTTGCAGTACATTCACAGTGCTGATCAGTTCTCAATGACAGAGACCTGGCTTCTGTTCATTGAAATGTTATTCATCTTAATAACATAATCTAAGAAATCAATCTCCTGCATGTAGAATGAGCATTTTTCAGTGTTTATATAGAGTTAATACTGTCTCAAGTGACTCAACACTTCTTGAACATGAGTATCATATTCTTTCTTCATTTTTGAGAAGATTAGAATGTTGTTTAAGTATACTATATAGAAGATGTTGACAAGGCTCTGCAACATCTCATTTATATAGGTCTGAAAGATGACTGAAGTGTTACAAAGATTAAAAGATAAAATAAGATATTCAAAATTACTGTACTTGGTATGAAAAGTCATTTTTCAAATGTTATCTTTATTAACTCTGATTCTATGATAGATATTCTGTATATCAATCTTTGAGAACATCTTTGCTTCAGATAATCAATTGATCATCTCATTAATTAACAGTAATGAATAGTGATTCTTAACTGTCATCTTATTGAGATCTCTGTAGTCTATGCATAGATATAGTCTATTATTCTTCTTAGATACAAAGAGTATAGACATCTCTGCTGAACTCTTTGATAAATATATTCAGTTCTTTGATTGCACTTCTTCAAGATATTTGTGCAGAACATTCAACTTCTTTATAGACAAGTTATAAAGAGATCTGTATAATACTGTTGCATTATCTTCAAGATGAATCTTATATCATATCTTGATATCAGAAAACTTCACTGCTTTTCTTTCTGAAAAGACATTCTTAAAATCTGTAAAGAGATGTTGTGTACATCTGTCTTCAATGATGAATACTACTGCTAATCTTGCAGTAAGAGTGATGACTTCTTCATCTGTCTTTAAGTTTCAATCACCTGCTATACAGTATATTGACTCAATCTTTTTCTCAAGATTCTTCTGATGAAACTCTTCAGATTTCTCTATTACTGTCTCTTCATCAGTAAGATGATACTGTCACATCTAAGTGACTCAGTCAATGAGAGAATTGTTTTCTCTCAATTATAAGAGATCTAGAATAACATTCTCATCTATGATATTGACTGTATGAAGAAGCAGACTGCTCTTCTTAAAGGTTTCTTCTGAGTCTGTGATCACACACTTTGCTTGAATTATGTTAAAATGATGACATTTTGTTTTATCAGTAAATTTTACATGGTCTAGCAGATCTATCTTCTTTCAATTCTTCATCAAAGAAAAGAAATAGAATATGAAGTTAATATTCACTCTGAAGTTAAGTAGACATCTCACTGATATCTTCTTATTCAGAGTATACATTGTGATTATAACATGAACTTAAAGATGTGAGAATTGTTAATTCTTTTCTTTCTCTTCTTTATCTTTCATAGATACATTTATCAGAAGAGGAGTTAACTTTAAGAAGATATCTTCTCAGTTTCTTCTCTTCTTTAACTTTTTATAATCACTGACATAGTGATTATCAGCTCTGCAGTTGAAACAGAGATCTTTATCAAATCTTTTTTAATATTTCTTCACAGTGAGTGAAGAATCAGAATACTTGAAATTCTTCTTTACTTTCTTCACACTGAAGTTATCATGACACTGTTTAGATCTTATCATTGATTACTTAGAAGAGATCTTATTAGCCTTTTTCTCAGAGAATTGATTATTCAAATAGATTCAGAAAGTCAGGTTAACAAGCTCAGTGTGATTGATTAATGAACTCTGATATTATGATATTATTATTCACATCTTATAAGTCAGCTTTACAAGATAAAGCTGTGTTTTTAATTAATTCAAATCATCAATCAGTTTCTTTCAATATTCTTCAAATCTTGCATTGAAATTGAAAGAATTCTCATTATCTCACTGATATAATAAGTTAAATCACTGTGTTACTATGAAGTCATAGTTACAGTGATCTTTGATTTGATTCAGTAGAAAGTTCTTGAATTCTTCTCAAGTTATGACAGTATTGATACACTCAAGCTCTCTCTTCTTAGTAACTCAAGTAGTCACAGAGATGCCTTCAAGAAGGTTGACAGTGTATATTACTTATATCTTATGAGTATTATACTGACTTGAATTAAGGTGAAATTTTCATTCAAGAGTACATGTGGCGGGCTGCGCCCGATCAATCATATAGACTATTCCGTTACACTCCACAGATTCTACGTACGCTCCGATCCTCGGCCATTCTCGATTGCCGATCCTCGGCCGCCACCCCGATCAATCATATAGACTATTCCGTTACACTCCACAGATTCCACGTACGCTCCGATCCTCGGCCATTCTCGATCGCCACTCCGAACCTCGGGCATTCTCGATTGCCGACCCTCGGCCATTCTCGATCACCGATCCTCGGCTGCTACGAACACGCATATATTCTTCCGCCCCGAAGCTCCACCGCGTACGCCACCACATACACATATAAATATCCACCTCGATTGCCGATTCTTACACTTTCTCTTTCTTTTCTTCTCTAGTGTTTTTATCTTTGTTATATAAGACCTATTAATATTATACCGATCTATTCGGCGTAGGCCCCTTACACTATAAAAACGCTCATTGTCTCCTTATTAGGAAACAATTATCCAGCATCATCTCCTCATTAGGAACAATTATCCATTGAGAGATATCCGAACGCGTAACGACATGTAAGAAACAGTCACACAGTTAAGCGGACACTGAGTTCACAGATAGAAGCTTGCTCACCAGTCGCCCTGGCCCCACAACAAGATCTTACAAAGAGAGTAAGATCTTACAAGAGACCATCAGCGAAAGAAAGAGAAACACAGCTAAGCAGACACCGAGTCCCCAGATAGAAGCTTGCTCGCCAGTCGCCCTGGCCCTGCAACAAGATCTTACGAAGAGAGTAAGATCTTACAAAAGAGAATGTCAGCGAAAGACCCGAGAGTCCTGACACCCAGACGTATGAGAATACGATTACACACAGATATCATACATCCGACGATCGATATAACCATGTCTAACAATAATATGGAACCCTCGAACTCGAACATGAGCATAGACGCAGTGCCACAGTGGCTCCGAGCAATGTTGGAATTACAACAGCAACAGATAGCAGACATGCATGCAACTCAACAACATCAATATGAAGAGATCCAACAATTATCACAAGGAACCCATGCAATTCCAACATCTACAGAATCGAATACAAAAGCGCTGAAAGAACGCTTAGGTGCTCCCGCATATTTCGATGCTTCCGACCTCACTCTCTACTCATCATGAAGGATGGAAATGCTAGTGAAACTGAGTGTAGATGGAGATTCCTGTAAGAATAAGTGCTCGCGGGCGATTATTCGGGTGTTTGCAGCTTGGCATGATATGTACTGTTAACTACTAGAAGTGTTCACAGTAGAAAGATAAATGTAGGAGTCAAATGTATAATAGCATTCAAGCTGAGTTATGAATAGTATTCGTGAACTCCAGTCTATATAGTTGTGTGTAGCCAAGGGCCGCTAGCCCTATTGATTACACAAGAGATAGGAATAGAGGTAAAGGATCTGTGAGAAGCAGGATTTCTTACATATCCCCCCCTCTCTAAGGCTTCATCTGTGAAGCCTTTCACTGAGTGACTTCATAGTCAGCTCAGCACTGCAGTGATACTCACTAAAAATCCTTCACATCTATAAAAAATCTCAGTGAGGAAAAATCCCTTGTTACTGTGAAGAGAAAAGAGTCTGTCACTCAGTTTCTTGTTTCACAAGGTTCTTTATGACCTACAGATTCTTCTCTGACTATCACACAGATTCATCTTGTATCTTCTATACAGAAGAGTTTCAGTTGACTCTCAATCATTTTCACAAGATTCTTGTATGATCATCACACAGATTCATCTCACAGATGAATCACTCTCTGTGAGATCATCCTCATCAAAGAGAAACATTCACAAGTTGATCTTTCATTCATTCTCACAAATCATTACTCTTTGACACTGTAGAATTGTGAGGAATTTTCCATTCTTTCATCAACTCTGTAGAATTGTAGAATCAAGATGTCTGCAGTCTGTAATCACTCTTTGTAGTTATATAGAAAGATTCAGGCCTGCAATTCACAATCACTCTTGTTTACTAGAGTAATCTAGCTGTTTCATGAGATCACTCACAGTGTAAGTAAATCTCTCTAGAGTAGTATAAATATCTCAGATCTGTCTGCAGAATCTCATCTTCTTTTTCCTTTTTTTATAACAGCTTTCATTCTCACAAACTGTGAGTATTCTCATTCATTCACAAAGTGTTTTCACTCAGATAACAGAGAGAGAGTATTCCTGACAATGTCTGTGTATTGATTCAAGAACTTCTCAAGAATAAAAAATTTTTCAATTTCAATATCTTCATAAACAATGTCTGATCATTATCAAGCTTCTCATGAGTGTTCTCATAACTTCTCTGATCACTTTTTACTGGCTGGTGAAGCAGGGGTGCTGCTGCTCATGATCATGTCTTCATCTCTCTCAGCCTCATCACCGCACCTGATCTTCAGGCCAGCAGTTCATCTCATTTCTTTCCCAGATCAGTCTCTGACTTTAAGCAGCACAGTTCCTTTCTTTGCTGTAAGTCTTCTCACAAGTAATTCCTTACAGATTCTAGCTGACAGTTCTTGTGAAGCTCTCAGTGTTATCAGTGCCTTCTGCGGCTCTGCAGGCCTACAATCACCCCCCCCCTGCCCGCACAATCTCTGACCAGGCATATGTGAATATGCCTAGGTTCTCTATCAATGATCCTCATGCTGTGGCGCATTTTCACAATCCCATTGCTAATGAGAGATGAGTCCCTGAGTACCTGCAAAATCCAGGTAATCAAGGCAATGTGAATACCATGAATTCACAACAGAAGTTGACCTGGACAGATGAGCTCTCTCTCTATATTCTCATTGTTTTCAGACTGAATACTTCAGCATAACTGAGAGAGCAGACACAGCTTCACAAGAGATATCTGGTCATACACACAGATAATCAGTCTTCAAGATTCTGTCACAACTGTATATGCTCTGATGTTCAGCTTCTCTGAAGTCTGTGCATTTCTAATGATCTTTATATCAAATGCAACAATTGTCTGTACTGTGAGCATGATACTCTCTGCTTCTTTGAAGAGAGAAATTGATAGTTATAAGAGAATTGAGTATTACAGATATTGATAATATAAGTGTGAGTTTTCTTTATTTTTTCTTTGTTAGTCTCTAAATTGCATTCACAGTTCTATTTGTTTTCTTGTTTTTTAGCTTTAATAAGAATATGTTTTCTTCTTCTCTTGTATACACTGCAGACTGTTCATCTCAGTAGAAACTCATCATCTTATAGACTAGAGTTTATAAATGACAGTGTTAATATCTTTATCACAATCAGATTCTTAGTGAAGATCATGTCATTCTGACTTGTCAGAATTCACAGTATAAAAGTCATGTCTCAGCTTCTGCAGATATCTTATCTGCTCAGATGATTCTCAAGTGAACTCATTCATCTTATCAGAATACTCTTGTCACTGAACCTTGAATCAGAGTTTACAATCTCACTTCTCTGAGTCAATAATTTCTTTAATCTAGTATTCTCTTTCACTCTCTAGTGCTTCATGAACAGAATGATGAGTTACAGAGTTCTCTTCTAAGAATTCCTTGTATTCACAGAGTAAAGAGACATGAAAAACATTATATATCTATAACTCAGATAACAGTTTCAATCTGTAGAACTGCAAGCTAACTTTCTTCATAATCTTACAAGACTCTGTTTATAAGAGATTCAGCTTCTTACTAGATCTCTGTGTGATGATGTTTTCTAGACTTAGTCAGACTCTATCATCTTTCTTAAAACTCTTCACAATGTGCTTGAAGTCATAGTATCTCTTCTGATACTCTTAAGTCTTTCTCAAGAATTCACAGACTTTCTCCTGAATCTTCTGAATTCTCTCAGCCTGTTCACAGGTATTATCACACTCTATAGTGTACTCTCACGGGTTCATCAAGATCATCTGTGAATGAGTCTCAGTGAGCATCTCAAAGAGGATTTTATCTGTACTGACATGCTTTGAGTTGTTGTATATAAACTCTGTGAGTGATAATCAATGCACTCAGTCATTCTGATTGTAATTGACAAAGCATCACAGATACTGTTTCAATATACTTATCAGATGTTCTATCTGACTATCTGTCTGTTGATAAAAAGCTGTGCTTAGATCTTACAAGATCTTCAGTATAGTTATCAGATCAGATCAGAACTCTTCTGCAAAGATTAATTCTCTGTCTGAGACAATGTTCATAGATAATTCATGCAATCAGATCACATTGCAGACAAAGATGTGAGTCAAATCCTTTAACTTCAAGTTCTTGCAGATAGATATAAAGTGTGTCATCTTGATAAAGCAATTCACTATCACCAGTACACTGTCAAAGCAGGTATCATATATGTTCTTGCTTTCAGAGAGGCTCACAAGGACATTCATTCCTAGCTGTTTCCAAGGTTCTCACAAGATGAGTAGAGAAGTGAGTTCTTCATATAACCTGAACTGCACTACTCATGAATTCTGACAAACAGCATAAGAATTCACTATCTTCTTCACAAGTTCTTGCATCTTCAGTCAGAAGTATTTTCTTACAAGCAACTCATGAGTTCTAGTATCTGCAAAATGACTCACTAGAGAAGAGTTATGATACCTTTTAATGAGTTCTACACATAGAAACTCATTCACAAGCACATAAATTCAGCCCTCTCTTTACAAGAGATTATTTAAGTCTCTTCAATTCTTTATTTCTGCAGAATTGATTCCTGTCATAAGCAGTTTCTGAATATACTGAGCATATTTATTCTTCAGTTACAGTTCAGACAATCTGAATAGAAGATCTTACAAAGACTTATGCTCTGTTTTTTCTTGCATCAGGTCTTTCACAGTGCTTCTCAAAGCTCACAAACTCTTCAGATTATAGATACCCTCTTCAAGAATTCTTGTGAAGATTCTCAGAGTGTTGACTCTCAGTGTTGTAGAAAGTAGTTATACAGGCTTCTTTTCTCTCTTCTCCCTCTTCTCTTGCAAGGGATTGAGAGACTCTTCAGTCAATCTCTTTACAACACTCAGTTCAAGCATCTCATGAAGCTTTTCTGCCTTCTCTAGTCTCTCTGTGTCTGTCACCCTGGCCTTCTTAACATAGTCTGATCTGTAAGAGAGTCTGTCTGCTGAGTTCTTAGTTCTCTTGATATGTTCTATCTTGAATCAGAACTCACTCAGTCTCTGAGCTCAGTGAACCTGCTGCTGTGAGAGTTTCTTGATTAAAGTAAACTGTTATAAGCTGTCATAATCAGTTCTAACAGTAATCACTGTTATAAGACTCTCAAAGTAGTGACATCAGTGATGAAAGAATTTCACTATTATAAGGAGCTTCTGATTATGAATGTTATAGTTAATCTCTGTGAGTTGTATCTTCTGCAAGAAAAAGGTCACTGAAACCCAGTTCTCATTTAACTGTAGTTACAAGACTATTTCTGAAATCACAAAGAAGAAGACATCTGTCTTCAATCTGATTAAGAGTAAGAAATCAAAGTGGAATAGCATCACTGTGTCTGTGAATATCTGTTTCAATCTTACAAAGACTTCATGAGCTTCTGAAATAAGAAAGTTCTCACAGTTCTCTCTTCTCAATAATCTTTTCATTCTCTATTCACAGAATAACTTCTTCTTATTTTCACTCTTCAGTATGTCTGTAAGAGTCAAGAAGATTCTCATGAATATAAAGATAAACTATCTATAAAAATTCACAAAGCTCAGAAAGATCTGAATCTTATGAATACTAGTTAGCTTCAGTCATGATAGAATAGTCTCAATCTGTGAAGATTTCATCTGAATATTATCTGCAGTGATTATATATTCTAGGAAATTAATTCAGCAGGCACTGAAGTTGTACTTCACAAGCTTAATATACAGTCCTGTCTTATCTAAGGCCTTCAACATGCTTCACACATGCTCAGTGTGTTCTTTCTCCTTCATGAAGTACATCATCACATCATTCAGATATATTACTATGAAGACATTCAGATATGCATAAAGTGTTTTATTAATGAAAGACTGGAATACTGTAGAGACATTAGTCAGATCAAAAGACATCACTAGATATTCAAACAATTTCAGTGCAGTTCTAAAGACAGTCTTTCATTCATTCTCAGACTGTATTCACAGCTATGTATATATATTGATCATATTCAGTTATATGAATATAACAGCTCTCATGAGACAGTTGATCACATTCTCAATCAGAGACAGAGAGTAGCAGCTCTTTATTATCTTGAAGTTCAGATTGTGATAGTCTACACACAATCTGAGATCTTCATTCTTCTTCTTCACAAATATCACAGAGGCTCTTGTGAAGATCTGTAAAGATTAGATGAAGTCATTCTTCAGATTCTTCTTCACATAGGTCTGTAAGACCTCTGTCTTATAATGAAAGAGCTTATAGATTGATTCTCAGAAGAGTTTCTGTTCTTCTATCAAATCTATTATCAGATTCTTCTCACAGTGAGAAGAAAGCTCAGCTGCCTTAGCTGAGCTGAACATCTCTGTGAGATCTTAGTATTTCTCTGATATCTGAAGCTCAGTTTCCATGATCACAAGGTTCTCAGACACTTGCAAAGTCATTATATAGATGAGCTTGTCTTCTCTAATCAACTCTACAGTATCAACTGCTTCTATCTTTATAAGTGAGTCTGTCAACACTGATTGAAAGTATAAACCTGACTTGTGAACAGCTATGTGTGAATTGTGTCTTTGAAGTTATACAAGTTTCAAATACATGTTATCTGTGATGTCTGTGATAATCACAGTTTCTGCAAATCTTCTTCAGGTTTCAGAGAGATCTTGCAATTCAAAGGTGACTCTCATGAGTTTCTCAGTTCTCAGATCTGAGTTCTCACATCCTGCTTGTTACAAGAGCAGGTTCTCAGTCTTCATCTTTCAGCTTATTTGCTCTGCAAGCTTTAGAGACATCACAGTGATCTGGGATTCTGAGTTCATCAATGCTTCTCATGCTTGCAGAGTAGCAGTATCACAGCACAGTCTCTCTCTGTAAGCAAGCATTTTCATTGAGAGAGTAACAGATTCAGGTGTCAGCTTCAAGACTCTTAAGAAGGCTATTGCTGACTCTGTTCATAACTTCTCAAATTTCTATTTTGATTTATCTGAACAGTTTGTGTGAAGATATTCTGATTTAGAACAGATAAAGCAGAGTCTCTTTTTCTTAATCTCTCTGTTATATACTCTGTTTGCAGAAGCTTGTGAAGCTCTTTCTCTCTGCTCAGCAGTCAGACACAAATCTCTCTGTGTCTTGTCATCTTTTTCTGATAAACCTGTTCTCTGTTGTTCTGGCCCTTACAGAGTCAGTCAATGATTCACTCTTCACAGGTCTGTGACTCTCACAGTGATTTATAAGTGATGAATGAGAGTCATCAGTTTCTTCAGAGTCAAGAACTTAGAGTCTTGCTCAATGAGCTTGTTCTGTATATCTTTATTCAGCCTCTTCACAAACATCATTATTCAGGTCTTGTTTCAGAGCTCTGTTTTCACAGATCTCAATTCACATCACAATTTCATAAAGTGCTGTGAGTAGTCTTTATCAGATTTCTCACCTCTTTTTCTAATATTGATGATCACAGCTCAGATGTTCTCTGTCTGACTTATAAAGTCTCTCAACTTATTCTCTAAATAGGTCTTGAGAACAGATTATCAGAATCTCTTATGATCATTCTCTAGATAATTCAGCCAGTTCTTGACTTCAGTGTAATAGAGGCCTGTCATCACATAGATGACAGCTTCTTCATCTTTCATGTCACACAGCCAGGCTTGTGAGTCAATTTCAAATACAAACTTGTAAAAGCTTTTATAGATTATGATTCAATAGATGGCCTTAAGTGATCACAGCTTGAGAAAGTTTCTTTTCAGTTCACAGGTGTCTCTGAAGATCATGTCTAGAGACTCAGTTCAAGAGTGTTTGTGAACAGTAAGCATTTCTTGTAGAAAAATAGCTTGATTCTGTGAGAGATGCTCAAGAATGTTCTTCACTGAGATTGATTCATTCATGGGTTCAGAGGGTTCCCCTGTCACAGATGCAGAGAATGATGTCCTGCAAGTGATTGATAAGTCCTCTGAGACTTCTTCCATGGGGGTTATCCATGATTCAGGTGGCTGCTCCTGGGTGCCTGCAGTAGGGTTCACAGGGGTTGAAGCACATGAGTTTCTAGTTCTTTCAGTCATAACAGGCAGTTGCTGACTGACTGAGCTTGAAATGTAAGAATAAGTACTCACAGGTGATTATTCAGGTGTTTGCAGCTTGACATGATATATACTGTTAACTACTAGAAGTGTTCACAGTAGAAAGATAAATGTAGAGATCAAATGTATAATAGCATTCAAGCTGAGTTGTGAATAGTATTCGCGAACTCCAGTCTATATAGTTGTGTGTAGCCAAGGGCCGCTAGCCCTATTGGTTACGCGAGAGATAGGAATAGGGGTAAAGGATCCGCGAGGAGCGGGATTTCTTACAATTCCATCGGTTCGTTAACCAATCAAGGTTGATATATCAATGGAAGATTGAAAGATCGCACGAAACAGAAGTTCCATCCATGGATGAAAGCATGTGAACCAGCGTTGCGAACACCTGACAACATCATGAGACATCTTAATATCCTGTTCCAAGACACTGCCATGCAACAGAAAGCATTAGATTGGTTACAGAGTGCTCAACAGAGGAACACTCCTCTTACAACATTCATCCCTGACTTCAACACCAAGATTCTAGAAGCAGGTGGTCAGTCTTGGGAGGATCAAATGAAGATTAGCATGCTCAAGAAGGCATTGACTTTCGAACTCTTACAGGCCCTTGTGAGCGCAGATGAAGACCCAACTTATGAAGGCTTCTGCACACAGCTCCGGACAATGAATGATCATCTTACCAAGCTCAAGAATATACAGAACAGTGGCAGAAGACATTACACCCCAGCGACTTATACACCTGCACCGACAAATAACCCAGTCACTTATACACCTGCACTGACAGATAACCCAGCCACTCATACACCCACACCGAAGAACAACCATGATGCAGATGCCATGAACTGAATAGATTCAAATGCCTATGCACAAGCAAGAGTTTCTGCCATTCGAACAGGCTTCTGAGTCCCAGGGATCACTCCCGAAGAAGTCGCTGATCGACATCAACATGGAGTATGCATCAATTGTAACCGATTGGGACACATAGCTTCCAACTGCCAATCAACCTATGTGCCTCCACACTCAAGAGAAAGATCAGCGCCTGTCCGCGCCAGCCACATTACATTAGAGGAAGATTCAGAAGATAACTACAAGAATGCCCTGATGAAACAGGGAAAAGATTAGCTCCTGTTCAAATTCGCAAACAGGAGCTTGAAGAGATTGAACAACAACAATTTGAAGAGAAGCCACTATGCAATCTCCAGTCATAAGACATCATAACCTCCAGTGTATCCCCTTATCAAAAACTTCACACCGAACCGCCGCGCCGCCACCAATCCAATCCCTTCTCAACCGACCAGACTCTGAGTTCCGCGTTATCCGAAACAGCGGCCCTTTACCAATGGGAACTGCTTCTGGAAAGGGGGGGCTAATGTGGCGGGCTGCGCCCGATCAATCATATAGACTATTCTGTTACACTCCACAGATTCTACGTACGCTCCGATCCTCGGCCATTCTCGATTGCTGATCCTCGGCCGCCACCCCGATCAATCATATAGACTATTCTGTTACACTCCACAGATTCCACGTACGCTCCGATCCTCGGCCATTCTCGATCGCCACTCTGAACCTCGGGCATTCTCGATTGCCGACCCTCGGCCATTCTCGATCACCGATCCTCGGCTGCTACGAACGCGCATATATTCTTCCGCCCCGAAGCTCCACCGCGTACGCCACCACATACACATATAAATATCCACCTCGATCGCCGATTCTTACACTTTCTCTTTCTTTTCTTCTCTAGCGTTTTTATCTTTGTTATATAAGACCTATCAATATTATACCGATCTATTCGGCGTAGGCCCCTTACAGTACAGATAAAGCTGTGAAATTCAGATAAGATATTTCTCTTATATCTCAGAAAATCTCTGATCTTAATCTCTCTATCTTCATAATAGATGTAGATGTGTAGAGGCTGTGACAGTGACAGAGTGATTGAAGAGCTCATATTAAAATATGCAGCAGGTTCAGAAATCTCAGATTTCTGCCAGAGTAGAGATGTACATACTCTAGAAAATGATGTAGTGTTTCTCTCAGAGAATGAGATCAGATCAGTCTTAGTGCAGATGCATGAGATTATATCAGTCTGTTAGAGCTTGACTGATTCAAACTTGTAATCAGATGAAGCAATTCAAATTATAATATAATAGAACTGAAGCAGTGACTAGTCAGTGATAATATATAGAGATAGTTGTTTAAGAAGCTGTATAAGTGAGCTTGACTATCTTACTTGAATAGTGAGCTCACAGACTACAGAGTTATTGCAAGAATATCACAGATATAATACTTAGTATACTAAGAAGATTGTATAAGACATGCAGTAACTCTTGTGTATATTTCAGTAGAAATAAAATAAATTACTAGTTTCTTTAATAAGAAGTCAGCATCTAGCTATTCTATATAGATAATGAATAGATACTCTTCTCTCATTTCATAAGTAAGAATAGCTGAAGTGATATCTCAGCAGTGTCTCATTGTCAAGAAAGAGTAATCTGCTGATCTTGTATAGAAGCAGGGTTCTCATATTCATCAATCAGATCTTCCTATGATATATCCGAATGATGTCATAGAGTGGTTGGAAACCAGTTCAGTCGGCCTGCGGGATGAATGGAATCATCCGCATGGAAGCGATGAGCCGTGTGAAACCGCAATGGGGCCTTGACGCGGCCGGGAGCGTGACAGATATCAAGATGAATGAGAGAGAAGAAAGTCAGAAGACTGCTGCAGAAGTGACTGATGATGAAGAATTATAAGTAGAATTAAAAGTGAGAGCTGAACAGACAGATACAGATGCTGAAGAATTATTATTAATAGAAGAGAATAAGAAGTACTGAAGAACTAGTCAGAAGCAGTATGAAACTCTGAGTGATAATATTTTGAGAAAGTCAGAGCAGAAGAAGAATGTCAAGAGTGATCAGATATCTTAACTGTATAATATAGTATGTATAAGATGCCTGCATCACAATGATAAGACTGACTTACACTTTCAGCAGAATAACAAGCTTACTTGTCTGAGTATGTCAATCATACAGAACCTGACTGTGAAGAGGCTTGTAAATATCATATCAATCATTGAAAGACTCATGAGACATAGTAAGAAGATGTTATTTATCAATCATGAATTTTTCATTTTACTCAGTCAGTGATTGATTAAAGATTTGAAGTAGTTATCTATTAAGTGAAAGTTATGCTGATGAATGAATAATGATAAGCTAATCACTTCACAGATTATCAATTCTAAGAATTTTACTAATCAGAATATTGTTATTCTGCAGACCTGTGAAAAAATAGCTTCTATATTATATCAGTGTTGTGTGAAGAGTCAGAGATAATTCAAGAAATATATAGTTATCTCTGCAGATAATAAACAGACATAGTAAGAATATAGCACTTATATCAACTGTTAGTGAAGAAATAAGAGATTTCACTGCTCTTTAAATTACTATAACTGATATGAACTTGAGTGAAATGTAGATAACTTACTGTTTGAAGAGAGTATGTCTGAATTTGAAAAGACTGCAGTTAAGAAGACAGATATTAATAACATTATTAAGATCAGTGATATAGAGAAGAAGAATGATTCAACTATAGTTTTAATAAAGAGAATATCTATAACTTTCAAGTACAAGACATTGAGTCTGATTACACTGAAACTCTTGAAACATATTTAAATCAGTGAGCAGAGCATCTTGACATCTGTGAAGATGAGCAGTGAGATAAAGACAAGCTATTCAATCTCTGCTAAGATGATTAACAAGGCTAAGATGAGTAGTGTATAACAGTCATCAATTCTGTCTTCTGAAGATCACACAGTCAATTGTAGAGCTCAAGATTTAAAGATGCTGAGGTAATTATCTAATCTTGACAAGTATAATCTGAACACTGTTCAGATCATGTGAAAGAAACTGAACAAGATAACTGAGTTTATTAATGTGATTTCAGCTGTGAGAGATACTATAATTAATAATCATTTCTTTAAGTTATCTAGCAGAGTGTATTTCAGTAATCTTATAAATGAGAAGTTATCAGCAGATGTTACATTTTAAAATACACATCTCACTGAGCAGAAGATCAAGCTGCAGAAAGAGCTTGAAGATGATTGATAAGAAGAAATAGAATGAAATAATGAAAAGAGTGAAAGATGATGATTTTCTTATTTTCTTTATCTTCTTATTCAATAGCTAAAATTAGATTATAATACATTTTCTTTCTTTCTTTCACTCTATCTCTATTTTACTTTTCTTTCTATTATTTACTCAGCTGATTATGAGACTTCTTAGTCATGAAGATCTTGATCAGATGTAGAGTGTCTTATATGATAACTTTAAGAGACTCTCAGATCAGATCTTCATATTTCTTTTACTTAATCTGAAGATAAGTCTTATCATTCTCTGTACACTTTCTTATAATGTTTTCAACTTCAAATTACAACTGATCATTAATAAGTACTGATTCTGATAATAAGTGCTTCATATTCACTTCTGTTAACACAGTCTTTTTCAGATGAATGATGAAGATTACTGAGTGCATTCATTAATCAGCTGACAGTTTTAATTAAAATACAGTATCTGATATCTTCTGAAGAACATGAAATGAGTCTACTTATAAAAGTGATAGCTTAAATGTTTCTTTTAACATATAGTTCTTTTGAGCTTTTTAAGCAAGGTTCAAGAAGACTCAATCATCAATCTGAATAGTTAATTGAGAATGAAATCAATCAAAGAACTCAGTCATTCTAGCTTTTATCAGAGTATATAAGTCAAGAATATCTTGTTACACTGCATCTTATGCAGTGATGAACTCAGCTATATCTAGCAAAGCTTTCTCATTATTCAATGACAGTTATCTAGACTTTACACCTGTGAGTAATTCAAAGAGAGAGATCATTACTGACTGTACAGTTACTGAGTTTAATACTCTTTTCACTTATTCAAGCAGAGCAGTTCAATTTACTTCATATTCATCTATAAGAAGTATTCACAATGTAACTTCAATCATGAGATTGATTCACTCACTTTGACTATTTAAGTGAGAATTGTAGACAGTTGTCATTCATATCTTAATTCTCATGAGTTGAAGAACTGACTTTCAAAATTACAATGTAAATTTGAGATCTCTATCTGAAATAATTATCAGTGAGAGCTATCAGCAGCAGATCATCTTCTTATAGAAGTCTTTCACTTATTATAAAGTATTTCATCATTTCTGTTCTACAATTAGAATTACTGCTTTTGAAAATTTATCTGTGACTGTCAATATAGTGTCACAATTATCACTCACAGATAATTCTGTAATAAAATCAATTAAAAGAACTTTAAACAGCTGTTTTAAGAATGAGATGAGATGTAATTTACCCTCTGATAAGTGATTCAGCAGTTTGACTAGTTGATAATTAAGACATTGTAATAGATGATCTAGAATTCTCTTTCAGACATGAAAAAGAAAGAAGAACTGATGAATAAGGTTTTTCATTCAATGAAGGCCAGAGTGACCTGTCACATCATGACATATATAGATAATATCTTATACCAGCAATTTGAGAATACAGAGATGTGATTCTTTGAAGAATAATAACTCATCTCACACTGTAAACAACTGATATCACTCTTTCTGACTGGTCTTGTGAAAGACCTTTCTCAATGCCAGATTGCAGAGAATATCTTAGTATAGTTGCTTTTTAAATTCATCAGCAAGCTCTATTACTGTAGTTAAAATCATACATATCTTCACTAAAGATACATCTGTCATCAGTTCATTTATCTGATTGATGATAATCTGACAGATTTTTTTCTACTCTTCAGAGAGAATCTCTTCTGAATCATTATCTAAATAGCATAATCTGAATAGAGTGTCAGTATTAGCATGTGCAGCACTCTTACAATAGTGAATTATTATTTATAAAAGATATAAGCTTAGAACTAAGACTTAATTCATCAGTTGATTGCTACAATGACCTATTATCAACAACTGAAAAGTAAATACAAGAGTGATATGATTTATGACAACTGTAAACTCACTGTCTAAATACTGCAGTAATTTCTGCAGAGCTTATATGAGTTCAAGACACTTCAATTCAGTTACTCAGTAGCACTTTTCAGCTGCACTTAATCAGTAAGAGAGAAATAGAACAGATCTTTCAATGTTATTCATTCTAACTTAGTGTAGAGTTATTTCAATATCTCTTTGCTTACTGACATTCACATACAATATAAAGAGACATTTAAAGTCAGAATATACTCAGATGAGAGTGTTTATCAAGACTTGCTTTATTATGTTAAATAAATGTCTGACTTTCATAAGCAGAGTGTGAAACTATAATGAGTTCTCAAATCTTATTAACTTAGTCTTAGCTGTGTATGACACTCTTTTCTAACTCATTTTTAAATTATTACACAGCAACTTAATCTTGAGAGTCTCTAATACTTTTATCTGATCTGTATAAAAATCAACAAAATCACAATAATAATTGAAGAGGCTGACAATTTCTTCTAGTTCTTCAAGTGTTATAGAGAAGGCTAGATTAGTAATAGCAGCTACTTTCTCTTCTTAAGTAGATATTGTGAAAGCCCTAGGCTTCCTAGTACAGACTAGCGCCCCGCACCAAGCATATATCACTCACTAGATAGCTATCAATACAATCACTCAGACATTCAACAGGTTATGACCTGAATTGCTTGTTTTTTTTTTTTAAACCTTCTGCTACTACTACTTTTTCATTTATCTGAGGTATAAAATGTCTCGCGAGCTGCATCGCTGAACTGCAGAAGGATTCTGATGTAAGGTAACTGTTTGAAAGTCTTGATTGTAGGGAAAAGAAGTGACATCTTCTATATCAACTGCTGAATTCTGATGAGAAGTCAGGGAAGCTTTGATCATGAGAAAAACAGAATTCTGATGAGAGGTCAAAGATACTTTGATTATGAAAAAAAAAAAAAAAGAATTCTGATGAAAAGCAACTGTTTTGAAAGCTTTAATCACAGAAAAAGATTGATTCAAGAGGATAAATAAATGTCTTCAAGAATGTGAGTTACTGCAGAATTGTTGAATACATCTGTAAGTAACATGAATATGAATGAAGAATATGAGCAAGATACATCTACAAGTGATGTGAATATGAATGAAAACAATGAATACTCTGAGCCTAGAGATGAACCAGGTCAAATGAATGAATACACCTTGATAATAAGAATAATAGCATACATGGAGAAACAGAACAGATTGATAGAAATACTCATACAAAAACTAGATGAAGACTCTGATTCTTTGTCAATATGAAATCAAATGAATATCTTTGAACAGAGAGATGATTTGATGAATCAACTGACTACACATGTCACTGTCACTTCTACAACTACTACATCTATCACTGTCATTACTTCTAGTCACTCTTCATTCACTGTGAGAATCACTGTGAGAATCATTGCAAGAATAACTGTAAGAACTGTCATAAGAATCACTGTGAGAATCACTATGAGAATCACTGCAAGAGTCACTGCAAGAATCACTTATTCACACTACTACTACAAGCTGAGACCTCACAACCGCTGAAAGGGGAAGGGATAAATGAATATAATAAATACAACAAATACAGATGAATATAAATGAATACAATGAATATGATGAATTTGAAGGATTTGAGCACTACTGTGCAGTAATTTCATGTATCAGACCTAGTTCTAATGAGGAAACTAGATGCTGCTTTTTATAATTAATTATTATTATGAATTTGAATGATTTGAGAAGAATAGATAGAATAACTGCATGATAGCTAGTCTGAGAGAGAATATGAGAGCTCTAGACTTTCTAGTATGAACTAGCGCCCTGCATCAAGTATATATCACTCACTAGATAGCTATCAATACAATCACTCAGACGTTCAACAGATATGTCTAGTCAGTCAATATGATGACTCAGCAAACACACTGAGAAATACATGAAATAACATTTAGTTAATAACATTGTTATCTCAGATATCTTGAGAGCTGTGAAGACTTGCTGTATATAATGAAGATGTTCATTCAGTAAGTGAGAGAAGATGATGATGTTATCTACATAGACTAACATGAATTATTATAGAAATTTCACTAGAATCTTCTTCATACACTGTTGAAAGAACTCAGATGAGGTTGTCAATCTTATTATAATAACTATAAAATATTCAAGATCTTAGTGCAGAGTTATAAACATAATTTTGAAATAATCACTCTATTCAATTGCTTATTGAAAGAAGTCTTGACAGATATTCATGAATAAGAATACTGTAGAACTGTTAAGTGATTGCAACACATCTTATTATATCAGTAGAAAGTATGCATTGAGAAGTAAGTATGTATTTACTTTTCACAAATCAATCATCATTCTTAACTTTTCTCTAAGTCAGATTACAAAGATGAGTGAAGCAATGAGATTTCTGTCTTTAAGAGAAATACATTCAATTCTTCTATCTTATAGAAGCAGGTTCAGAATCTGATCAGCAGCTTTGCAATCTCTTCAAGATAAAGAATAGAGTCTCTGTTTCAGGCTGAAAAAGTTGCTCTTATCAATGAATCACAGTGATATCTTAACATCATTCAAAAATAAGTCTAGACTGAAGTTAAATAGTTTGTGATATCAGTCAATAATTACTTGAATAACTGCTCAGTCTTCTGCTGCTCAGTGATCTGATATATTCACTTAAATTCACTCAGTAAGAGTATCTGCTATGAGAATTTGAAGTAAATTATCCTGATCTTTCACATTCATCAAATATAATTCAATGTATAAGATAGAAAACAGAGAATCTTCTCAGTCAGAATGATGAATAATGTCAGTATTAATAACATAAATGATAATCTTCTTTCACTGTCAGAGTAGCTGTGAGTTTGACAGACATCTATCTGTGTGAATAGCATCTCTGATGATCTTGACATTTATGAAATATCTTTCATAAAATGTAACAAGCTCACTGTGAACATTAATAGTTACTTTCACTGATAATAATACATTATTAACTATGATTATATTGTATCTGAGATATTACACTAAGTGAAATTTGTCTTTAACAATGAAAAGAGAATCATCATTCACTCTCAAGATAAGATCTGTTATTATAAATAGATTTGATTCATTAGCTTCTGAGTCAACTTCTCAAATGCTCATGCATTGATTATATAGTATAGAGATCAGTCAACAATGAGAAAAGAATAGATTTGCTATTATTATATCAATAAGTAATATATCTGCATCTGTATTCACATAAACAGAGAGATTGCCTTGTGATATAATAATAAGAATAGTGAGAAAGATGTAAGACAAATACTATAGTTCACTAACATATTCTTAATCACTTATAGAGATATCACACACTATAATCACATATATGTCAGTATTAAAGATGTTTTAATAATCATCTGAGAGAATGTCTGTAGACAAGATAAGTCTCTCAGTACTTATTTCACTAATTATTTTTTCAACTTACTATCAGAATCTAGACTGAGATCTAGATTCAGTAGCTTATCATTATCTTTCTCAGTACTCTTCAGTTCAACTTGATTCACTGAATAATTACTGTTCTTCTCTTTTTTAAGACAGTGATTAATGTAATAAGAGTCTCTGCAGATGTAGCACTCTGCTATAGATACTGACAGTCTTTCTTCTTCTGTTATATACTGAATCAGCAACTTACTTATTATAAGAGCACTTGTGAGAATCACTGTCATCTCTACAGTAGATACAGACAGCTTTGTAGCTTCTGTCTGCTTGAACAGAGAGATGTAATACAGACAGTAGTTATTATTCTGTTCAAAACATCTGAAACTACATATATAGTTAGCAAATTGAGTCTTTCAATCAGTTCAAGTATATCAGACAGCTGACTCATTGTCTCTAATTCATTATTGAAAATTATTCAATTATTCAGTGAGAATAAATGATGTGATTAAGAAAAGATTGAACTTTAAACTCTCTCATAAGAGTCTCTTTACTATAACAGAGTCAGAGATTGCAGTAGCTTACAGTAAGTTAATCTTCTATAAGATATATAATATCAGAGACAGTTTATCTGACTTCTCAAAGAAAAAACACAGAGTCTGAGCTTTCATTCAAGCTTCTTCTTCTAATAACTGAAACTCATGTTTTAACTCATTGATAGTGATAGAGAGAAAGATATTCATATTCTTTCTCATTTTAATAGACAGACTGTTATGCTATTTCAACACCTGACTCTTCAGATATAGAGAAAATACACAGAGAACTACATCATCTCTCTTCTATATAATGATAAATTTCAAGTAACTGATAAATATTATTACATCTGTTTCTACTGAGTTAAATAGTATAATATCATCAGCTTATAATCTCACTGATCTATTATCACTTTATATGAATGAACAGAGTTCACTATTAAGCAGAAGATCAAGATTGTCATGAGTAGATATCTGATTTCTGTGTATTCAGTTTTTCTCTGAGTTATAAGTAAAATATACAGTGTCAGCTTCTCTGAGAAAATTAATTCTATCTCTTATTAGATTATAACAGTGTGTTCTGTCTTCAGCACTGCATAATCTCTATGAAATTATCAGCATTCATCAGATTCTAGAAGATGATTTAAAGCCTTTCTCAAAGAAAGTATCTAATTATCATATAGACTCATTAAGAAGATTATCAGCTTCAATATCTGTTTTATTAATCTGAGCTAAACAGTCTGTCTGCTGACAACAGTTCAGCTTCTATCTTTGAGCAGTAAACACAGCTTTCTTAATATAGAAGCTATTTCACACTTTCATTAATCTACTTCTTTTATCTGTCAATCATTTGAGATTCTCTTGAAGTTTGTTAATATATTCATTAATAAGAGTAGTATACTTATTCAACTGCTTCTTTCACTGATCAAGCTGATATTCATATTTATTAAGCTTACTCTCTTATCAGATCAGTCAGACTTCTAGCTATTCTAACTTCTCAATTATATCTAGTATTACTGCTTCATCAGAAGAAGTATAATTCTAACAGTCAAATTTATAAAAGCTTAAGATTATTAAATTCCTCTTCTTAGTATTCTTTATAACATCTGTATAGAAGACTTATAATCAGAAATCAATGACATTCTTTTATTTCACTACTGAAGCAGAGTTAAGAGTTATTTTTATGTTATTATAATATCTGACTGATACACTCATAAGAATATCTTTCACTTTGATACAATTATACAGTGTCACTTGACTTTTGATACTCTTATATTATTCATCTGTATTTCATCAGACTTCTGTAATTATAATAGCATGCTTTTCAGTCATTGCTTATAAGTAAGTTTGTTCTGAGTCAGATTCATTGATGAATTCTTGAGTGAGTTGTTCAATTTCACTAACAGACTTATTCAGTTCAGTAGAAGAGAGTGACTGATAGAAGCTGCTCTGAGTGATTTATTCATTCTACTTCATTATCATGACAGAGCTGACAAAGTCATATAAGAGTGCAAAGATGAGTTTATCACAACTGTGATCATATTCTAGATTAATTACTAGTGCTATAGCATTCTGAAGCAGAAGATGCCTAAATGATTATTAGTCAGATCTATCACTAGCTGTAATATCAAATGAAGTAGATTTAAATAACTGCAGGTCAGATCAATCACTAGCTGCAGTATTAAAAGAAGATAGAGTAACTAATCAGACTAATTATCAGCTAGTCAATCCTCAGTATTCACAGTCTGATTCAATCATCAGTGCTATATATATCAAGAGCAGAGCAGAAGTTAAAGAAGCTAGAAGAACTTGATTCTTAATAAGATATGCTATCAAATTGTAGTGTACACCACTACATAGAGTCAGATATAAGGATAAAAACTTGTCTTATTCTTCTAAAGATGGGAGATGGGCGTACACCCTTATATATACAGTGATTGTTTTATAGAGATTAACTCTTGTAGAAGGAGCAATTGTCTATGAAGAGAAGAACAGAGACTCTGTAGAGAAGGAGCAGACACTCTCATAGAAGGAGTGATCACATATGAAGGAAAGAATGGAGGCTCTGTAGAGAAGGAGTGGAAGCTCTCATAGAAGGAGCGATCGCATATGAAGGAAGGGCAGAGGGAGAAGGTAGTGGCAGAAGCTCCAGGAAACAGCAAGGGATGGAGCGGAAGCTAGAGCTGGATAGGGGATTGACTTGGATAGGGGGCGGAAGCACGCCACACCTCCTGTCTGCTTCTTCATTCGTGGTCCTTGAAAAAAAAAAAACTTTAGGAGGGTTATTATTTTTGCGTACCTACCTGGTACCTACACTTCCACTATTCTTGTGCAAGGACACACCGTTTCTTCCTTCTTTCCTTCCGATCCCGCTTCGTCTCGTCTCTCTCTTGTTATCGCCGTCTTCCGGGGGACGTTTTCGTTTCTTTGTGTAATTATTTGCATTATGTCCCCCATCGTTGCACGTTCGTATTTCATTTTTTCATCCACAGGTACGTTCATGTACATGTATGTACAATATTATCAGTAGTTAGGCTGGATACCCCAATGCTTCCAGCGCCTGGTTTTGATTTGTTATTGTTTTATATGATTTGATGGGATGGGGGGTCAACAAAAAGGGTTCTTTCTAGGAGGGCTACGCTGGAAAAGCCTCGATCAGACACCCAGCTCTGGAGGGCTACTACGCTGCGTAGTAGCTATCCGGACGGACCGGAACGGACAAGGTAAGTTTGTTTATGCCTCTTTTCTTCTCTTATCTCCTCCTTTGGAAAAAACCTTATTATGTTCGCCGGGAAATTTTGGTGGGGAGGAGAGCTTGTGGGACCCCCTCCCAGACTGATTTCCGTTTACCATTTCAAATTCCCACTGATGAATGGGCAGGCAAATGGAGGCAAATGGAGGGATGGAGGGGAGAGCAATAAGGGATATCCGCAGGCTCCCGGTGATACCCCACCGCCTCGTCTTCGTCTTGTAAGAGATTGAAGTCACAGCGATTACACTCTACTCTGGATGGATCAATGGAGCTATGGATAGAGGGAACTACTACTACTACTACTGAAGGGGAAGCCAGTCGACGAGTGCAACTTATCGGCCGAGATATATATCTTATCTCGCTACCGGGAGGCCCAGCTCAAGGCTAGGGAGAGCTGGATCCCGCTGAATGAAACCTCTGTAAGACACTATTTGGTGCTCTAAGACCCCTGATATTGCAGCTAGTCACTGAATTGAATCCCCGAATTCCTCAGGAGACCGTGAAGTGAATGTACAATTTCTTTCTTATACCGTCTCTCCAGAAAGCAGAGTAGGCGACGGTGTGCCAGACCGGGGTATCCAGAAGGCAGTTGCGCATATGCGGGTGATCGCGCACCGAGTCCAATTGAACTGGTTTCAGATACATACCAACCATAAGGATTCAGCTTTATGTATCATGCTTGTTCTAGTTGAACAGGAATATACTCGGTCTATAAGCAATGAGATAGGTGAAAATAAAAAGAGTGCCTGGAATGGACCTTGTGCTAAAAATATACAGTTGAAGTTCCGTGGTAACTAGAGAATGAGATGCCATTGGCCCACGTGAGCTAGTGATCAGAGAATAAAGAACGAGAAGTAATAACC
Source organism: Blastomyces dermatitidis ER-3 (assembly GCF_000003525.1). Classification (NCBI taxonomy): domain Eukaryota; kingdom Fungi; phylum Ascomycota; class Eurotiomycetes; order Onygenales; family Ajellomycetaceae; genus Blastomyces; species Blastomyces dermatitidis. The sequence continues at coordinate 757,003 of NW_025544786.1, forward strand.
TACCGTTTTGGGCAATTGAAAAACATCTCATCAAAGGTTTTCTATACCTCTTTGCAGCAAAACAATGGAATAGAACTTTTTTTGAGGGCGAAGAGGGGCAGGCACAGAATGACATCATAACCCTAATCTTATCGATCTGATCTTATGCGATCATCACATGATATCAATGTTTAAATTTCAAGATTATTTTGCTGCCACCAGCTGGAAGTCCTGAGTTGGGCATCGGCCACTGGCATCAAGTCGAAGATTGTGCTGTATCGTGTGGCAGATTGTTTGCATATAGAAGCCGTACACTTTTGTGCGAACGGGGATAGATACATTTCTGACATATTTCGTGAAAGATGGATCAGTACGATAGCGACTCCTCAGGAATTGACGATTTCACCGAGACCAACGTCCTCCTTGGCTACGCCGATGACGATGCTTCAGACGATTCGATCAGTCACCTGGGCGGATGGCCGGTATGAAAGTTCTTTAAATATTTTATTTTATCCAGTTTCTATTTTGTTTATTCTCCTACGCTTGTGGACAGCTAATTACCCAAATCGATAGACCTGGCTTGACCCCGCGACCCCACCACCCGGTGACTTCGCCAGATGTAAGGTCTGCAACAACCCAATGCTACTTCTCCTACAATTAAACGGTGACCTGCCAGAACACTTTCCTCACGATGAACGGTGGCTGTATATCTTTGGGTGCCCCAGGAAATCCTGCACCAGGAAGAATGGCAGCTTACGGGCGCTGCGCGGTGTGAAGAAACACAAAATCGTAAATTCATCCTCACGACAACAGCAAAATAACCAGCCTGAGAAAACGGGAAAGGCTCCAGAACCCACACCGGCAGAGAGCAAGCCCAAGCAAGATCTTGGTTCTAGTCTCTTTGGTGCCGCCCCATCTAGCCAAGGGCAGTCAGCCAACCCCAACCCATTTTCGACAGCATCCTCCCCCAGTCAAGCAAACCCCTTTGCCTCCCTTGCCCCTACATCCAGCCTCGCTGCAAAACCGCCCCAAAAACCATCCTCCCCTCCTCCCACCGAATCCCTCCCCGAAACCTTCGCCGAAAAAGTCCGCCTCTCCTCTCCACCCCCACGAAATCCTGCAAAGACAGGAGCAGCCGGTCCGCCCCTCCCATGGCCTCCGCAATCCGCGTTCCCAAAGCCCTATCCGCACCACCACCTCGATGCAGAATACGAAACTCTCTCCCGCCCGCCGTCCCCCACCCTACCAACCACAGCGCAGCCCGTCCTCATGGACGAGGACTCCTCCATGACAGCAGGTGCAGAGCCCAAAGACACCTTCGAATCCGCCATGGACAAATCCTTCCTGCGCTTCTCGGCGCGCCTGGGCCATAACCCGGAGCAAGTCCTCCGCTACGAATTCCGGGGTGCACCGCTACTCTACTCCACCACCGACGCGGTGGGGAAACTCTTCTCCAGCCCTTCCCCGTCTGCCAAATCGTCCCATGTCAAAGTATCTACCCGTGGTAGTAGCGCGGGCAGCCCGAACAGGATTCCCCGCTGCGAATACTGTGGGCGCGAACGCGTTTTTGAAGTCCAACTCACGCCGCATGCGATCACGGTGCTTGAGGAGGGGCGGGAGGGTATTGGGCTTGGACCTGAGGATGATACAGGGATGGAGTGGGGGACTGTGATTTTGGGGGTTTGTGCGGCGAACTGTGGGTTGGAGCATGAGGGGGTGTTGGGGTGGAGGGAGGAGTGGGTTGGGGTGCAGTGGGAGGAAAGGGTTGCGGGGAAGTAAATAACTTGGATAGCTGGGGCTGCATGGAACCTCCTAGTCGCTGATTAGTTAAATAGAGCTAAGGGGGTGAATCAGATGGATGTATCTAATTGGCTTAGGTTTTTGAAGTTGTGTTCACTACGGAATACGGAATGGATATAGATTAAACGAATGGGCCGAGATAAAACGTACATGTAGCGGTGAGGGAAAACGTGATGGGCTGGTTTCTTGTCCAGGTAGGTAGCTGCGTGGCATTGTTCACGTATTCTGCAAAGAGAAACAATACACATAGAAGCAGACTGAAGCAGGTTACTATGAACGAGGTGCTTCAATTACTAGGTAGGTATATATATTTCCCAGGGAGTCACCGTCCCCCGTCATAACTCTATTTCCGCAATTTCATTCCGCGTGATTAAGGAGCTTCTCCAGCTCCCGCATAAAGAAAGAGAAAAATAATACGAAGACATGGTTGGGACGAAATTTTAACGGAAAAAAAAAAAAAAAAAAAGAAAATCAGCCCAAAAGGTTGAAGAGGGCGAGAAGTGAGGAAAATAAAAACACAAAAACAAAGACTGGAAATCAAGCGGGTTGCTCGAAACCCCTCCGAAGTACCCGCCCGAACATCTCTATGCCCACTTTCTCTCCCTTAATCTCCCCTCTGGCCTCATTCTCCTTATTTCTTGGGACTCTGATAACTACACTCTTAACGTCAGAGCCCGCGCTCTTATCAACTTCCCATCCGCAAACATCCACGACGAATTTCTCTAGAGTCTCTAGCCCATGCAGGTCAAGCCATTGAGCTAGAACCTCAGCGCTAATTTCCCGGAAAGCTTTGCCGACCTCAGCAGCAATGCGAACCCGTACCAGCTCTTCAAATCCTGCAACATCGGCGACCAAATCCGCGTATAGGTCATCGGAATTGAGGGTTGACCAGAAGAGGGTGTATTGTGCTGATTCGAGGAGGGTGTTGAGACTGGCCAGCTTTTGGATCGATTCGATGAAATCAGATGTTTGCATAGGGACTGAGGATGATGTCGATGAAGCAAATGGTTGAGTGTATGCTGGGAGGAGGGCAAGAGATAGGGAGAAGGCGGGGGAGGGGAAGACAGTCAACGCTTTGGCTAGGATGTTGGTTGTTGTTTCGGTGTGAAGGAGATGAGGGTTGAATTGATATCTGGGTAAAGGTTCATTGCCCATGATGGGCATTTTCGTGTTAGCTAGAGTCTCATGTTGTAAATTGGTATGCATAGATAAATGACAATTAGGGGGCGGTTGTATTTCAGGGTAATTTTGTATCCCCAGGCCCGTCTACCCGACATTTTATCGGGAAACAGTGTAAGGCTAATAGGAAACGTGAATGTAATAAAAATTACAAATCATCATAATAAGACCGCCAATAAGAAAAAATTGTGCGAGCGACTGATAGCATAACTCTAAAGAGAGTGCATCCAGGTGCAGCATGGATAATAAGGGATCCCTCAACAGGAATTCCAACAAAGGCACTCACAGTTTCAATAGCGCCAAATTGGCATAGCAGTCAAATGTTCTGTCCTCGCATTGCTGCACGACATATTCTTGGAAGATTGTGGTGGTTTCTGGGTTATATCTGTCCAAGCCGTTCAGGATGACATCGATATGCTGCGGTCTCGTTTTGCACTTGTCGAACGATGCCATTTTGTTCCCTTTCGCGCCCTTTCACTCTACTCCTCTATTTGTGCTTCCTCGTTTGAAATTAGATATGCTGGCTCCGTAGTTCCCCTTTGTTGGTGACTTCTATTATTTCCCACAGATGTGTGGGAGTATTCTCTGGGAAGCGAAAGAAATCAAGAGCAGATGTTCCTAAACTCGGAAACACGGTAAATCTGGCAGATAGGAGCAAATATATTTCTCTCAAAAGAAGGATAGTAGATAAAGCGTCAGTTATAGTTGCGAGTTGGATAAGTCAATGAAGATGTTCCGATGTATGGATAATTTTTCGATTCGATGTTGAGCTGCAAAAAAGTTTGTGGGTGGGAAAGACCAAATCACACTGCCTAATGCGGAATGTTTTGCCGGTTGTGATGACTAAGCAGATACTTCTCCAGAGTTATATTACTCCATCCATCCAACATTTATTTGAAGTATTTACCTACTGCGTATACCCATTTTATATATGCAGTGATATGCAGTATTTCTGATGTGAAGAATTTCCTAAAATGATACAAGAACCCATGGATTCTTGAAATTTACTACTTCGCTTTCTCCTCAACATCCAACTTGGCCCATGTCCTTCTCGAATCTACCGGCCAAACATCTCTCATATTATTCATGTCGCTATTTTTCGGACCCGCAACTAGCGCTTCATATGGATTCATCTCAGCCCTTGCCAATGCACTATCCATCTCGAATTCTGCGAAGCCATACGCGTCTATGATGGCTTTGGAGAAGTCCGACAGAGTTTGGATCGCTTTGTCATAGGCAGATGTGAGACTTTTTTTGTTGACATTATTTTAGGGCATATGGGCCATAGATGTCTTTGTGTGCGGATTGGAGAATCGAAAGGGAGAACTATTATTCTTTCATGTTATTCGTTAAAAGCTACGTGGTTTATTGTTGATTGCTCTTGGATTCTTTCGTGCTTGAGCTGGGGGAGAGAGAGAATTTTACCGCTTGTGCTAGTGCTTCCAACTGCCGAACGAAGTCGGTATCACCCGCCTTCTTAATTACATCCCAGAATCCTCGCCAGTAGACGAAATCGCAATGTGCCATGGTGAGCTCGTGAACAGTGAAACTGGTATCTCTACCAGCATCACATCACTGGCTTCCATATGAGCCTTGACTAGGGTCGGTAGCCGGCGCTCGAGCACCCATTGTTGGTTATCTGGCTCAAACCAGTCAGATTCAGAAGACACGTTCAGTTTGCTGCTGCTCTCCGGTCTTCTAAGAATTCTAGGTAAGAGAGGCTGAGAATAGTGTGTCCGGTTTTTCTACGATGAAAACGACGTTAATCACTTATGATAGTATCCTGGCGGGAGGAACGTACGCTTTGTAATGTTTCAGGATGACCCGCGGGGCTTGTTGAGCAATCACATAGTTGTCTCCTTCATACGTGACAGCATTGACAGTGTGAGCGTACATCTGGCCGAAGCCTGACAGTGCACTATACCCGTGATCACCACACGCGATTCTGCAAGTTTCGACGCCGTTCGCAGTTATATCAGTGGAGTAAACTTTCGCGCCCACGGTTTGCAGATGCAGATCTTCAAGTTGCGAGGTGTTCCCCGTTTTGATGACCAGCTCACTGTATTCATCGAAAGCTCGATTGATATCTTGTCTAACAAGCACGAGTGCGGTTCCCTGATCATTCATTAAAACGTTAGCTGAACCTTGCAACAGATGACAACAGCGGAGAAATTGAGCACATTATTACCTTGGCAAGCAATGGAAGAAGGCGATATTTGACGCTGGCATAGTTGAATACTGTATTCTCCTCCTTCTGACCCTTTATCCAGAATTGCTTACGGAAATTCGTATAGTGGTACGCTACTGCTAGCTCTCAGCAAATCGTAACCGGTAATTTCAGCCATGATTGCGCGAACGGTAATCATAGAGCCATATGAATGCTTCGTATTTTTTGGTGGAATATCGGTGCCGTCCCTCAACACTTGGGCATTCCGCGCCAGCATGTGATCTCGAGGGATCCTGACATTGTGGACCTGCATAGCTCCATTATGGACCCCAACCATGCCCTGGAACACCTTGGGACCAAGTTCGTAGATCTCTACTCCCGGCAGCAATTTGTGAGTCTCAAGATCGCGTAACTGGGTGAGAAAGAGGTGGTTGCCATATTCTTTCCCATCAATAATGAGGCGGGCGACAACTATCGAATGGGTGGCCCAGATCCCCGTGGCCCCAATCCAATACTCGGCACTGCTCACCGTTGGTGAATTGATTATGAACTCGTCCGTCGCGCGGTCAAAAGTAGCAGTTGTTTCAAGCCCTCGCACGTTCGAGCCATGACTGAGCTCAGTTTGTGCATATGACCCTAAGATCTCGAATCTTTCCGCCTTCGGGATCCAAACAGCCTTTTGCTCATCCGTCATCTGCCGCTCAAGGTTTGAAATGAAAACTACTTGACCGTCAGAGGCTAAATCAGGGAAATTGATGTTGGTAAAAAGGCAGCCACACTTCTGAGCTGGGGTTGGACTGGGAGGAAATAATCCTGCATCCGCACTGCATCGTGAAATTGTGGACCCGTCCATTTTTCCTTATGTTTGAGCACTACCAGCTTGCGAGCTTGAGATACGGCTCTTTTCCAAGCATCCTTTCTAGCCAGCGATGGAATCGTTACAGCAGTCCTGGAGAAGATTGGGTTAGATGTAAGTGCTTTCAGGAGCTGCTTGCGGCCTTCAATTCTCCCTTCCACCCCACAGAAAGACGGAAAATGGAGTGTCGTGGACATCGTTGCTAATATTACGCGACACCATAGCGTTGTATAATTAATTAATTGATCTATCTTCTGCACAAACGGCCAGATGCCATGAGTGCTACTGCGAACTTCCTGTTATACTAAATGCAAAAGGCCGAAATTCAATCGGTCATGGTTGGAGGAAGATCTTCCGACTTGACAAAATGCCGATGCCTGCGTGGTCTGGTCTTGCTTCATTATCAGACTTGATGGCTTCAGAGTTCAAAGTCCAAGGTAACTCGGCTGTTTGTCGCAGTCCGTCCTCGGGAGTGCTCCGCGTGTTGGGGAGGGATGTACGAGCGGATTCGGCCCGGCACTTCGGTAGTTACTTTATCCAAATTAGAAAATTAACTTTGTTATTGCCGAAACCTCGAGCTGTTTTGCCGAACAACATCCCAACCACGTTTCGGATTACAGCAGAAGGAGAGACAGGGGCAGTCAGGATAGCTGCTGGGGAGAGTGAAAATCAGCTGCAATTTATGACAATTCTCCCGTTTACAATATCCCACTTAGCCAAAGAGTTCGGAGAACGGGAAACAACGAAGAAATTCATTGGTTGAGCTAACAGGAGGCCATCCCGATTATCTACCCTAGATACTTGACTAACCCTTCCATGTTGCTTGCTTAAGTTGAACAGAAGGTGTTAGGTTGATATATGCGCCCTTCATATGTGCGACAGTTAGCGCACATGGAGAGCCGTATCACTGTACTATTAGATCCCGAGCAGCTCCAGATGGGACATTAGCATTGGCAAGGGTCCAAGGGGGATACCAAGATCTTGCTCGTCATTGCAGTCCCTTGCAGTCTGGCTGAGGAGCTGTAACTGATTTGAGAAATAAAAAGAAAAAAGAAAAAAGCCAACGTTCAAGTTCACACGCTTTCCCTCAAGGTAAAGGTTTCCTCGACAAATATCATCGACGAATATCATGCCGAGGCCGTGGTAGTTCTGAACGTCTCTGCGAAGATTGCAACAACTTGGCAGATTCGGCAATGTGCCGTCGACCTAAGATGTGGGGTAAACAACGGTGACCGAACGGGTAACAAGTGCTCCAGCTCAAGGTTAATAATAGTTTCATGAAATGACCTCGGGAATTTTCCGCTGCGGGTTGTTCAGGTTATCAAATCGCCTTTCTTGAGCAGTTATGACTTCTCAAACTTGGGACCGGATAGGTGAAGCTGCAAGAAATAATATCGGTCTACCCCTCCCACATTCCTGCAACCAGAAACCTCAGCTGTAGTAAATAATTACGCCCTTTCGGCAAATTCCCAGTCCTCCATGATAAACGGGATAATTGGACATACAATGACGGACAAAGATGATTTCAGCGCTGCGTTGAATCCAGCGGCGCCAGACGGAGCCACGATCCTTGCAAACGAGAGAGCAAGGTCATCAATTCCAGTCGAGAAGTTCTCACGATATCTTCTGACCTCTAAGTACATCGAGCAACAAAATCGCATTCTCAAGGTCCTTGAGAGAGCGACCCATTGTTTAAAAAGAGAAACCAGGCCAACCTCGCTCGTCCTGACCTCTATAAGCTGGCGTTAGCCAGGGCGAAGTGGATCCGCCAGCTCAAGGACAAGGTCGGATGGAACGATGACGAATATCAGATGGCAGCAACCCTATGCGATGATGTTCTCCCATACTACCTCCACACGGCTATTTTCATAGCAACGGTGTTACAGCAGGGGAGCGCAGCGCAGAAGGTTTACTGGATGCCCAAACTTGAGGCATGGGAGGTTATTGGGGCTTATGCGCAGACTGAGCTGGGGCATGGAAGTAATGTTCGGGGCCTTGAATTGGAGGCTAGATGGGATCCGAGGACAAAGGAGTTTGTGCTTCACAGCCCGCATTTGACTGCGAGTAAGTGGTGGAACGGCACAATGGGCCGCACTGCGAACTATGTCATTGCTGTTGCGCAGCTACTGCTGCCTGTTTCCGGATCCGGTGCAGAGACTAAGTAAAGAGCTATGGACCACACCCTTTCATTGTGCAGATTCGGGATTTGAAGACGCACCAGCCACCCGATAGTATACTTGTGGGTGATATTGGCCCAAAGTATGGGTACAATTCCATGGACAATGGATACTTGCTATTCAATCAACACAGGTGATGATCTTTGTATTGGAGTAGGTTACCATGGTTTTCGATGAGTTAGATGCTATGCTAGCCGGTTATTCGAGAGTAGACCCTGAGACTGGCGAGTATACCAAGCCAAAAAATCCAGAAGTTGTGTACGGATCTTTGACTCACGTACGTTTTGGTACCGAAACCCTCTATATAATTCTGTATTCAATTTCTAACTATAAAGTTTCTAGGTCCGGGCTAAACTTGTCATGGAAGCAAGACTGGCACTCGCCCGCGCCGTGACAGTCGCCGTCAGATATCTATCCATCCGACGCCAGTTCAAGGACAAAGATGCACTTCAAGATACGGCCCCGGAAATAAATGTGCTAGATTATCCTACAGTCCAATTTCGAATACTGCCTCTCCTAGCCACAACATTTCCCCTCCACTACAGCGGAAAAGCTATGGGGAAGCTCTACGAAAGGACCAGAACAGACATCGAAAGGAGCGGCGATTTCGCAGCCTTGGCTGAACTCTACAGTACATCTTCTGGCCTGAAGAGCCTGTGCACAGATATCAGTGCGAACAGCATTGAAACATGTCGATGAGCTATGGGGGGCCATGGCTTCGGATGAGGGAGCGGTCTCGTCCAGCTTAACAACAACTATCTCACCAAACCAACAGTTGAGGGAGATAATTACATGATCACCCAACAAGTGGCGCGGTATCTGATTAAGAAAGTGCGCGAGCTGGTAGAGAGGCCTAACAGCCAAGCGACAACGTGAACAGAGGAAAGTTTGAGGAGATTTCTCGCCTCGAAGGATACGAAACTTTACCTCAGCGTGCTTACGAGTGATGAGGATATTGTAGAGGCATTTGAATGGAGAGCAGCATATCTCGTAAGTTTTTGACCCAGCTAATCAACTTCGAAGATATAAACTGACCCATGAATCTATCTACAGTCTTTCAAAGCATATGAAAAGCGTGAGATCCAGAAACAAACATGGAACAGTCTCCTCATCGACTTCTACAGACTCAGCCGCGGTATTTTCCCAGCTCTCTAGCTATATCAACAGTAACCCCTTATAGCCCGCCAATCAATCCTCACTAACAAATTACTCTCTCTCCCCCTCCCCGTCACAAAACGCAGCCCACTCCCAATCCATCCTCGTCATAAAGTTCTACAACGCCATCAATAACGACTCCAACAACATCCCGTCCGCACAAACCCGCTCGACCCTCCGTGATCTCTTCCGCCTCTTCGCGCTAAGCACCATGGAGACCGAAGCGCGCGAATTTTACAGCTGCGGCGCCATATCCAACGAGCACCTCGACGCGGTCACGCCGCGTGTCTTCGATCTAATGCAGCGCATACGACCGCATGTTGTCTCCCTCGTGGACGCGTGGATTTTTTGTTGCACAGGTGAGTCTCATTCATTCATATATATATATATATATATGACACATCCAATCCCATCCGGAATTTTTTTGTTTTTTCTTTTTTTATCTAGAGGAACAGAACCAGGACGCAGCTAACCACTTCATCAATTCCAAAATCCTTGTAGTACGCTGGGCCGGTCCGATGACAAAGTCTACGAAGAACTATTCGAGTTGGCACATCGGCAGAATCCGTTGAATGAGATTATCTTCAATCCGGATTATCGGACTGATGAGTTAGTTCTTGGTAGTGGGGATGCTGGGCAGATTTTATCCAAGCTGTAGAGGGGGAAGTGGGAGTGGGGGCTGTCACTGTAGCTAATAGATACCCCCCCTAAAACCAAGCCTGCCTCTCCCTTCTTTTAAGGGACGTGTTTTTTTAGAGCGAGGGGAGGTTTGTGCTTCCAAACCTGCTCATCTTGGAGCTAGATCACTTGGTTCAGGTATTTTATATAGATGTATGTGTATGCAGGCTTTCATTATTTCATTTGGATTGTTATTTACAGTACAATTTTTTATCTGCTCGATTGCCATGCTTCAAACTTCAAACTTGCACCCTCTTGTATTCCAGTAGACGATCTCTAAACCATATCAATGTTCCTATTAAACAAGACAAATGGTTATTTCCTGCAATGCCCTGGTTATCCAGCGGGCTTAGATATCATGCAGGGTTAGGGGGTGGCCACGCCAGGTATATAAAACTGCCAACAATGTGTTAGTTTGTACACACACACACACACACACACACACAGGTTCTGGCCGCTGAGTGTTTCTTAGAGTTTTATTGGGCGGGAAGTAAACATACCCTGCGATATGCCTGAAAGTCATTGGCTCATACACAAATCATACGGGCTGGAAAAAGGGTGGAGGTGCTTCCCGGCAGACATTCCATGGAGAACTATGCCAAACCTTGGCGAGCACGATTTGAGTTGTGGCTGAGCAGGCAGGCCCTTGTTCTAGTTATCATCGATGATAAAAGAGAAGCGGTTGGCATAGAATATAATCAGCCGATTTGTGAAACTGGTAAGAGGGAAATTTCGTCCCAAGAAGAAGGGAGTGTAGATAGAAGAACTCCTTGCAAATATAATTAGAACCCAGGCTAGTGTTTAATAAGATGAAGCAATAAGCAATATTGGACAATGTATGCTCACAGTGGCCAGGCCTATTTTTATCACCGGAATTATAAGTGAAAGCTAGCCATCCTCCGCTTCACAGCAGCCGTGGCCTCTTTCGTTCGCAGTCTCCACGGTACCTTCAGAGAAATGTTCGCAAAAGCCGACCGCACCGAATTCTTGCCCGATTCCGACTTTTCCCTAGCTAGTACCCCTCTATGGGGTGGCGGTGACATCTCCCCCAGCACAAAGTCTGCAGCAACACCAGACACGGCGGGAACAGGAACACCTCGGTGTTGCTGCTGAGTTTGGTGTTGTGATGAAAACGCATCCTTAGCTAGAATGGTCGCTCTAGTCGTCCTCCTGCTGATATACGACAGCGTATCCGTTTTGCGCGACGAAGAAGTAGGAACCTCATACAGCTGACGACTAAGACTGCCCTGGTGGCACTTCTCTCCTCCCCGGCGGACGACGGCAGTGTTCAGGTCCTGGCGCTGGGTAATGGCCGCAACCTCATCCATCAGAGCGCGTTGGTAGTCGTTTAACTTCTCTTCGAGCATTGCTATCCTCTTCCGGCTGGTGCCGAATTTCTCGGTGGCTAGACGGGCCTCTGCCTCTGCCGCTTCTGCGTGTCGTATTGCACCGGAGAGTCTGCTGTGCAGAGCGTTGAGTCTCTGCTTGATGAGGGTTATTTGGTCGTACGTCATGATCAGTCCGAGGATGGAGATGAATGCTATAGCTGTTGTTATATCGCTAAAGGTTACGGGGCCCATGGTGAAGGGTAAGCGGATTTTTATGTGCCTGACAGAGTGAGTATAAGACCTGTTGGATATCAGGAGGACGGGGGAGTACAAAACGACAGTCGCAGACAGGAATATCATAAAAGTGTAAAGGGCAAAGAAGACTTGAGTAAGATGCATGCATAGAGTATATGCATTCTGCATAGAATAAAAAGCAAAATCAATAGCAACCAGTTGGGAAAATATACAGGTACCTGGGCATATACCTAAGCACTGGTAGAAACCCAGGTATCCATCGAGGAGGAATGTGGTCTTTGGGCAATTGCATTCCAGCTGGCAGCAACTCAGGAACATCAGTCTTAGGCCATAGTTTCCTCGACTGCAAGGCAAGGAAATATCTAATGAGAAGCGGAGAATCGCTGCCATATATATATATACTATGTAACTTCTTTTGTGTGTTGGGTTGGGATTGGAACAGGTTTGACTTATTATATCTGGTATAAATAGTTAACTAAATAGCCGTTCATCTGTAACTAAATAGTTGTAACAGACCTTGAATTTCCAGAAAACTTTGAAGAAGGAGTGAAAAATATTCTATTTTGCAAAAAGTATAACTATTATTTAATTCCCTTTAATTTATAGTTTACAGTTCATAGCTAGTTAACGTTAACTTACTCTAGTAACTTTTATTATTTAATAAGTTAAGTTAGTTAGTTAACTTATATATTTAACTTATGTCATTGGCCGCGCCTGCATCAGAGACAAGCGCTGAATATTTAAGAAACGGGAAGCTGCAACAACATCGACGACAACATCATGAATCAGTAGAGACTTATCCATATATCAGAACCTCAGCGGACCCTTTTCTAATAGCATGTCCCGTCCCCTCTGTGCTAATTGCCACTGCAAAGGGATTGACTATATGCTTCTCTTCTTCTCCACTACTACTAGTTACACCCTAGAATCTACGCTATATTTCTTCTACTATTCTACCAGATAGAGCCAGCGCCAAGTCCGTGATGGTCTATCCCAGCTCATTCCTGACTCCATCCATTCGTTTTCTATAAAGCAGTCAATTAATAATAGTCACGGCGATGTATTTTTCCATGACGAAAGGCGTTCTTTCGCGTGGCGTGGCTTTCGTTTGCTGTTTACTGCTACTACTTGCACCGTTCTCGAGCTGCGAGTATGATGCCCAAGCTCCCTTGCAGGCTGAGCCGCCCAACCCATCTCCGGATCCGGCTATAGCTAAGAGAGTGGCTGTGATTGGTAAGGTTGGCTCTCTATGCTGTGTACGGAGTATATATAGTTAGAGTGATGTATTGATGTTGGTTTCAGGCGCCGGATCCGCTGGAGCTTCTACAGCCTACTATCTCCGCCATTTCACCGATTTCTTCTCTGTCCCGCTCAACATTACCGTTTACGAGCGGGCCTCCTACGTTGGCGGTCGATCTACCACTGTCAATCTGTTCGATGACCCTGCCCATCCAATTGAGCTAGGAGCATCCATATTTGTCGAAGTGAACAAAAACCTTATTCAAGCCTCGAAGAAATTCGGCCTCAAATTGAGAGATGCAGATTTTGGACAGCCCAAGGAATCCGTTCATAGCTTGGGAGTCTGGGATGGCAAGGAATTCGCTTTTCTCCAAACACGACGAGGCATCTATTGGTGGAATGTACTCAAGCTTCTCTATAGATACGGCTGGGCACCTATGAAGGCGCAGAACCTTATGAAGGTGACAGTGAACAAATTTTTGAAGCTATACAAATTCCCGTACTTCCCCTTTCAGTCCCTCTCCGACGTAGCTATGAGCACTGGGCTTGCTGAGGCAACCTGGACTTCCGGCGCGGAATACTTGAAAGATAATGGCATAGCGGAACAGTTCTCAAGGGAGATTATCCAGGCTAGCACACGAGTCAATTACGGCCAGAATCTAGCCCTAATCCATGGCCTCGAGACGATGGTATGCATGGCGACAGATGGAGCTGTCGCGGTGGAAGGGGGCAATTGGCAAATTTTCCAGTCCATGCTCAACGCGTCAAAGGCAACTGTGAAATTAAACTCGCCTGTAACCAGCATCGAGCTTTCGGACAATAATACCTACACGGTCACCTACCAGGACACAGATGGCGATGATGACGACGGTGGTTTTTCTTTCGAGGAAGAGACATTTGACCATGTTGTCATCGCCAACCCATTTCAATTCTCGAATATCTCTCTATCACCACCACTAAAACGCCCGCTAGATGCCCCGCGCTACGTCGACCTGCACGTCACCCTCTTTGCCTCGCCCTACAAACTCTCACCGGGGTATTTCAAAATGCCCGTTGGCTCTTCAGTCCCCGAAGTTGTTCTCACCACCCTACCCGCGGATGTCAAACTAGGCGCGCGCATTGATGGTGTTGGCCCGGCTCAATTCTGGAGTATCAGCACACTCGAGAAAGTGCAGGTACCAGACACTTCCCGCCACGATGGTATTCCAGGTGGCGCGCATTATGTATACAAGGTCTTCTCTCCGAAGTCGCTGAAGGCAAGTTTCGTGTCTGACATTCTCGGAATCGAAGAAGCACGTGTGCTCGACAACAACAACAACAGTAGCAGCAATGAAATCAGTTACAGTGCCGACCAGCGCATAGCGGACATCTCCAAGTCGCACATCAGCTGGTACTACGAGAAAGTGTGGCAATCGTACCCGTACCTATACCCGCGGGTGACGTTTGAAGATATAAAAGTGGCACCTAATCTGTGGTATACGAACGGGATGGAGAGTTTTATCTCGACGATGGAGACGAGTTCGTTAGCTGGGATGAATGTTGCTGGGCTGATATTGTCTGAGTGGGTTTCAAAGTTTGAGACCAAGCTGAAGAAGTATGAGGATGGCGTTGGGATTTAAAATTTTTAAGTCTTTGGCCTGGCTCTGCTTTTTCTCATCCTTTTTTTTTTTTTTTTTTTTTTCTATTTTACTTTGGGTTCGGGATTATTTTGGGACGCGGGAGAAGGAATGGCACTGGAGTGTTTTCCTTCGGTTTATAATATCTTTCTTTGTTTTGGGGAGAAAGGGTCATTGCCTTCTGCTCCTTTTTTTTTGTAGTATGTTGCCTTGCCGCCTTTACCCCATCATGGGTCGTCATCCTTGGTTAAACTGCGGAGTATTCTTCCTATTATTAGATCTCCGTTTATGGTTCCACTTTCGCACGTTCTTGGCATAAAATTGGGCCAGTTAGCTAAAGAAAAGGCTTGAAAGCATCAATCATTATCGTTAGTTATCGCTAACCACCGTTATCGTGACCGTTGCCTGACCACAAGGACAAAGTCAAGAACAAAGCAAAAAAGTAGCCTGGCAAAAAGCCTCTCAGCCAATATATACAATAATTAATATATAATAATTCCTCCTCCCTCCGCAAAACCGGTAGCAGGGCGGAGATTATATAAGCCAGGCGCCTGACGGTGTCTCGTGCACGGACTGCTTGGCGGCTCCGGACGCTTTTTTGCCTGTTGAACTCCGCCGTCATTAATATGATTATGTAAACGATGGATGTTGTTGGTCCGGGCCGGGTCCAAACGACGACAACTGCTAATATAACGACATCCGGAGTAACTACGTAACTATATCACCAGCTCCACACAACTAGTAGTTTTACTAGTTACAGAGTCCATACCATACCTACCGCTCATATCTCCCTTTGGCCCAGCGATGGATCCCCTCCCTCCTCCGCTCTCTACCCTACCCGCCCCATGCTGCTGAGCTGCTAGAGTTAGCTAGATATATACGCGCACAAAGATACCCCAGCTGTTGCTCTGCCTGATCCGCTAAATTCCCAGTCCACACGCCCTGTGGCCCGTCTGGGATAAGCAGGCATTTCATCCCGGACCAGCAAAGCATCGCGCGCGCTGTTGGCTCTTTTTCTTTTTCTTTTTCTTTTTTTTTTTTCTGGTGTGTGGTTTAATTTGACGGTTAACACTATTCCTTCTTTTCATTTTTCTTGTTGCTTTTTCGTAAGATACCCGTCGGCTTAAGCTAAGTTACGCTCGCTCTGTTTTTTCTTTTTTTTTTTTTTTGTGTGACAACTAGGTAGTTAGCTATCTCTTCTTGTCATTCTTTAAGTTAAACTGGCTGTGCCGTTGTCTCCAGGCTTGGGATCTATCTGCCTAGGTCCATAGGTGCTTTGACCCATCCAGGTAAGCTTTTGTTTGGTCTTCTCCTTTGCTATCCACCTACTCCGTACTCCGTACTCCGTTACATAGCTAGCTATCTGCCCTTGTCAGTGAGGCTGTCTCTCTCTCCCTCTCTCCCGGAAACACAAAGGAAAGAGCTCATACTCACTCCGGAATGTTTTTTATTTTTCCCTTTGTTCTTCCCGTTTCCTTCTTGCCAAATTTAGATAGTTGACTCACAAATCTATTAGTGTTAGCCAAAACACCAAAAAAAGGGCCAAACGATGACCGAGCCGCCTTGCGTTTGACGTCACGTTCACCCTTCGCTCACTAGGTCATTTGTTCTCTAAAGCCCCAACCCACTCATCTCTCTCCGATACATGATAACATCCTTCCAACCTTCACTCGCAATCATGCCTCCAGACGATGAATCCAGAACAACAGGGGCGAGTGACAGAGCGAAACCCCATCCCACGTCCACACACCGTCTCTCCTCGAGCCATATACCTGATCGATTAAGAATGGGCGACGATGAACAGGAGGATATGACCGCTCCACCGGGGGGCACAACGGGCCGTGGGGGGAGGTTCCAATACATGCACCAGTCCGTGTTCTCCATGATTGCCGCTGCAAGTTCCAAAAAGGATTTCCACAACCGCTTCGATGAGTCTAGCGATGCAGAAGATGAAGATGCGGATGCGGATGCGGATCGGGCGTTCAAAACCCGATTTCTATCAAACGATGGGATCGATGGTCGTCGTCGTGATGGTAGTGCTTCAACTAGCCGTCTTCCACATCTTGCCAAGCGGGACAAGACATCCATATCTAGCACCGCGGAGGAGCGTGGGCGATCACAGCATCGGAAGAAGCTTTCGGAACATAAATTTTTGAAGTCCCTTGCGAAACTACCGCATAGAAATAATAGAGGAACGGAGCCAGCTTCTGAACCGGAACCGGAACCGGAACTTGAAGAAGCTTCCGTGACTGGTGGGCTTTCATCGACAAACCCTGTGCTGCTGGTGGCTGCTACGGAAGCTCCAGTGCTGAGTCGGATGCTTGACGCACAATCTCGCTTTGGTGAATCAGAACCGCCACCCAACTCAACAGAGCGTTCCCGAGAAGATCAACACCGACGAAAAGAATCCTCACCTGCGTCTCTTCTATCCGCGCGCCTCATGGATATATTCGGATTTGATAGACCAGAGAAGGTTATATCAGAGTATCAATGCTGGCTCCTCCAGAGTGTACTGCTACAAGGGTACATGTATATCACTGAAAGGCACATAAGCTTCTACGCCTACCTTCCGAAAAAGTCTCATACAACCATTAAATCAGGTTACCTGTCAAAACGAGGACGCCAGAACCCAAAGTACAACCGGTACTATTTTGAACTCAAAGGGGATGTATTATCCTACTATCTCGATCGTTCGAACCTGTATTTTCCAAGTGGTCATGTCGATCTTCGATACGGGATATCAGCCAATCTTACGGAGCAGAAGGGCAAGGACAAAGACAAAGAAGTGAAGGATTTCACGGTAACGACAAACACTAGGACATACCAGTTTAGGGCTGATAGTGCGACAAGCGCGAGGGAATGGGTGAAGGCCTTACAGAAGGTTATCTTCAGGTCCCATAACGACGGCGACAGCGTCAAGATCTCCCTACCAATTGAGAATGTTATAGACATAGAGGAGAATCCTGTCATTGATTTCGCGGATACGTTCAAAATTCGTGTTGTTGAAAGTGGTGAAAGTTATGCGATTGACGAGGTATGAACTAACCTCAATGAACAATAGATATATTTCCATCTTGTTGGGTCAGTTTTGTGCTAACGCGCCCGTGTCTATCTATGTAGTATTTCTTTTCGTTTTTTGAATGTGGCAAGGAGGCCATTGAAGTTCTCAAGAAAATGGTCAACAATACCCCAGCACAACAAATTCAGCAAACTATGCTTGCGCCTGATGGTGGCTATACGTCTAGGCGTCGTCGTTCTCACTCGGCGGATGAAATTTCACCTCCATCCACACATGGAACAACCTTGCTTTCGGAGGCCGTGAAAGCCACCTTGCGGCCGCACTCTCCTCTTGGCAGCCGGAATGGGAGTCCCAAGCGAGTCCCAGATCGCCAGAGATCCCCATTTCATAAGTTTAGCCGTAGTAGGCGTCATAGCCGTGAAAGCAGCGGAGCAGGACTTGAACATAGGAGGAGGAGCGGTAGTACCAACAGAGCAAGCGTCGGGGACAATCAAGCCGAAACGTCGCCTGGAGGCAAACTGCTGAATTCGTCGGATTCATTCGTTCAATCGTTAGAACATGCCACGGATTCTTCCGCTATTTTACAGTCAACAAACGGGACAGTAGAGTCCGCAAGCCAGATCTTGAATAGGAGCGATGTTTTCCAGTCACCTACCATTCATAAGCTACGAGATACACTATCTGGAGCGGGGGAAGCCCCCCGGCGCCCTTCTGAGGATACCGCCCGGTTTGCCCCCTCACCTACCGACGTTCTCATACATCCTCCTTCAAGAACACAGACGTCACAATCGCTTACGAAACCGGAATATCAGGATGGTGGCAGCGACTCTGAGCACGACCTTCAACATAGAAGCGTCGCGCACTCTGCGTCATCACCAACCCTTCAAGAACTTATGAAGGTCGGTAGCTACCCATTACAACGTGCGGCTGGGTTGGCAGGATACCTTAAAAGCCGATCGAAGCACATGAGCAACCTTCTTGCAACTGAGTCGATGGGTTACTTTGAAAAGGTGTCTGGCATGTGGATAGGTGGGAAGAGACACTATGGCGAAGGCGAAACCATTCTTCCCGATGACAGGATGGTCGATCCGGAAGACGAGGAACAGGGATGCGAACATGGTGATAGATTCCGCGCGCATTTCGCCCTACCTTCCTCGGAAAAGCTACAAGCTACATACTTTGCGTATCTGCATCGGGTCATCCCGCTTTACGGCAAGTTATACATCAGCAATCGGAAATTTTGTTTTCGAAGTCTTCTTCCCGGTACACGAACCAAGATGATCCTCCCGCTGAGAGATATAGAAAATGTCGAAAAGGAGAAGGGCTTTCGGTTTGGATACCATGGGCTTGTGGTTATTATAAGCGGCCATGAGGAATTGTTCTTTGAATTCAATACTGCGGATGTCCGAGATGACTGTGCTGTCACTCTACATCAAAATCTCGAGTCTATTCGATATCTAGTGGAGTCCGGTTTGTTGGCACAGCAGGACAGAGAGGAGGCTGAAGCTGCGAGGGCAGAGCACCAAATGCTGCAAGAAGCAAGGCTTGAGGGCATGGAGGAGCAGCAAAGCTCTCAGACGCTATCTACATCTACGCCGTTGTCTCCTACAAGCTCACCCATTCTTTTTGACGATCCACGTGTTTCAATTGTCAATTTTAAGCCGCAGGAAGCGTTGCGGATCACCTGTCTGACCATCGGGTCCAGAGGTGATGTCCAGCCATACATTGCGCTCTGCAAGGGCCTAATAGCGGAGGGCCACATACCGAAAATTGCGACTCATAGGGAGTTTGAGCCTTGGATAAGGAAGCATGGCATCGACTTCGCACCGGTTGAAGGAGATCCCGCAGAACTTATGCGAATTTGTGTGGAAAATGGAATGTTCACCTATTCGTTCCTGAAGGAAGCGTCGTCGAAGTTCAGAGGTTGGATTGATGACCTTCTCTCATCTGCATGGGCAAGCTGTCAAAATAGTGATATCCTGATTGAATCCCCCAGCGCTATGGCTGGCATACATATCGCTGAAGCACTGGGAATACCCTACTTCCGCGCGTTCACCATGCCATGGACTAGGACTAGAGCGTACCCTCACGCATTTGCTGTCCCTGAGCATAAGATGGGTGGAGCATACAACTATATTACCTACGTTATGTTTGACAACGTGTTCTGGAAAGCCATTGCGGGTCAAGTGAACCGCTGGCGGAAACGAGAACTGGGCCTTCGCAGCACCAATCTTGACAAGATGCAACCAAACAAGGTTCCTTTCTTATACAATTTCTCACCTTCAGTCGTCCCACCACCCCTTGATTTCTGTGACTGGATTCGTGTAACGGGCTACTGGTTTTTGGACGAAGGCGCCGATTGGCAACCTCCAGCTGAACTCGATAACTTCATAAAACAAGCCCGGGCTGATAAGAAGAAGATCGTGTACATCGGCTTTGGCTCTATCGTCGTATCAGACCCCGCAGCTCTCACCAAGACGGTCGTGGATTCCGTTCTGAGGGCGGATGTGCGATGTATTTTGTCCAAGGGCTGGTCTGATAGGCTTGGAGACCCTTCTAGCGCCAAAGTTGAGATCCCCTTACCGCCTGAGGTTCATCAGATTAAGTCCGCACCGCACGACTGGTTGTTCTCGCACATTGATGCGGCGGCACATCACGGTGGAGCTGGCACGACAGGAGCAAGTCTGCGAGCTGGGATACCGACGATCATCAAGCCGTTCTTTGGGGATCAGTTCTTCTTCGGATCCCGCGTGGAGGATCTTGGGGTTGGGATTTGTATGAAGAGGCTTAACGTGGGCGTGTTCACAAGGGCACTTTGGGAGGCTACGCATAGCGAGCGGATTATCGTTAAGGCGAGGGCGCTTGGGGAGCAGATCCGGAAGGTATGTGAAAAGGAGTAGTCTTTTTATGCACCTCCCCCCCCAAATTTTTGAAGCGTTTTGCATACTGACCAATATAAATAGGAGGACGGCGTAGGAAACGCTATCCAGGCTATATACCGCGACCTCGAGTATGCCAAGACTCTCGTCCGACAACGGTCCAATGCAACATCAGCTTCCCAGATAGGGATTGTTCCAGTCGGGATGGAAGAATCTAGTGTTGGGATATCATCTGAGACAGGCCTTGATGCAGATGGCGATGGTGAGGGTGATGCTGATGCTGATGCTGATGCTGATGCTGATGCTGATGCTGATGCGGCCATGGAAGACTCGTGGACTTTTGTAGGGGATGAGGCAGGGCCGGAGATTGCGAGGAAATCTAGAGCCCGTGAGAGAGATTATGACGTTCCCGGTGATATAGTTGCGGCTAGAGTGACTGGCTCTAATGGCAGCGGCGGCAGTGGTTCTCACGACGGTCGAAGCGGGTAGAGAGAATAGTTCTGTTATACAGTTCGGACGGTGTTGGCAGGCTGTTTTGGAGTTGTTTTTTGTTTCTTCTTTCTTATTTTTCTGTTTTCTGCTGCACTTCCTCACTACTGACTATTATTAGCGGCCTGCCCACCACCCCTTTCTAGGTTGAAACTGCTCTTTTGCTTCATCATGAGGAACCGGGGGGGAAGTTTTTTTTTTTTTTTTTTTTTTTTTTTTTTTTTTTTTTTTTTTCATCTTCTGCTCTTTCTTTCTTTTTTCTTTTTTCTTTTTCTTTTTCTTTCTTTTTTCTTTTCAATGATGAATACCATGATATGCTATGTGTTTTGTGTTTTTGATCTTCAAGTTTTGTTTGTTTTGGGCATAACGAAATGCGAAACGATTTTTTTATTATTAGGGTTGCCTTCTTGTTTTCTTTCCCCCTTGATCCTTTTTGAGGAGGGATGAATGAATATAGAGATGGATAGGGAGTGGCGTATGTGGGCTCCTTTTATTACTATTCGTTTTCTTATATAAGGCCCACACTACCTGAACCAGTTAATTATATACATTACTCTACTCTGTTCTCATACTATGTCTCGTCTCCTTATAATGCTTATGCCACAACTACATATTCCTTCAGGTTATTCATCTCTACAGACGTACTCTGCTCAGGAACGGGCGGAGTTAAAAGAAATAGGGAGTAAACATAGGTACCGTTTACGTATCCAAATCTCACCTTCACTCCCCTGCTTCCCCCTTACTTGCCATGGAGTATCACCGTAAGTAGCTTTTCACCTGAAAATACCAAAGGCAAAAATATAGGAGGGAAAAAAAAAAATGAATTAGTTCCCGAGTTTTATCCTCTTAATACTTTTTTCCCTTCTTCTCTTTTAACCGCCCGGCCCCGTCTTCCCTTCACCATCATCACCCTTCCCATCCTTCTCCTTCCGTTTCTGAACCACGTCCCAATTGTAAACTCTAGCCGTGGCGACTTCGAGAGTCTGCGTAAAGATATGGGGAAATGGGAAACATGTTAGTAACTAGCATCTCATATAGTAGTAGTATTAAGGCGAATCCGAGGGTTTAGGCCCTCTTTTCCAAAGAGCCAAGCTAGAATGATAAGACCTGAGGCAGGGCGGGGAGGCGGTGGGGCGAATGCAAGATAATACTAAATGCACATATATAGAAGAGAAAAGGAAGACCAGCGAGCGACACATACCGTAATCTGTTCCCTTAAAAACTCCAAATCCTCCTCGCAGTTGGCGAGACTGGCCTCTGCGGCGCGGAGCTTTTCCGTCAGGAGCTCCGCGGCTTCGTCGATGGGGTAGGCGAGCATGACGTTTGCGCCGAGCCAGAGGAAGACCTCGTCTGTGTCCTTTGGTTGGATTGTGGCGCGGGAGTAGAGGGTGTCGTTGAGTTCGAAGGTGGTTTCGAGAGGGGTGTCGGCGCCGGCCTAGTGGGGTGTGGAGGAGCGAGACAGTGAGTGAGTGATGGGTAGCTTTTATGGAGTGTATGACTTGGGAGTTTATTAGGGAGGGAGGGGGGGAGAGATGAGATGAGTTTTTTCCTCCAGAATCAATAGATCCATCCCCCCTTTGTCCATGGAACCGCATCTAGAGCACCTTTTCGGGGCTGGCTCCTCCACGGATAACAAATAAATGAATAATAAATGCCATACCTTCCTCCTATCCCGTAGGAGCGTCACCGTCTCCAGCGTCTTCTTGATATCAGGAATCTTATCCCTCAGGCCCTGACCGCGCCGTTGCGTATTCAGCTCCATGAACTGGTATTTGGATATCATCTCCTGGAACGAGCGTAGCGTGGGCTCGACATCTGCGCGCGAAGAGACATAGTCTGCAACATTATCGACGAATGGTGCGACGGGGATGCCGCGCGGATTGGTTGTCGACGAGTCGACGGCGGGTTTTCTGCAATTTTTGCAAAACAGGGCGGTGGTTAGTATGGGGGAGGAAAATAGTAGTTATGGAGAATGTGGGGGGGGGGGGGGAGGGAGCAAAAATAATGAACGTACTTCTCCGCCCGGATGGTGGCCGCCATGATGTAGCGGCGGTGGCCCTTATTAAAGGGAGCAGGCCCTCTCCCGTCGAGCTATTTAAGAGGGAGGGATTGCGAGAAAGGTGAAAGGTAGCTGTTAGAGCGTTGAGAGACAGACGGTGGTGGGCGTGGAGCAGATGTTTATATTAATAGCAGTAACTACGGAGTAAATATTTAAAAAAGAGTATAAATAAATATTTGAAGAATGCTGGCGTTGGTTGTGGTTGATCGCCGAAAAAAACCACAAGGGAATGAATGACATGACATGACGTCTTGAGGGGGAGGAGGAGGAGGATGGATTGGAACAACTCCGCCAACTTTTCACACCTTCACCACATTCGCAACACAGCGCCGGGATATTTATTTAGATACAACAACCCCCCATCCATGAATCATCCACATATTTACGCCTATACGAAGGAATGATTGCCCAACATGGTCCTCCTCCTCATCACCCCAGCCATAGCCTCCGCCCTCGACAGCCTGCCTGCGTCAACCCGCGACGAGCTCTGTCTGCCAACTCCGCCCGCCAGCCCTGCAATCTCACACTCCCAGCTCATCGCTCTCTCCAGACACCTTATATCCAATACACCATCTGCAGATAAATCCAGGGATCCATCCAATGGATCTGCTGATAGACCTGAGAGCTTCACGCTCAACTCGCTTCTCAAGGGCACCAAAGTCTTTGTTCCCCCTCCTCCACCCAAACCGGAACCTGTTCGTTTCTCCTCCCTACTCTACTTACACACTATGCATACACGTTTCCTTATTATATATATACGTCTATCATCATCATTATCAGTCTAACATATGCACAGACGCCCGAATACCTCGCCCTAAAAGCCTCCCTTCTCGCCGCAGAGGAAGCAAAAAAGTACAACGCCTTCCTAAAACCTACCTCCGCATCTGCATCCCCATCACGGATATGGGGACTCAACGACCACACACCACCAAACATATATACCCATCCAAAAGCCAACCGCGACAGCAACGACAACGCCCTCGACGACCTCGACGACCTTGACGACCCCCTCACCCCCTCCCTAGTCCTCAACATCCTCATCTCCATCCTCTTCACCGGCTTCGCAAGCTACTGGGCCCTCTCCAACTTCCGCATCCCGACCTTCTTCACGTTCACATCGGCCTCGTCGCCCTCGTACCCCGGCGCCGTCTCCTCGCAGCCTGCGCGTGTGTTTATCTCAATGCTCGTTGCCGTGCTCGTGGGCGTGGCGGAGGTGGGTGTGTATGTGCTGTATTTGAAGAAGGTGGAGTTGGCGAGGGGGAGGGAACGGGCGATTGTTGAGAGGAAGGTTGTCATTGGGGAGGTTGGTGGTGGGGATGGGGATGGGAAAGCTGGTGATGAAGGGGTGGTTAGGATTGGTGATGGGGAGGGAAAGAAAGAGGAGATTTGGGGGAGAGGGATTAATGGTGGGGCTAGAAGGAGGGTTAAGGAGCGGTGGAAAGGGAGGGATGGTGATGATGAGTGTGAATAAGAGATGTAAAATAGGTATGTTTGTTTGTTATAGTTTCTGCTATGCCCTCCTTACTGCGGATGGAGGACTTGATTTGCTGACGTTTATGTGTAGGTTTTCACTCCCCCTTTCCATTGATAGATCGCCTTCTTTGATTTTTTTTATAATATATATATTATATATTTTGTTTATCCATTTATTCTCATTTTTCCCATTTACTCTTCCAATTGCCTTTAACTAGGTATCACGCTTGCTAAAACAAAGCAGATACCACACAACCCGTATCCGACGGCGACACCGCCCAAACAGAAGGAGAATTATCTTCTAAACATCAAAAATGTATAATGGTATATATGCATGCACCATGCTAAAAAAAAAAAAAAAAAAAAAAAAAAAAAAAGAAAAGAAAATCAACCAGGAGAAAGAAGAGATGAAAGAATCATGTAACATATGTCGTCAAGTCATTTCCTGAAAAGAAAATCTCCCTTCCCAACCCCCTACACCGCTCTAGGCTCCAACAACAGTTTCCCCACAGGCTTCGTCTCCACAAACCCACCATCGCGCGTATACACTCTTTGGCCCCTCAGCCATGTCTCGCGCACGACACCCTTCAGCTTCCTCCCCTGATACGGCGAGCACTTATTGCGGAACAGCATCGTATCAGGCTGCACCACCCACTCCCCCGTCTCGTCAAAGACACAAACATCCCCGTCGTATCCGACGGAAAGATCTCCCTTTTGCGACGCCAGCCCAACCTGCTTGGCCGTATTGGCGCAGCACCACTGGACGATGTCTTCGAGGGCAGACGTTGTGGATGAGGTCGACGTCGGCGTGTCTGTTGACGTGCTGTCGGCTGCGGAACGGCGGCGTTGGAGCTCGGTCCAGAGGATAGGGAGGCCCAGGCCGACGGAGGAGATGCCGCCCCAGGCTTTGAGGAAGTTTCCTTCCTCTTCGTCTTGAGAGGTGGTGTCGTTGGTTTTGGCGGCATTATTATTCTCGTTATTATTGACAGCGCAGCCACCAGGGATATGCGCTGGCAGGATCTTCAGCGCCGGAGTGCAGGGCGAATGGTCCGAGACAACGGTTTTAATCACGCCCTGGGCATCGGCATGCTTTGCCAGCTCTTCCCACAGCGCGTCCTGGTTCACCTGGCTGCGAATTGGCGGGCAGCATTTGTGGCGCGTGTCGCCGTCGCTAACTTCCTCGGCCACCAAGGAGAGGTAGTGGAAGCATGTTTCTGCTGTGATGTTGATTCCTTGGCTGCGCGCGGCTTTCAATAAGGGGATGGCTTCCATGGCGGAGAGATGGACGATGTGCAAAGGGAGCTTGGGGGCTAAGGGTGCCAGAGAGAGGATTGTGGATATTGCGGCTGTTTCGAAGGTAGAGGGTCGGGTGTTTAGGAAGGTGGAGTATGATGTTGGAGCTCCTGAGGGAGACGGGAGGTTTGCCGGAGATGTGTCGCCATTGGCGTCGGGGATCATTTCGGCATGGAACATGAACGTCGTTGGCAGATCGGCTAGTTCGAGCATGGCGGCTTTGATATCCGCTGGCGATAGAGCGG
Organism: Blastomyces dermatitidis ER-3; assembly: GCF_000003525.1. Lineage (NCBI taxonomy): Eukaryota > Fungi > Ascomycota > Eurotiomycetes > Onygenales > Ajellomycetaceae > Blastomyces > Blastomyces dermatitidis. The sequence continues at coordinate 782,889 of NW_025544786.1, forward strand.
GGAATTCATCGACCTAGGAGGAGTGGTTAGGAATATATGTATATATACATATCTGAAAGGATTGTATATATCACTTATATCCAGAGGTATGTTTGAGTTAGGGAAAGCAAAAGGAAAAGAGGTACATACCCCACTATCAATCAAAAAGCCTTTAAATCCCTTCACCCCGGCTTCTACCAACCCTTTCAACTCCTGTACATTCCCAGGGACAACGCCGCCATAAAAGCCCACATCAACCCAACATTTCCCCGCCGCAGCGGCAATCTTCTCGCGCAGCCCGTCAACCGTCGTCGTGGGTGGTATAGCATTCAACGGCATGTCAATGACGGTAGTCACGCCGCCAAACGCCGCAGCACGCGTCCCTGTCTCGAAGCCTTCCCATTCGGTCCGGCCCGGTTCGTTCAGGTGCACGTGCGCATCCACCAGGCCTGGCAGGAGGATATGGGGGGAGTAGTCTGTGTATTGGGTTCCTGGGGGGAAGGCCGTGGGTGGGAGGACGGAGTGGAAGACTGAGGTTACCTTGCCTGTGGTGAGGGAGATGACGATTGTGGCAGCGGTGAGGCGGCCGGAGATTATAGCGCGGGTGGAGGCTAGGACGGTTAGGGAGGGGGCTAGGGGTGTTCCGGTTCCGGTTTCGGTTGGGGAGGTGGAGGCGGGAGTGGAGGCGGGAGTGGAGGCGGGAGTGGAAGCGGTGGTGCTTGTGGGAGAGTGTGTGAGATGAGGGTCCATGGCTGTGGATTTTCGCGCGGTGGGGCCCCCGTTATTTTGTTGTGTTTGGGAGCGTTTTCTAGTACTTAACTATGATGATGGTAGGTTACGGTGGGGGTTTTGCTTGTCTAAAATGAATATTTTTGACTTTTTGGTTTATTCGGTACAAACTTGGGGTGGAAACAAGACAAGAAATTGACAGGATGCCAGAGAGCGGGCAGCAGATGACACCAGAGGAAAGAAGAGGGGAGAGCCGGTCCAGTCCAGTCGTGTACCGCGCACCACACCACACCAACCAACAGCAAAGACAGAGAGAAAAGGGGAAATAGAGAGAGAGAGGGAGAGGGAGGGAGGAAAAAAAGAAAGGAGAGAAAGTTTCGGTGGATGACAGAGGAGAAAAAGGGAGAGAGAAGAAAAGCAGGACTTTTCTTCGTATTTCTCAGCGGTATTTAGCTAGAGGCTGAAGAGGGGGGAAATCAGCAACAAGCAGCAGGGACAAGCAACTAAGATAGGGAACAAAACCGCTGCTGGGGAGTATTGTTTATTATAGGAGAACCAGCGAGTGGCGATGAGGGGGATTGAAACTTTCTTCTCTAGCCCGTGGATAGGGGAAAACAGAGGGGGGCGAAAAGGGACAGAAAGCTTATGAACATGAGAGGAAAAACAGCAGAAATTATTCTGGGGGGAGGACGTCAGCACCCCAACAATGTCCAGCCGAGGGAAAACCATTCATTAGTATTCATTTACTCTTATTATGCATCGGAGCTCGCCGCACTGAAAGAATAAAAATAGTTCAGCCCAGATTTTTGGTCCCTTTTTCAAAAAATCGGCACTTTTTGTATATAGGGTTAGTTTGGTTTTTTTTTTCTTTCCCAAAGTTAGCTCGGCGGTGGAGCAAAGATCACGCATGGACAGTTTCAATCGAGTAATGGTCGAGTAATTGATAGGGTTAATTAAGGTTACAAAGGAAGCGCAATTGGCAGCGTCTTACTCGGCGCTATTCGAGCTGGACGATGCAGCAGCAAGCGGGATTGGACGCTGGGGGAAATGCTCGGCGCCGAGTTGCGGCTGTGGCGTGTGGTCTGGATGCATCGAAGGGGAAACTGATCTGGGATGTGCGGTTAGCAGTGGCAGATGCGTGGCGATTATTCGCACTGCAATACCGCGCTCCCTTGTCTCCCAGCTGGAAATCATTCGTTTTGTCACCACACTCATCAAGCCACGCGTGCAAATTTTATCGAACACGCACCACAAAGCGTCACGTGGGCTTTATTAGACTAGGAGGAAGCTCGACGCCATCAAACCGACCGTTAATGACAAGCCTGCCTGGAAGGCTAATACTGTTATTGATCTTGTGATACCCTGTGGTTTGCGATCAAATGTTCCAAGGGCAAATCGCCCCAATGCTTGGCGATATATGCAGAAAACGCGGCTGTCCCTAGGCGCAAAAGGTGCAGAAGACCAATTTCTCTCTCTTGGACACATGAACGAGGACGAGGGCGAAGAAAGCCGCCTCTCAAACGCGCCGAGTTTGACTCATTTCCCCGCCATCAGTTATTATTATGACATAATAAATGGGCAGGACTTGATAGTAATGAGGTTGGAGATTGTTGTTTGAAGCGGGTCATCGTCAAGAAACTGACATGAAGTGCTAAGCCTATCTATCACCTGAGGCCAACTGTTGCATTGGGATTGGGGCTTGGGAATCTCTCCTTTGGCGAGCCTCTGATGTTCCCTCGTTCTTGACTCTTTTTGACCAAACCAGGTGATTGATGGAGCGCTCTTGTTCGCTGTTGTCCTGCTCTCAGGGTTAGGGCTTTCGGGGTTTTATTCACTCCGCCCACGTGGTTATCATTCTCAGCACTGGATTCCTACATCCACAAGACGCGAAGCGTCGCCTGAGTCCAAGCAGATGAAAAGGGTTTTCCTTTTCTTTCGTTCCACAGCATGAGTAAGAAGTTTCCTATGGCGACCCTCTCCGGGTGCGAGAGTAGGAGGTACAGGTATGTACATGTACATTCCATAGGTTCGAGAATATCTCTGAAAACCTGTTCTGCCAGGATCAGCACCAGACTTCTAGGCTCTTTTATATTGATTTGCCACAGGGGGTACCTGCAACCTCATATCCATGTGGTGGTAACTTAACTGTCTCAGGATGGGGTCATGTGCATCACGCCTACACCTCATTCCATGTAGTGGGCTAAACTGGCTGTTGAGTTTGATGTTTCTTGACTGTTAAGCGTTATCAATATAGGTAGGAAGAGTCCTCTAAAGAGCTATCTATCTATACGATGTTTCTTTATTCTTCGTCCAATCCTTCCTCGAAATATTTGATGGAGCGTAAAAGCGATACGTATCTTACCGTATTTTACCGCCTGCAGCTGTCAATCCGGCGTTTTCGCTTAACTAGTCGTAATATACTCGGAAATACAAATATCCGACCTCCTCCTCACCTTCTCAACTCACTCTTCTGTTCTGCCGTCACTCACCGCCATCACACTTACTCTCACCAACCAAAGTGCAAGTCACGTGCCACAAACCTCTGTTTACTCACAACTTGGTGATTGTTTCTGGTCTACAGTCCATTCTGCTATTTTCTTTTATTACAGATAACTCGATACTGATACATCGTATCCCCGCTTTCTGCTCTTGATTCCACCATTATCTACTTTTTCCCGTTGTTCTTTCTTTACGATTTACAAAATGAAACGCGACCTCACTGCGGCGGCCTTCTCCGAGCCCGAAGAGGAAACCTTAGCGAGACTTGGCTATCACGTGGACTTCGATGGTAAGTTTATCCTGACGGATAAAGATATCTATATCTCCTCCCTCTGCAAGCTGTCACCAACCTCACCTCTTCAACAACTGGGAACTTGCACTGCTTTGTCCGGATAATCCCTTCAGCCATCTGACACACATACTCACTCTTCTCCTAGACCAGGTCCTCCCGGGATGGGCTTTCTCGGCTCCTGTCGCTGGTTTGGAACGGGACAATCCTTTCCCTGATGATTTGCTCCCCAACATTGACCCTCGGCTCCATGCCAGCGTCGGCAATTCTCAGCTGGAGCAGGAGTCGCTTTTCATTGAGGACAATGATAGTCGTAATGGCAATGACAATGACAATGACAATAACAATGGTGATCATCATGATGACGCTACTACCCATTGGGTTGATCCCGATAATGGCTTCTACCGAGACAGTAAGCAAATGAAATTTGCACTACTTTTGCATTGTGGTTCCAATCATTACTTGCGCTTTCTTCCGTGCATTTTCTGGCACATCCATCTTGTTCCTTGTTCTCTTTGTTCGGAGCTGTGGATATACCCTTTTGTTATGTTTATCTTGCCTCTGTTCTTTTTCCACACGGAATGTTGCGCTACGGCACTATCCGTTCCCGGAGTGGTAGTACTTTTTTTCGCGCAGGTGGACTCGGCTTTTTCCCTCTTCGTTTCTCTGTGGGCTATATAAACTCCCTCCTGCCCTCTCTTCTCAAGAGACAGACAGACAGACAAAAACTGAACTTCTCTTGTCTTCTCCCCTCCCCCTCCGATGCAGTCTACATCGAAGGAGGGTAAGGGAAGGGGGCGGGGATGGTTTGTTGTCCTTCTCGTTTAAAATGGTTCACTACATGTATCTATATATATATACTGCCTTCCCTTTCTTCTGCATATATATATACACTCTGCGGCACGTCCATTGACACGTGTACCTCCCTTCCAGGATTTCCCGAGGAGACTCTGTTCGTCCACTCTGTGGAGCAAGTTCCAGAAGAAGCTCTGGCAGGATACCACGATATGCCTGAACCACAACGACAAGTACAACATAACCAATATGCCGCTATCCCCACCGCCAATCCCCAGCAGTCAAAAAGGGCAAAGAAGCCACGGAAGCCAAAGGACAAGCCTGAAAAGACTGGTAGACATTCAGCTGCCGAGATATCTGCCGTCGAAGATTTCAAGTCCCAGTTCTGCCAGTCCAACAACATGTCAGGTGAGGACTTTGGCCGCATGGTCCAGCACTGCGAGACCGACCGTGCCAGCTTCCCGTGTCCAGAATCCATCATGACAAGGACCGAATTCTGGAACCATTTGTACGCCCTCATGCCTGGTCGCAAACACAAAGACGTGCACCGCTATATGCGCTCGCACTACGTGGTCACCTCTCAGAAGCCGCGCCAATGGACCAGGGAACAAGACGACGAGCTGGCCGCCTTGCATGCAGAACACGGGTCCGATTTCGCCAAGATCGCCCGGATCTTGGGCCGGGCCCGAGACGACGTCAACACGCGCTTTCGGAAACATGTACAGCATCGTGACAACCAGAATCATGGGTTATGGACTGATGAAGAGTGCGTGAATCTCGAAAATGCTGTGAGGCAATGGCGGAAGGCTCAGCCCACCGAGGACGACGACACCACCGCCGGTGGTTCGTTGCCAGGGGATATATATCAGATCGACCCGCACGATATCCTATGGACTCGGGTGAGCGAGCTCATGGGGCATACCAGGACTAGGGAGCAATGCGGTGCAAAGTGGAGGGCCATGCGGAGAAAATGGAGAGAAAGGGGGCACGACACAAGCCCAAAGTGAAATATATTTGTGGGCAGTGTTTTTCTTACCCCTTCACTCTACTTTTTTCCGGAGTTCCGTCTTGGATGCCTGATTCAATGGACTCCTTGACGAGGGGACCGATGGAGCCTCCAACGCAGCACCCGACGCAGTATACGACAGCAGAGAATCCAACAGAGTATCCAACAGAGTCTGGGATGTTCATCTCTTGGCTGGGGTTTTGTGGATGTTCTTCATCCCAGCTAGGCGGCTCGCTGGGCGTTGAATCACAATTGATACGCAGCTGAGAATATCCAGACGGGGAGAATCCACCTCCACCAGTGCCCCGGTATGGAAATAGTGTGAGGTGAACTTCCAGTCCATGGTCATCCACGGGAGGCATGATGAGGCTGGTTCAATTAGTTGTTGCTTTTTGTATCGGGCAAATGTGAGCCACTCACCCCCGCCTCACCTCCTCGCCCGAAAAAAGCCCAGGAGTTAACACAGACTGTTTATCGTGCGCCCTGTTATTGTTAGGGCAGTCTCAAATTTTGGAGATATGGGCTCCATCTGAGCAACGTTAGACGGTCAGCCCGCCAAGTTGGGCACGTATATTGAGTTGGGGGGCTCCCACTGTTCCCTGACTGAACTCCTTCCTGCCAGCGAGATTTTCCTTGGTGCCTTGCTCTACCCCCCAAGCTCCGAGGAGATTGATTTTTTTAGTCCTGTTGGGCACAGTCCCGGTTCTTCATAAATGATTGACCCATAAGATCATTCACCCGCCAGCCGGGCAAACAGAACAGGCGAGCCATCCGCATGGTGCTGCGATAGTCCCCGACTACTGCCAAAGACAGGGCCCCAGCCCTGGCAAGTTGGATTGCCTTTCGTAGAAGTTGCATTCCATGCATGCTCAGGAGAACCTACGGCCCCAGGGTTAAAAAAACGCGCAAGCTGTGCTTTGTGAAGGGATTGAATAAAACGCCATATGGGCAACATCCCCTTGCTGTTTGCTAGTGCTAAAGTGCCTTTTATTCATATCTCATCAAGCCGAATAAAAATTCTATCATGATCGAGGATGTGTTCAATAGATTGCTGGCTGGCAGGACCTGCACATCTAATATCTATTCAAGGACGCCATCTAACACCAACTTACTCCTTATTTATTATTTTCCCTCACCAATATTTGCCCTCTTCGCCGAAAATCTCCCTGGTGTTCGTTGATTCTGTTCTCCAGGCATGTACTTTACACATTTCAATGGTTACTTGCAAATTTGGGGTAGTGGGGGGGAGCGGGGAGACAGGCCAGTCGCCGTCTCGTCGGACCGCAATGTATGTATGTACGATAGCAGGAAATAAAAGAAAGTCTTTCAGAAAACAGATCAGACAGAATAGATACCCAACCGAGCCTTCTAGCGTCTTTTGAAAATGATTTTTTTACGATTTTACATGGTAAAACAAAATATTATATAGACCAGAGTCCAACGTTCTAAGAACTCAAGTAAACCTCTAACACATAAGGGCATCTTACAGCTCATCCTTCCTGGTCCCCTTTTCACTCTTCCCCTTCCCATCGTCCCCACCATCATCCCGAAGCACGTTCTGATCCCCACCTTTTGTTCCTCCCTTAGCCTCCCTCTCTTCCTCCAACACCCTCCGCTGCACAGCCGCAATCTCCTCATCATAAACCGTCCACTCAGGCACCTGCCTCCTAGCCCTCTCCAATTTGGGCTCCTTCGTCAACGGATTATTACACAGATCAATCGTCTTCGCCGTCGCCAACGACTCATCGGAACACCACGTCTCACACCACAGCCAATCCTGCGGTAGACTCTTGATCGGCAACACCTGCTGCATATTATTCGGCAGGTCCTGGTCTAGATTGCTCAGACTGGCCGGATCGGCGGAGAGGGTATGATACTGCCCGCGCAACTTGTCGCCAGCAGCAATGGCCCGGAACCGGTTCAGGTCGACCACGTACAGCGCGGAGATGTGGTAGGGGAGGCCGCGGAGGAATTTCTCCCAGTACCCTTGCTTCCAGAAGCGGAAGCCCTCCATGGACGTGCGCGAGTCGCACATTGGCGTGAAGCCGTATGGCGCCCCTTCTAGATCTAGCGTGACGAGCTCATACATGTCCGCGCGGACGATTTGGTCCGCGTCGACGAAGATGACCTTGTCCAGCGAGAGCGGGAAGAGGACGTCTAAGAAGAGAATCTTATAACCCCAGATGATGCGTTGTTTTTCTGTCTGTGCGCGCAGCCAGTGCGGCCATTTGTAGGTGACCATTTCGTAGGAGAAGCCATATTCCGCGGCGAGGTGGGGGAGGAAAGATTTAAACGATGGGGATAGGAATTGTTCGATGAACCAGAATTTCACGCTATGTTTTGTATGCTTCATGACGGAGACCATCATGATGTTGAGCATGCGTTCGTATAGATGGCCGCTGGCGACAGAGAAAATGTTTATGTCTGCGTGTGTTTCTTGGGCGGGGCCAGTAATGCTGTGCAAGATGTTGGAGGCGAAGTTTAAGCCCTTTGAAAGGAAGTGCTTTGCGGCGGAGGCTGGTTTGTGATCCGTATCGAGGACGTCATCTCTTTCATGACCAGGTTTTCGAGAGAGGCGCGGGAAGAGTGTCTTCCCTTGGAAGGAAAGAAGGGCTACATCGTTGTTCTCATCGCCGGGTGTAGGTATATAGCCATGTCCACCAACGCTGTCAATGCGGAAGATGCGTTCGCTCTGGCCCGGTTTTAATGTTATCTTCCAGCATCCTGGCCGTGCTTTGAATTGGAAATAGCCCAGGTTGGCCATGACGATGGTATCTGCGAAGTGGGGATTTTTCTCTGTTCCAAGGAGCAGTTGGACTCCCTTTGGAGGTACGCCTCGAGTAACATCTCGCGAGTGGCCTTCGATTAAAATATGTTCTAACTCATAAATAACATCAACGTTGGTGCCTTCTTCTTTGAGTGTGCTCAGTTTGAGGTTGTCGAGGTCGTGTATCGATTCCTTGGGAGCTACAAGCCATGAAGGAGGTACGTCCATCCCTAAATTGAGTAGTGCTTCACCAGGGATTCCACGGAAGATAGCCTGCGGCTTCGCTATGGAGCCATCTGCATTGAAGGATGGGGCTGATTCGAGGACTTGTCGATAAAATCTTTTAATAGGCAATTCTTTTATTTCCTCCCGGGGATTAAGGAACAGCTTCAAACTGACGCCATTTAGTTCTGATAATACTTTCAGAATAGGAACCCAGCGTTGAGCAATCTCCGTCGTTGGATCGATTGCCGCAACGATATGGATAGACGGGTCATCAGAATTGGAGACAGAGATAGCAGAGTGAACGCCATTCCATTTCTCGAAAATATCAGTGCGCGCAGTTTGGCCGGAGCCATATATTCCTTCTGGGACGTTGGAGGTTGCTGACAGCGAAGCTAGGGCCTGTAGCCTTGCGAGGCCCAGGGGATCAGAAATGTTGGCTTCCAAGCCTAGCTCAAAGGCCGCCCTTGAAAGTACTCCGACTCGCTTTGACTGCTCGTACATATGCAGTTGTTCCAGGTCTTGAATATCCAAGGTGGTTGATGAGGGCATCGGGCCAATCACCCTGCTATTTACCACCATTCCAATTTCGCTAGTTCCAAATCCAATTTCTTTCACCAGCGGCTGAACAGTCTTCCAATAAGCGGATGCAGCTGCAGAATCTGAGGGCTCTTCGTTTTCAGAACCAAGAGCTGCAGTGATAACGGTTGGGTCAAGGTCACGGCCATTCCGGATGCTGTAAAGTCTTGTCGACAGGGCTTGGGAAGTCGATGAGCTCTCGCCGTTATGCAGCAGTAAAATCTCAACTCCAGGATGTTTTTTGTGAAGCTCCAGCAGGTAAGTAAGCTGTTTAGCTCCAGCGTCGCTGTCCAGGTCAGCTACCAAAATGATGCTACTCCAATCCAACAGCGGATGTTCCGATTCAGCAGCAGCGGGGATTCGCAGGGTGGTGTCAAAAATATCCTTATGATTCATATACATTTCGTCGAGGTCGACGGTTAGAATTTCAGTAGGGTTCTCGGGGATAAGCAAGGGGTTTCGACCTTGCAACGCTCCTTGGAGGAAATGAGAAGGAACCCAAACATCCTCATCAATCGTGCCTTCGTAAACACGTCGTTGAATATCCTCCAAATCCTTAGAGAGGCTTGCGAGCATATATTGAAGGAAACTTTCGTCGCGCATGAAGGCAACACCGTTCACGAAAAATGGTAGTACTTCTCCTTTAACGGCCAGCCGTTCGAGGTAAGACTTGGTGTTGGAGAGTATCGGGTCGTAATTGTCCGATTCTAAAGCATCTTCGAAAGCAAGGGGCGTACGGTCTTCTCGCAATTTACGGTTTTCCAATGCAGATGTGAAACTAGCGCGATCCGGAGAGGCCACTTTGTCTGCGGACAATGACTATGCGTAGAATATTAATTTTACGAACGAATACATACACTCGGGTAATGCGGAAACTTACAGCTTGCAAGTAACTGATCAAAGCGCCAATTCCGTAGGCATCAAGTAGGTGATGAGCAATTTTGGCCTGTCCTAGAGTATTCTTATTGTGTACTAAGGGCACAATACCAAACCTGATTGGTACCATTCTCTTAACGAGTATTAGAAGAGTCTCAGCAACAATTCTAACATCCTCTGGGGAGGTCAAATCGACAGGAATGACGACATTGTGTATATCCCGGCGAACCAGGGGGAGCTGGCCTTGGAGCGTGATTCTGAGTAGCTACAAATGATAAAGTTAGATTTCTATCCACAGCAGGTTTCTAAATAGCTTAGAAAGAGAATGGGCAAATGGGGATTTCAAGTCTACTCACCGATTTAAGATCGCTCGGCCAGCCATTGTACCGATGGTCTTTTTCAAGGTCATTTAACCAAATAATTACACCACCACCTTCAAACTCATCCCTATAATCATATCTCAGGGGATCGCCGGCTGCATGGCTTTTAGCAAGAACTGGGTTGGACAAAAGATTCACACCCTGTTGCCCAGATAGACCAAATTTCCGAAAACCATTGATTAACTTCCCTTCACGTCTGAAATGATTGAGCAGCGAGAATGCATCAATGGTTCGAGGGTCTATTTGCAGACCGTTGACCCACATAACGTTGTGCCCTTCAGGTAACAGGGCAGCTCGATTTTGTTTCAACTCTTTAGTAAACTTAGACGATGCTTTTCCGCTCGCAATTGTTGCTGAATGTGTCGGGAAGTCTTGTGATAGCCTTAATAGAGTCGCGAATGGGTCATCGCTGCTCATAACGAAACTGGCAGCGTTCATGCCAAGGGTAGACACTTCAGATGCAGATAAGGGTTTCAAGTCCGCAGGTGGCTCTTCTTCTAGATCCTCAGCGGGTGCTAATGTAGGTTTTTCTGCATCATTATCCTGTAGGACCCTCTGTTTCGCGTCTCGATCGTCGATCACGATATAATCCGTCCGCTTAAGGGCAAGCTCCACTCCATATCCATTGACGAAAAGCGGTCTCGGGACTTCAGACCCAGATGGCCGATATCGAATCCTATATGAGAACTGGCCGTCGCGAGCTTTCTCGATAAGTTCCTGGTGGAACCCACCAAAGAGAGGTGACGTAATGTCAGCATATAGGATTAATGGAGGCAAAGAAGAATCTCCAAGCACTCGGTCAAACGGCAAAATTCGATCGTGCCTATTATTTATATTAGTCCCCAATTCTCTACAAAGCGGAATATCACTCACTCACTGGTCTCCAGACACGCTCTGCTGTGCATATTCTAAACTGGGTGAGCAATACTGGTCGCCATCATAATGCGCCCACACAGTGCAGACCGCATCTTGCGCGGCCATTAACGACGGCTCCACTGAAGTATTATAATACTGATAGTGAGCTTCGATCCGCGGCGCCGTGGATCGCAACGATAAGGCAAATTTAAACAACGAAATAGCTTCGGGATGAGTAAGGTGTCCATCCTCTTGCAGTAGCTGTGTAAATCGCTCATAGAGGCCTTGATCCGTTGTGATTTCTGCGAATGTGCCTTCAGCAATGCGATCCAGCAGGGGGAAGTAGCAGGTAGAATTCTCCTCCGCAGCAGTTTCTCTAGGTTCTCAATTAGTTTTAGTTCAAAATGTTGTTTCCTTTCCAAGAAAACGAGGAGAGCCCTTTAATAGAGAATAAAAACATACAAAAGCTCTACCAGATATGGCGCAGCATTGAATGAGGTTGTTAAGGCGACATTGACTGAAGGGCCTGCGATAGCATTGGAGGTAAATAGCAAAGAGGCCCCAAAAAGCGCCAGGCCCCCCAATCGCCAGGGGAATGGATGGTATCTAAAGGTCATGGTGTATACGCGTGGTGAGCGAATGTACAGCTTTAGAGTCTGTGTATGTGGAAACCAATGGGATGTATATCAGTCCCATCCAGATAGCTCTTAACATGGCACAACCAAGCTATATCCAGGTTATGGAGCTGTTGCGATAGGAGCAATTCCCACCGAACCGCTAGAATAACATATTTCCCGTGCGGAAACTGTATTAATACTTAATTAGAGCCAATATATTCAAGATGGCAAAGAGCGACAGCGTATGAAACCACAACTGAATGTGGCCTTGTTGAAAGTAAGCTGGTCGTGATGTTTCGGACACCTAACTAGGTAAATATCTGGCTGAGTCAGCAGATAGCTCTGTTGGCATATATTACCTACCGTACCTACCCCGTTCTACGTTTAACTCTGCGAGCCAAAAGTGCTGATATAAAATTCATAACAACAGCCGCAGCTTACCCCTGAATCTTGCTGAGCAACATCAATAGAATATCAACGGAATGTATATAAACTGCAGTTCTCTGAAAAAGGCCAGTCACTAAAGGCACGACATGTCTGAGCCAATGGAAGCAATAATACATATTCACAAGCCGCGTTTGTGCAAATTCTTATGGTCACAGTAGTTATCAAATTGAAATGACCAGCAGATATGCCGAAAAATATATGTACAGTACATACATACATTACAGCACTTGTGCAGAGCTAAGAAAAAGGGCGCGAAACCTCAAAAACGTTACCTAGGAATTCGGCCTGCCACCTAAGGCGGATATAACTGATCATATTCTCCGCCCTTGCTTCTCTACCGGTCTCCATTGACAGGTAACTAACTATCAAATTCCCAAGCCGCATGTTCATTTACATTTTACAACTTTGCACCTTTCTTCACCTTGACAGCTGAAAGCTTGAGTGCCTCCCGGACGCCCAAATCAATGAGCACGTCCTCCGATCCACCTATACAAAGCACGGGGGTGTTAGTAGTGAAAATCATGGTCTGAGCACGACAATTCCACCGAAAATCAAACTTACCGGGAACGATCAATGAGTGAGTGCCGCGCGAAATCGCCTCGATACGAGAACCCTGACCAGTCTTCGTGAGACCCAGCCTGCAGTTTCAAGATCCCGTTAGCAAAGAATCCAAAGACCCATTGAAAAAAAGTCGATAGGGGGTGGAAAGATATAGGGATGATTGCATACCCTCCCATAATCTGCACACAGTTATCCGCAACAAACTTATTCACCTGCCCACCCTTTACCTTCAAAAGCGCCGTAACGCCACCCAACTGCCGATTCCCATCCTGATAGCTCAAATGGTCCAATTCGTAGACAATCTGCTCCGTCCACGCCTGCAGCGCCTCAACCTCTTTCGCCATAATGCCGAATTTATACCTCACGACTGGCTGTTCAATCAGCTTCATGCCAAATGCCTCGCGCTTCATAGCCCACGCCATTGCATCTTGCAGACAGGTGCGGGCGTTGCGAAGGGTCTGGAAGGCGATCCACAGACGCTCATGATTGAAGTTGCTCATGACGTATCGGAATCCTTGGCCCTCAGAGCCGACGAGGTACTCGACGGGCACCTTGACGTCCTCGAAGATAACATATGTTGTGGCGCTCAGGCCCTCGGCGCCGATTTCGATTTTGCGTGTGCGCATCCCTTCGGTACGAGGGACCAGGAGGAAGGAGATACCCTCAGCACCAGGGCCACCAGTTCGGACGGCGGTCTAGCAACAAGTCGTTAGATATGTGATAATTTGGAAGCTGATTTCTTTGAAAAAATTTAAAAAGTTCCCTTATTTGCACATCTTTCCCGATTTTGATGAAAAAAAAAAAAAAAAAAAAAAAAAAAAAAAAAAAAAACTCACCATGAAATAGTCAGAATACATGCCATTGGTGATCCAGTAAAGTCGACGTCAGCCAATACTTCTTGATATGAAGAAAGTTGTGCTTCAGAAAAAACTTATCTTCTTCTCTCCATTGACAATATAATACTTCCCGCACGCAGATTTCTCAGCCGTCGTGGTCAAGTTCCTAACATCGGATCCGCAAGACGGCTCCGTAACAGCAAGGCAGATTCTCTTCTCCCCGCTCAGGATCTCCGGCAAAATCTTCTTCTGCAACCACGGCGACGCGAATTGCCTAATAGGTGGTGCTCCCACAGTCTAGAGAAACAGGCCATATAAAGTCAGTACGTACACAGGAACATACCACATCTCTGAGTTCCAACCGCGGGAAGTGCGGGGGGGAGGTTGATGAAAATAACCTACCAACCCCACGAAGATACTGGAAATGGCCCCGCCACGGTACAACTCATCCCACAACACAAGGTCGTGGAACCCATTCCACTCACTGGCCTTGATGCCACCGATGATGGGGTAATGTGCAAATTCCTCCGGTATGGACTTGCCAAAGGCAATTGGGAGCAGGAGTCCGTCGTGTGCGCACTTCAGATACACTTCATCCGGCACCTTGCCGGCTTCTCGCCATTCGTCCGTTTTATCGACGACGTTCTATGCAAAATGGAGCATGTAGCGAATATGTGAGTTTGAAGGACGGATTTCTTTTTACTTCTTTCCCCCTTTCCATACGATCTTTTCCTTCACGCGGAAGTTTTAAGTTGGAGATAGAGAGACAGATAGTAACGTACCTCCTCCGTCCATTTGCGCACTGCATCGCGCAGTCTGAAATGAGATTGGTTGTAATATGGTGAGGGACGCCCGGAGTACCTGCAATCCATCCGAATGTTAACAAAATGCACCGATTTCCGACCTCTTATGTATAGTCATTCTACACCAAAACAATAGAACAAATCAGATGGAGTGAGAATGCCCGCAAATAGCAGGGCTTGTTGTTCGCTGCAAACTCACCAAGCTGGCTCAGCCCATGGCAGGGCGCTGCCAAATTGCTTTCCCGGATCCATTATTACGATATATAATTAATTTTGTCTGATGAACAGTACAGTATCTAATATGGATCCTGTTTTCGACCAACCAGAGAAGACGCAGCACGGGGTAAATCAGTCAGCTGTTGATGCTTGTCTTATTATCATCATGCAAGCCAGAATAATACAGGCAGCTTTGCCATACATTAGTATGGGTGTTTAGGTGCGGATATATATGTAGGGTTCAGCCAGCGCAGCTGCAAGGGATCTATCTAGCCGTATCCGAGCCGACCTCGGGATAAAATTGACACAATAGCTCCGTCGAGGGGGGGTAGGTATTTGGCGCCCGCTGGCTGGATCGATTATTATTTATTATTAACTGCGTCAAGCAAGCAACCCATCCCCAAGGTGGTGGATGGGTTGGGATGGAGTGGAATGGGGAGTGTGTAGCGGAGTGGACAACCCTCCTCCCCCACAAAGCTTACCTCGGCTTGTTAGCGAACTGCTCTCGCTGTCGATAGCTATTATTATTATTATTATTATTATTATTAGTTAGCAGAAACAACCTTGGGCCAAGGAAGTGTAGACGCCCGAATAGTTGGAGTATACCAATTACAGTTATTAAAGTGATTTTATTCTTACTATTTTCATTTAATTTTTTTGTACTTCATTCAATACAACATCTCTTCTCTTTCCCCTCCCCCTTTCTCGATCATTTCCCATAGCAGTACAAGAGCAGCTACATACGTTACAAACTCGCCTGCGAATAAAAAAAAAAAAAAAAAAAAAAAAAAGAGAGAGATACACAAAAAAAAGGCACAAAAAGAAAAACAGAAATAGCTCATTTTTCATCGCCCGCATTCCACTTCAAAACAAAAGCCAGCAGCAGCACCAAGAGAGGAAGAAAATGAAATGAATCAAATGTCCAGCAGCTGGACATAAAGAACAGAGAACCAGGAAAGAAAACCACATTCAAAGGTATCCGGGGTATGCATGCATTTGAGAGGCATACGGCGTAGTAGAATAGCAGAGAGCAGGTTGCAGCAGATACAGCAACGGGCCCCCCCCCCCCCCCCCCCCCCCCACCTCGCTCCGCCCCGCCCCGCCCTGCCCTATGCTCTCTCACCCCGCATATTCAAAATGAATTGCATCAGGCAGTTCATCTCAAAAGAATGACCATGTAGAAGGTCCAAGAATAAATAAAAGAAAGGAAAAAAAGGAATAAAAAAAGGAATATCTCCACGTTCTCCTCACGCCCTGTTCATATCGCCACACCCTGTCTGCATTCTGCATTCCGCATATTATTGCATTCTCTCTCCTCGTGGGGAGCCATGATAATTTTTTTTTTTTTTTAAGAAATTCAACAGAGAAAAAAAAGAGGGAATTAAAATAAGATTGAGGCCTTTTTTTTTCCTTCCCCGTTATACCACGTGTTTCCCCCTTTTTCTTTTTTGCCCGCTCCTCGCTCTTAACGTAACACAAACTGTTTGCGGCATTTTTTAAAAAAAAAAAAATTTTTTTCCCTCGGCGGGGACCCGAATCAGTCATGCTTTAGGTTTCTGATTTTTTTTTTTTTTTTTTTTGGGGGGGGGGGGGGGGGATTCCGAAAAAGGTAAAAGGGAAAAGTATTGCCTAAAGAGGCAACAGAAAAAAAAAAAAAGAGGAGAAACCGAAGAAAAAACCCATGCCATGTGTCCACGAGGAAATCGAACCAGACACTAGCTGAAATAATCCTAAGATTCTCGTTCCCGCGCCCCAAAATGTTTAATTCCAACGCTGTGTAGCAAAAAGAAAAAAAAAGGGGGGGGGGGAATATTGCAAGGTACACAATGCAACGTCCAAAAGAGTTTTTGGATGCATCGGTATTTGTAATCGCCATAATGAATAATGAATCAAGCAGCAACGAACGCGACTCCAACAATTTTCAACAATGCATTTATCTATTTATTTTTATTTTTTTGCTCCAGCGTTCCCAACAGAGTCAAGAGAGAACATCGTGAAATAATAAAAGGGAAATCCTAGATATCGAGGTGGTACACCAAAAAGTCCGTTCTGGAACGGACTTCGACTTTGGGTTGCTTGCACGCGAACATGGAACGCGCATGTAGAGTGGTAGTCAAAACCCACAGACAAAAAAAAAAGAAAAAAAAAGAAAAAAAGGGGGGGGTGGGAAGGAAGAAAGGAAGGAGGGGAAATATATCATTACAGTAAAGGAGCGTGTCTTTCTCCATCATCATAACTTGTTAAACGAAGGACGGACGACCAGGCGTGACGAGAGAGTGAAAAATCAAAGTAAAGGATAAAACTCCATAAAAAGCGAAAGAAAAAGACTAATAAAGCGGGCCATCCAGTTTCATGTTTCGTGTCATTCCATAAGCGATCGGATTTCGTTTTCTCATACCTTGGTGTTGGGTTGAAATATATAAAAAAAAAAAAAAAAAAAAAAAAAAAAAAAAGTGGTAGTTGATAAACAATTGTAAAACGAAAGAATGAAAAAATAAAAGCCAGCTCATTCTCGTAACATATTGAAACAAAGGGTAATGAACGTTAAAACATAATAATCACGCGCTGACTCGTTTGTTATGTTTCAATGAGGATTTGCCCCATCGGCCTGTGCGTGATTGGAATTGGCCTTAATATTGTTGTGGTTGTTGTTGTTGTTGTTGTTGTTGTTGTTGTTGCTGCTGCTGCTGCTGCTGCTGTTGCTGTGGGTATGATTGTGCTTCGCCTCCCAAATCATCCGCTTCCGTCGAAACTCCTCAGCGTCAAACTCGTCCTCGCCATGGCTACTGCCAAGACTTCGATCGCGCTCGCCCAGAATGCTCGCCGAGCGCATTTTGCGGAGCGCCCCGACGGTACGCGATGATTTGGGTGGCTTGACTTTGTTCTCGATGAAGTCGCCGCGCGAGCGCATCTTGCGCAATTCCTTGCCGATGCGTTCTAGGGTGGAGCTGCCGCTGTTTTTGCTGGACTTGGGCAGTTTCGCCGCTTTGGCTGTTGGGGATGGCGGGAGTGGTTTGTTGAAGAATCTGCTGGAGGTGGTGCTCGTGCTGTTGTTGTAGTTGTGGTTTATGTTGTTGTTATTGTTATTATTGTGGTTGTCGTTGGTCGTGTTGCCGGAGCTGCTGCTGGTTGACGGGCGGTGGTAGTCACTGTTGGATCCAAAGCTGATTCCCGAATCGACCTTTCGGCCCTTGTTATGTCCATAATATCCAGATTGTTCCTCGAGGCTGTCGCGGCAGTTGACTTCGAAGCATTCGTTGATGATGTCAATTGCCGAGAACATGTATTTGTTGATATATTCATGAACCACCGGCCATCCTGTAGACTCCCCTGGCCGCTTGTCCTTTGAAATGAGGGGGTCAAGCACGCGTTGACCTTTATCTTCTACTTGGCATATGTACCTGAAGAACCTCTGTCGCTCTTCCATGAGCAACCTTTCACAAACGTGGGCAGCAGGACGTACAGATATCACGGCGGGGAAAAGAGTATTGAGCATGGCGACGCAGTGTGCTTTGTTGAAAGGAGGGAGAAGCATCTCATTAATTAGAGTCTGAGATCAATGTTAGCATTGAGCATACAAGTGTGAAGACAAGGATTCATTCATTCTGCGTTTAGGTTAGTGTTAGTGGCTTACCCAATGTCTAAGACGGAGGTAAACTTGTGAGTATAGAGCAGCAGCAATTCTATCCTTTTCCATGATCGAATCGATCCAGCTCGCAACCCCCGGATACCGCCTGGCAAGATCATCTTTGTCAAAGGCGCAGTCAAGCACTCCAAGCTTCTCCAAGGCAGCTTTGATCTCTTTTCCCCGACGCTGCTCAAGGTCTCGGAGGTAGTCGAGGGCGGTCAATGCTTGGGGAAAGTCGACGAGCGCGAGATTTTCCGGGAAACAGCGGCGGACAAAAGAAGCAATAAAGTTGGGGGGTAGAGAACATGGTTGAGAAGGCAATTGAGATATCTGGGACATGAGATGCATTTTAAAAAGCGCAGCAGCGGTGTTCACGTTAAACGCGGGGTTTTTCTCCTCCTTGTGTCCGGGGTTGTGACGCGATGGAGGGAACGCGTTTCCGTCGAATTCACGGGAGAAGGGCGAAGTAGGGGCGGCGCCAGGACTCTTGGGGAGACGCGAGAAAGGGGGATGAGCTCCAACGGTGGAATTCAGGGCGTACATGGTACGAAGGGGGATCTCATAGGTCTCTGGTTGGTTGTAGTGTTCAGCGATCCATGCCCAGGCAGAATCCTCCTTGGATTGAGGGCTGGCGTATTGACGACCCGCCATGGTTAAAGAATAGGTAAGATGTTATAATGGTAGCAGTAGTGACAAGGGCTTGTGAGTGGGGTGGGCGGTGGGTATGGTTGTTGGTGTTGATATAATGCGAAAAGAGGCGAAAAGAGTGACCAGCAAAAAGTACAGACAGACTGGGCTGTGATATAAAAAGTTGGAGACCCCAGGATCAACAGAGACGACGCCAGCTCTGACAGGGTTTGAATGACTCCAAATAGGTTTTGTTGAGAAAGTTACGAAGATGTCGACGACAAGTGTTTATAGCTACACGTTGTCACAGCATCCTCCATGATAAGCGTTATGTTATGCTGAGTGAGTGAGAGAGATATTGGGACTCTCGGTTGCTGTGGTGGCCGGTATCTCACAACCGTAAAACAATCAACAATGAGAGAATATCACTGTTAATTGCAGTCGAAAAATATCATTAGCTATTGTTCGGAGTATCCAAACAATGAAATAAGGAATTGCACAAGAATGAAAGTGATTTTAGGCCATGTTGTTTAATATATTGACTTGAGAGTTCTGTTGTTGAATCAAGGTTGAGCGACAGGGAGGAGGGGAACAGAAACAACGATACCTTAAGAGAAGAAGCAAGCGGTTTCTGCTGCAAAAGAACTCTAGGAAGTTGATGATAATGAATGGCTCCGAGTTATATTCCAGCAAGTGGACACGTAGTACCACCAGCAGAAAGCAGACAATAATTGCGTTTCAAATGGTATCAGTCAGTGTCAATGGGCAAGCACCGAAAAAAGCACCAAAATTGCCTGTCTGGGTGGGAATCAAGAGGAAAAAGAATAGATAGAATAAAAGATACAGAGAGCAACTGGAGCAACTGGAGCAACTGGAGCAACTGGAGCAACTGGAGCAATTGGAGCAACTGGAGCAACTGGAGTTGTTTCAAACAGCCTTAGAGACTCCTCGCAGACGACCACACTGGGTGAAAAGAGAGAAGAAGAAGAGAACCAGAAACAAGAGTCTGGCTGGCCTTGGAGAGTAGAGTAGAGTAAGGAGGGAAAACAGTTATAAGCTCCGAGTTAACGATCGATATATGTACGGACGGGGCTTATTATGTACAATGAATTCTGGATGGACCAGAAGCGGCCGCAGCAGGTCGGTCGGTCGGTGCTACGAAGGTGCTTTTACATATAATTAAATAATGTATCCCATCCCAATCCAATCATCCAGCTCCCAGCAGCTAACTTAAGAGGGTTTGGGAGCCTGTAGATCCAACTGAGCTCAGCACCCAGAGCAATCTTGATCAGAATATTCTGACACGGCTTTTTTCTTTTTTTTTTCTTTTTTTCTTTTTTTTTTTTTTTTTTTTTTTCCAAAGCAAGCCACTGCGGTGTTCCACTTTTGCATACCATAACTACCCTGACTGAGGCCACTGGTTTGGTCTATTCTGGTTAATTTTTTTTTTTTTTTTGTTATTTGTTATGGAAAACGTATTGATTATTCCACTAGTTATTAATTTTTATTAATAGTCTTGCCAGGAATATTCCTCGATTATTATTGAGAATTCTGCGGCTGTTTTCATGATGCTTGCCATTGAGCCAATCCCGCTGTTTTCGGTTTTTATATAATTATATATACGCAGTATAAGTTAGTACAACCCTTGGATCAATCATGATAGTTAACTATCAATTAAATACTCCATACATACAAGATAGATGACTGAACACTAATAATACATTTGCCACGAGCAGCACGACCAGGAGAGACAAATCACCTCAACTACTTGCGGGTTCCTGACAACTGCGGTTGCAATGTCAAAGGGTGAAACTCCCTGTCTCATAATTCCACTCGCCTTCTCGGCCTCCTCAGCCCTCCTGTCGTTGTGGTTTGCTTTTTCTGTGAACCTGTCTCTCTCCCCCAAACCCGAAAATGGGGTTAGATGGATGGATCCTTTTTTTTTTTTTTTTTTTTTTTTTTTCTTACGGCTTAGTTACGTCCTCCTGCGGAGTACGTAGTAAGTTACCTTGTTCAAGTTTAGGGCTGTCTGTAATAATAATAATAATAATAAAGAAGCCTGTGAGCCACATCGATGGAACCATCTTGCAGGTCAATCAGAGCGAGACAAGAACAGAAAAAGAAACATATTGTGGAGACTTTTGACAAGCGCCTTGATGGCGGACATCGAACCGGCGACCCGGTGCTTAGAGGGCGGTTTTTTTTTTTTTTTTTTTTTTTTTTTTTTTTTTTTTTTTTTTTTTTTGAGACTCTGATGAGAGACTGCTCACATCTTGGTTTGAGGTTTAACTAACTTATCCTGGTGAAATCAAGAATTCCCTCGCACACAGATAATATGCAATTGATTGGAGAGGAAAACAACCTATTCGAGCCTCGACCATGCCCTTGAGTAAATAGTTAAGTTAATAATATACTAGTCAATATCGGATGCTTTGAGGGAGTGTGGATGAAAATCAAGAATCAAAGAATCTCGCTCACCCTCCTACCCATCCCATCCGTCCATCCATCCCATCCCCATCCCCCTCCCCCTCTCTCCAACCTTCAACAGCCCCAGGCATCCAGGCATCCAGGCATCCAGGCATCCAGGCATCCAGGCATCCAAACACCCAGATACCCAGGGAACCCAGCCAGGCACGATACGATACCTCTTAAGTTCTTCACACCCCAGCTAGCTTTGTGTGAAAGCCCCAGTTTTCCAAGGATTCCGGCCTCCAGTCCCACAGGCCCCGGAATCCGGAACGTCTCTGGACTGGCTGGACTGGGCCAAATCCTCCTTGTCGCCGTCACACTCGTTGGAATCACCTGGAAAAATCCCCTCCCTTCCCCTCCCCATAGGATAGGCGCAGTGGGCGGAGACGATGAAGCCCCATCCCGGCCCGCCTCCCTCCGAAACCGAAAATACAGGAACTTCGATACGCTTGCGATCGATGACGCAGAAGAAGCTGTGTCGATGATGCGGCTATTATTGTCTTTCGAACTAAACTAGCCTAGTAACTAGTAACTAACTAGTTCAATAACGTCGACCTTGTTGTGCGAGGAAAGATCTCGAAAAAAAAAGGAAAGCTCCGGCGAGAATTCTCACATTTCTCATCAACACGCCGCTTATTTTTATTTTATTATTATTTATTTATTTATTGTCGTAAAAAGTCCGGCCACATACATAATCATCATCCTCTTGCTGCTGTTCCTCCATCTCGCCGGTCCGGTCCTCCAACGGAATGTTCTCTGGAAGAAGAAGAAGAAGAAGAAGAAGAATAGCGGATGAGGACCCTCCGGCCATTGGTCCGGCCCATTGGAAGTTGCTCCCGGCTACTGCAAGTCACGTGTCCCATACTCTATACAGAACCTCGGTAGCTACAACGCAGATTCCGACGTTTGATCCCTCCCTACTTTCCCTGTAGCAAGTTGACATGAATGACATGAATGGCTAAGCCAGCCCAGTAAATGAGTCTCTCCGGCAGCCCAAAATCTCTCCATGGATGAAGGGGGGGGGGGGGGGGGGTCTTGGTACATTAATTCTGACAATAAGTAAGAGGGAACATTCCGGCCTCTTTTCGACATGCTCTATCTAGCTGCATTATTTGCGAAACTAAAAAAAAAAAGACCCCATGATGCAGAGTGAAATATCAAGTCGAAAACAAGTTTCCCTCTCTCTGCCTCCTTTATGTTGTTTTCTTCATTTTTCAACCCAACTACACTACCACCCCCTTCCATCCCTCTACCGCCTGACAATTTTGCCTCCTTCATGATTCATGGAGATGGCTAGGAATTGCTATGTGCGATGAGAACCAGTTACATTTGTTTACATCCCCAAGTGCAACCTACGCTACATGGGCGGAGTAGCACACACCACTATCATACCCTCGCACCAGATCTTCCTTTGCCTCTCTTCGTCTTCTACTACTACTACTACTACTACTACTACTACTACTATGTTATGTATGTACGTACATACTATACCAACTACCCACCCCGGTTTATTTAACTCAGGAACGTGCTCACAAACTGCATGGGTCCCTTGTGTGTGCAATATCAAAAAAGGGGAAACAGGACAGTGGCGAAACTGTACAAATGACGCATTCGATACACATGTGCAGTAACTACTTTCCAGGGCCGAGAGGGCCTTGGAGATGCTCGCCTGAGTTACGACCTCGAGATGTCAAAAATGTGGCGGAGGGGACTGGAGCGTGGAGCGGAGCGCATATCCATGCCCCCAACCTCCCGTGATACATACCTTTCCGTAAGGACTTAAGAAGAAGCGGAGTGGGATATACTTGATTGAATGTTTTTTTTTTTTTTTTTTCTTCCCTACCCAGGATCACATTAAGTGACATTGATACTTTGTAGTCCCCCCTTTTTTTAACCCCGAAGCTGTCAACCAGACAGTGGAAGAAGACAATGTTCTTCTTCTCGTCTCTTCTCCTCTACAAGGATATCCTCATCATCCCCCAAGCCCCCTCGGGAAGAGGAGAGTGCTCCTCGGCAAGATCCACTCGGGGTCCATCGGGGTATCGGGGTGCCCTGCATCATGTTGTGTCCTGCATGCCTTCCCTACACCGGTATACATGTAGGTACAGGTACATGTACCTGGTCATGCATGTATGCGGGCCTGTTATCCAGCCCATGGGATAAACAATATGATCCCACGAAACGGAATTGTTCAGTCTCTTTTTTTTTTTTTTTTTTTTTTTTTTTTTTCCTCCTCCGTTCCACTACCATACTATGATCCTACTTTTCCTCCGTCAAACATGGTCTCCCTCTGCTCATCTTCCACTGTCTCCAAACCACCGAGGGACGGACGGGGACACACCTGCCTGTCCGACGAAGACCATTCCCCTCCGCCCTCCCCGCCACATGGAAAGTTTTGCCCGCCGTATACTCCCACAAGCATGCATTGCCCCCTCCCCTCCTCTCTCCCATCAGGAACTCCCTCTCACGAAAATATCGCACCAATTACCCAATAAAAACAAAAAAAAAAACGACACATAACCATGCATATCTACGCGACAACAAGTCGCGAACAAACAAGCCAATTGACATGACTTATATTGAGAAAAGTGGGGAGAGAGAAGGTGTGAGGAAACGCACGGAAGATTTTCTTTTTTTCCCTATTTGACACTTATGCCCCCGTGTGACATGTTACAGTAGTTACAGTACAGACTGATTGGACTAAATATGTTATATATGTAAAAAAAAAAAAAAAAAAAAAGACTATTTATTGATGCAGGGAAGCTCCCCGCAAAATGATGATGTATGTAGGGACTTGGGGTAGGTAGGGAGGGTCGGTGTGTATACAGACAGGTCAACCGCTGCGGGGGATGGATGATGTGATGTAGTTATTCCTAGGTATGTAACTGGCTTGCTTCCCTAGCGCTTAGGAGGTCGGTGTAGTTTGCGTAAGCGCAACCTGGGCAATGAAGTCGTAGGAGAAAAAAAAAAAATGCACAAAGCCATAGAAAGGGAAAGAAAAAATGGAAAAAATGGAAAGGAAAGGTTGAAACTGACCGAGGCGGGGATGGATTTCCCTTGCATATATGTAGGTTGAAACTGACCGAGGCGGGGATGGATTTCCCTTGCATATATGTAGGGTAGGATACGTACTGTATGTATATATATGTGTGTATGTATGTATGTATGTATGTATGTAGGTAGGTAGCCCTTATCAACTTTTTTAATGAATTTGACATTCAGATGGAGGAAGTATGTATATTCAAATTGAGGAAGTGAGCCGCGGGTGGGGGGGGGGGGGGGGAAGTTATGAATGAATGTATCAGGGAAAAAATCATATTCTTCATTAGATCTTTTTGAATATTTGTATAACAATCACTATCAGTCCTCAACAGTGGAACAGCCCCTATTGTTCAGAGAATTTCCAGAAGGAATTACAAAAAATGGGAGTTAAGTTAGATGACAGGCCACCCACCATCTGAATAATAGGAAGAGAACCGTTTTAACGCAGCATTGAAGGTTGGGGGGGAAAACGCCTGAACGAGACCCGGGAAATAGATAAATAATGAAGGTAAATAACTAGAGGTTTTATCCGTATGGAAGTACTCCGTAGAGAGAAGGAGAAAGAGAAACAAACAACCCCGGCCTTCCCCAAAGCTTGGTTCATCACATTTTCTCCGCCATAAGTTAAATAAGTTACCTTTACATTTACGACTAACTACATAAATATCTCCCCTGCATCCAAAAACAAAGAGATCAAAATGCAAGCTGCTATATCCTTCCTCCACCACAGCACGCATCTGGCACCTGTCTGTCCATCACCATCATCCCTGGCCACCAAGTGACAATTCGGCCATTTGTATGAAATCCAGTTGTGGTTTTTCCTTCTTTCTTTTCTTTTTTTTCTTTTTTTTTCCTCCCGCTCTTTCCCCCCCCATCCAACTTTCTCCCCCCTGTTTGACAACAAAGACAGAAAAAAACGAGTTTTTCTACCCTGACCTGACCCTCCGAAGACCCCGAGACACCTAGAGATGTCACAGCGCATTCAAACAAACAATATATATATATATATATATATATGTGCGGGCGCGAGATGCAGACCGCTACCGAGGTTGTCACTATCTAAACCATCGGAGAGCGGGAAGGGTATGTGCATTGCCATTTCCATCTCACCGTTCCATCTCCCATATATATATAGATATATATGTATTCTCAGCAGCCTCCCTCGACATCGGACCGGGGCCTGGGAATGAATGAGGGTTATTTAAGGAGAGATGCCATTGCAGAGTGACAGAGTGAATACAGAATGGAACATGCTTCATTCGCAGATCCACTCATCGAATTGCTGCTAAAGAAGGGCTGGTGAAACTGTCATTTGAAGAATAATTGATTTGTTATATCACGCAGGTAGAAAGAGATTTTTTTTTTTTTTTTTTTTTTTTTTTTTTTTTTTTTGTGCGAATGGAGCTGTCAATCACCCCCCTGAAGCTGAAGCTGTGCAGTTCTTGTTTTGCTCATGGAGACCACCGAGAAACAACATGCCCTTTACATTCCAGCAGATATTCACATTCATTTCTAAGGCAAAGGGAAGAAGGAAGTTCAAATGACCAACTCTCTGATTGCTAAAAACCGAGCCTCGGAGCCTACTGCAACATGTAACTATCCATTCAAAATAGTAGTGTGGAATCTGGTCCATAATGAATATATATACTTCTTCTAACTACTACTGCACAATTTTGCGATTGAAACACACACAATCAAATTACAATAACTGCTATTCAATGAGCAAATAGCCAAGACTGTGAGAGATACTGTAAGTTACATATCACCAACCCCTACCAGATATTAAGAGTATTCAGATATTAGTGATTGGTCCGGCCGTTTATGAGGGGCGAAACGCTTCCACATACATCATACATACATACATACCCAAACCCAGCAACCGGGTACAGATAGAAAGCAGTCCCCTACAGCGTACATACGGAGGAGTAACTTAGTCTTCTGCAGTCACAAGTCGCCCCAACCACCAGCGCTTGTTTTTTGAACGCTATGAAGCTAAACTGACTGGTTGGAACTTGGCAATTTGAAGGACGGACGCAGAATTTAACTGGCAATCGACTCCACATACCACAGGAGTTGGAAAAGGTTAATTGAGCAAAAGATCAATCATATTTTAAGTCTGGTCTCTACGGCAAAGATTGATATTTACGCTGCAACACCCAGACACGAGACAACTACTTTTTTTATAGGTTTAGTGTTCTCAGGGCCTAACGTACTGTTACAATTCCTCCAACTGTAATAATAGTAAGCCTAAGATCTTTGGAGAAGCCCAGGAGCAAGACAATGTACGGAGTACTCCGTATATAGAGGAGTGCTGGGCACAGCTGGCAGGATCCAAGCCATGGCTTAAGATCTTTTTTGACCTAAGCAAGTCGCAGTTATTCTGAACTTCAAGATGTATTTGGGGAACACTAGTAATTTTGGATGGAAGACTACTAAACCTATAAAAAGGTAGTGGTTTTCTTCTGGGTGTAAATATCAATCCTGAATTTGGTGGCGCTTGCGCTTGTCAACCGTTGGGGTGCGAAGCTGTTGTTAATAATGAGAGGTAACTATAGTTAGTTAATTCGTTTTAGCACTTGCCCATGAAATATATCATACAGGAACGAACAGAAATGACATGAATGATGGAAATGAAACGCTGAGCAAACCAAGTGGATTGTCAATTTCCTTCCTCCTTTTTACCCTCTTCCTCCCCCTTATCGTGATCCGATTTTCCATTTCTCTAAGTTAACTTATATCCTGAGTGGTTGCGGCGAGTGCCTTCTGGCTTCCGTACAATGACCTCACCGCCCAAAGTTTTCCTTTATCCAACCCATGGGATTCAAAATGCTATCTGGATGGGACATAATTACCAACACTTCAATATCATGATTTTACAGTTATTCCTATTCTCCTTTATATTTTTCAATTTATTATCGTCTACTAACGAACTACCCGTGGGATTGATGCCCTGCTGCGGACCTTTTGTCTTCTTATCGCCATAGTACTTTTTCTTTAACTACCAACTCCATTTCTTTGAATATCCTATTCATACACATACATTCATTGCTCACGACAATCATGGCGGCGGGACCGCATACTTTTGGTGAGTAGCTGGCTATTCAATCTAACCCCTTCGCATACCTGAAGTCCTGTTCGTGATGAAGGGCGGAGGATAGCTAATGAGCTTTGGTAGTTGTCGCGGATGTCTTTACTGCGAAAAGGTAGACCCTTAACCCACTTTTTTGCTAGACTAGCATCGAGATATTCGGCATCTATCTTCCTATTGTTGATTTCTTGAAACCAGTCCTTGCTCCTCTGTGGAAGATATCAGCCCGTGTGTGCCTCTGGGCTAACATCTCCCAACTCTTAGATATCTCGGAAACCAGTTAGCGATTGTAAGCGTGCGAAACAATGCTCTTTCAAAGACTCGAAAGCAGCGCATTGCCCTAGAATTCGGCTACGTGAACACTGTCTTCCTCCACGACGCCCCGCATCCCGGTCTACCCCGGAAACTAGAGATATTCAGCGAGACAGAAGAACGGAGCTTTTCCGGACAGGCCGTCCTCGGGACAGCCCACTACATCTTCCAGAAGCTCGAGGGCGAAGTCTCCATCTCCGCCGGTGACTGGTCCAACCCAACCGCTGCAGAAACCCAAACGGAACAACAAACCGCAAAGACAATCTGCCACTGCACCCTCCAGACAAAGGGCGGTCTCATTCAGGCCCACTACGATCCCGAGCGCCGGGTGGCCGCCATCGAAATCCCGCATAACGTACACATCCACGCCCGCGAAACTACCAAGGATGAGGTCATCGCCGTCCAGCGCCAGCTGCTCCCGCACCCCGAAGAAACCGCCAAGATGAAAGGCTCCTACCCCATCTTCTCCATCGCTCCGGGGATGACCTTCACCCTTGTGGACTTCACCTCGTGTCCCTCGCTCCTCTCGCGGCTGGAACCGGGATATGCACCTGAGCCCACCTTGGATGCCGGCTGGGCAGTACGCGTAGGCGAAGACGCCCCCTCGCCCTTCTGCGGCTGCGTGTATTTCCTGCAGCTGCAGACGGACTTCACAGAGGAACCGTACATCACGCGGCTACGGGTGCGGGTGATTGCGGCAGGGCTTGAAGAGGCGGCGTCAGCGAGCGGCTGCTCTGCCCTGGCAGCGTATCTGGCGCTGCAAAAGGGGGGCAAGAATTCGAGACATGCGTACGCCATTGAACAGGGCGTGGATGTTGGGAGGACGAGCCAGCTGTGTGTTGAAGTGAGGTTGAATGAGGCCGGCACTGATGTGTCCCGGGTGTCACTTTCAGCGAAGGCGACGTTTGTGATGGAGGGGAAATTATTATGAGCTTTTTTTTTTTGACGCTAGGTGGATAATTGTTTTACCTTTTGCTTATTTTCTACGATTGCATCAAGATGCTTTTTGCTTTGTATTTTTCCTGCGCCCCATATTCCTAATTTTGCAATTTCATACCCATGCTGCATATAGTTAAAAATATACCTCGTGCACATTTTTGATGTTCTATGCAGAACCCGGGGGGGGAAGGAAATAACATCTAATATGAGAAATAAAAAGAATAACAAACACGAAGACAAAAATGAAGTATGATTTCATTTCAGTAGTACCTAAATCACTATCATCCATTCCATTATCAACTGCATAGAGGGTCAACATGGCATTTACAGATTCCATCTCTGCATATTTAGTGAACTAGCGCTCCAAGCTCCACCTATACAAAATACAAAAAATAAAACAATAAACATAAAAAATAAAATAAATAAAATAAAATAAAGCTATGGTTCTCTAGCAGCCCGGGCGTCTTCCCTCTTCCCATCCACCTCCAACTCGTTCCAGTAGTCGATTTCTAGTACTGGTACCATCAATCTTAGCTACATAGGTATGCTGGATAGCAAAAAAGGGGGTGTGCACAATCGCACATCACTCACTGTAAAACTCTTTCTCACCTCTTCCTCCATTTCCTCCCCATCTTACCTCTCTATTCCTCCCCCCCGCATTTCTCCAATATGTCATGAAGTTCACTCAATGTAGAAGGAAATCATACAATTCAACTTCCTATCCAAGACAATGGGGCCATGTATATCTATATGTACATATGTGTGCATGCACAGGTGCATAGCTAGGTACATACATACTTAAAAGGTATATATAGGTGCGTGCCCTTATCTTACCCCAGCCCCTCATGTATGTACATGTAACATTCGTGTAAATAATTAGCAGAACCAAAGCATACCCAGATAGCTAGTTAGCTATTTAACTTCAGAGTCGCGTGTACATGTGCTACATCACATAAACTGTACACACACAGTACATACATACCTACACAATAACAAAACGAGGGAAAAAAAAAAAAAAAAAAGGTTCGGCTGGCTACGGGCGAATTCATCAAAATATCCCAAATATATTAACCGTAACCGTACATATCTATCTGAATAACAGATACGTTAATAAGTCCGTGTTCATAGGTAGGTCAGGTCTTTCTCCACAGACAGAAGACAGGAATTACCAGAAAAAGAATTCTAGTCGTACGCCCCATGCAAAACTACCTAAACACCTGCTGTACCAGTGAAGTAAAGCAAGGGACATGATAGTCCATGTCCTACAACCAATTCCCCTCCACCCTGTGAAGAGAGGATAGACCAACCGGACTAAAGGATGCGAGTTTGGTTTCTGGGTGCGCGTGATGGGAAAAGAGACGGGCATGAGATGGCCTATGTAGAAGCCGTAGAGAGCAATCTTTTGCGGCGGGGGAGCAGAATATCTGTGGTGGATGTAGGCTACGGTTTCTCTCAACATCATCAGCCGTGTTTGAATTGCAGGAGTTTGGAGGCGCTGACAACTAGAAAAAAGGGGCTGGTGGCACGTAGCGGGAAAGAGCACTACGGGGCCAGAAAAGGCTCTGCTCCGGTCCCTTAATCTTTCCCACCGGGCGGTCAAGGCCCGCCGTTTCCGCCTAATTTTCTGTAGGTAAATATTCGTTTACGAGACCTTAGACGGGGACAGTACATTTGTATTCAGTCGCTATTCAACCGCCGTCCATTGATAACTCATCACCCATTATTGTGCCTTGGGGTTGTTCTTAATGTTGAACTGGCACTGAGTCCCTTGCTTCTCTCCACTCAAGGATTCCTGGAAGTACTTGAAGCAGAATATAACTCACTCAAGCAAGTGACCTTAATATCAAACATTTTGTAAACTTTCAATTTCTAGCGCCCAAGACAGGGAGTTTGAATTATTAACTCATCATCTCATGGCCCCGCCCAATGACTTGTCTTTGGCAGTTAAATCGAAACATTCATTTGTTTGTCTGAGCAATTCAGAGGAAGGAACAAGAACGCGATGAAAAAGAAAAGGCTGTTCACAGAGGATGTCGAAAGAGCGTTGAACTAGTATATGGGTTTGATGATGAGTTTCAGAATTCAACAGGATCTCTTTTCTGAAAAGTTGATCTCACGGAGCCACCTGGCGCGAAATTGCGAAATATTTGGCTAGATTATCCCCCAGTCCAGGGAAGCTGGGTATGGACAAAAGTGTATAATTGAACCAAGTCAATGTCATGGAAGCAGTTCCAGAGTGATGATCTCAGACAGGGTCCCCTGCAACACCCGTCGTGTCCCTAAAAGATGACAGCTGTCACGCCCGCTGCGCCCTTTGGGCCTGGGAAGAATTCTCCGTAGGAGCACCAGAGACAAAAATGTGAAAAGCGTCGGTAGGGATATTGTGGTAGTTTGGTACACATGGCACGGCACAAATGATCAGGTACTACCGTCAGTCGAAACAACATGTCGAAATCCGTTCACAGCTGCCGGCTCATCCATGCCAATGCAAAACAAGATGTATAGATTAGAGAAATCCGCTCCCCGGGGGGGGGGGGGGGGGAGAGTTATTAGCGAGTCTAGTACGGAAGAGATAAATTATTCAAGGCTTCTATGAGGTGCCAAAAGGGACAAACTAATGTGAAAAAGTCGCTGATGCTGCAACTGCTTCTCTCACTGCTGCTCTTCAGTGTCTCCACAATGAATGCGCCACATAATGAGAATCGCCACAACGTCAAACAAATCGATAACTCGAATTCATCTTCCTAGGTAGCAAGCCCATGGTGTGGTGTGGCGGATACATTTCATGAGAAGGGCTCCGCTCGCTGTCGCCAACGGCTGGGCGAATATCAGGACCTGCGAAATGGAACAAAATGAACAAAACAACAACACAACAGGACAAGTAAGGAGAACAGCAGGAATTAATGCAGAGCCCACAGCCCAAGCGATGGTTGTTTGAAGAAACCCGGCTCGATACCGAAGTGCGGCAGTTTTTGTTCGACGATGTCAGCCCCAGCGGCCTGCGCTAAATAAGCCGCATCTGCAACAACCTCCCATCTTCTTTGCTCCTTGGGCTCAAACTTCTTCAACCTCACCTCCTTAACGCTACTCTCAGGGAATGCATCGTCAGCATCCAGAACTTTGAGAGTCTTCACTAACTACTAGTTTAATCGGACCCCGGCGGGGACGTACCTTCATTTTCCAAAATGGAACCACTCTCCTTTTGGCGGCTTATGGTGGGTATTTTTATCCCTTGCAGCTGGCCCCCGTCTGTCCTGCGACAGCTTGGATGTCAAGATAGTTTCACTCTACCACTCTCGCTTCATGCGTTCGATATGCGTTCTCCGTATCGATCCTTCATATAGCCAGCTTGGCAGCTGTGATACAGCTATGCATTTCCTGTTTTTCCCGTCCAAATGTGTTTTCTCCTTTTGCATTTCAATTATTTCAATTTCTCCTTCTCTTCCTTTCTCCTCTTGCATTGCCATTCTCCCTCCCTCAATAGTCTTCGTGTTTTGATTGTCCATATGGTCGTTTTGAGGGATTGCACTCTTTTCTCACCCCCCGTCCTCCCTCCATATAGAGAGAAATATCAAACCATTCATTTTTTGAAATAATTCCACGTTGATCGTGGAAGATTCTTCACATATCTCTTGTCTTATTACATTCTTTATTTTTGAGGCAGCGGGCCCTACTTTTACATACATTTTGCGGCACGTCACATTCCGGGAATCTACTTAACTTCCTTTTCGAATTCAAGAATTTCGTGGAGATAATTTGAGGGCAAAAAAACAGAACATCTGAATTCAGAAATAGATTGGTTGCTCCCCATAACCTGTACAAACAGTGTTTGACAGCATGCAGTACAAAAACCTCTTGCTTGCCCTGGTTCTCTCGTCTGGATTTCTCGATGTAGTCGTCGGGGCGGATCTGCGGACTCGCCAGAATGGTGGCCAAGCCGCAGTCGCCGCTCAGGGCAGCAGAGGCAGCCAACGCCAAGCCGGTCAAGATCAAGAACGCGAACGCCAGGCTGAGAAAAGCCAGGGAGGTCAGCGCCAGGCAGGGCAAGGTGGCCAGGCCGCGCAAGATCAAGAACGCCAACGCCAACGCCAGGCTGGCCAAGTCCAGGGAGGTCAGCGTCAGGACGGACAGGGTGTCCAGGGAGGCCAAGGCCAGCAGCAAAACGGTGGAAACAACGGCGGAAATAACCTCGGAAACAACGGGGGGAACAATGGGGGGAACAATGGGGGAAAAAACAGAGGGAATGACGGTGGGAATGACGGTGGGAATGACGGTGGGAATGACGGTGAGAATGACGGTGGGGATGACGGTGAGAATGACGGTGGGAATGACGGTGAGAATGACGGTGGGAATGACGGTGGGAATGACGGTGAGAATGACGGTGGGGATGACGGTGGGAATGACGGTGGGAATGACGGTGGGAACAATAATGAACTTCTACTCAACCCCAACAACGTTCAGGATTCCAGCAAGAACGACGGAACCGCTCAAGCAGAAGCAGGACAAGCTGCTTCCCTCACGTAAGTCTCGCAACCATTATTTCCCAGTATAGATACATGCTAATGGTCTATGAAAGTGACGACGCCAACTTTATCAATTTCTGCACTGGGAAAACATTGACCAATGGTCTTCAACGGGATGGCGGCTCTTGCAACGGTATTGGTAAGTTGTTCTATGCTATTGATTACGTCTATTGCCCGATGCGCTAGAACCTAATCAAAGCTGCGTACAGTTATGGGCGATATCCCTTCTCGTAACAATATGATTTCCTGTATTATTTTGAACCCGGCACCCGGTGAAGACCTCGAACCAAACGAGAGTTTCAACGTGGATATTCAAGTTGAAAACCTCGTGGCTGGGTCGTTCACCAATCCCGACATCACTTACTATTCGGCTCCTCAGCAACTCGTGCGTGGGAATATCGAGGGCCACAGCCATGTCACTATTCAAAGCCTCGGGAATAATATCAACACACAGACCCCCCCGGACCCGGACAATTTCGTCTTCTTCAAGGGGATCAATGATCCCGGTAACGGGCAAGGTGGACTCAGAGCTGAGGTTGATGGCGGCCTCCCACCTGGTGTCTACCGTGTCTGTACTATTAATTCAGCCAGCAACCATCAGCCCGTGGTCATGCCGGTGAGTTCCTTGGGATCCCACTAATTCTAAAAGACACGAAAACTGACAACTATTCTCTAGGTTGCTCAACGCGGCGCCCAGGATGACTGCATCCGTTTTACTGTTGGTCAAGGTAACAACAACAACAACAACAATAACAGCGGCCAGAACAACGACCAAAACAATGGCCAAAACAACCAAGGCCGCCAGAATGGTGGTAACAATGGCAGAGGCAATGGCAGAGGCAATGGCAGAGGAGGTTTCCTAGACCGATTCCGATTTGGTCGTACGAGGGAACGCATGCCTTTCAGAAAGAGAACATTCATTGCCTGAACGGACACATCTTCAGATTCAACCCTGTGATTTACGTGCTGAGAGTTAGAAACTACCCCTTACTTCAGTTCCCAGTTCCCAGTGTCCAGCCTCTGACACGCCAGGACTCTGGAGGGGGGAACAGTTGTATCGCCAACACTGCCCTGTATATCTCGACATTTTTCGTATATTGTGGCATTCCTACCCCCTAACCTTTTTTCATTATACTTCGTATCTATCAGTGTTCCTTTCATTATACTTGTGTTTCGTTTTTTCTTGACTTTTGTCGTTTGCAGGATGCCTAGATATAAAAAGGATACAAGGACCCCGCTCTCGCTGTGCTTGGTCTGGGGATTAGTGCGACCGATGGTTGTTCCGTGGCCTATTTGTGGATGTGCTGTGTTTAATTGAGTTCTCTGTGATGTGGTAAGTCACCAGGGACTCGAGTCTGGATTTTGCTATCAGATCTAGGAAGTAGTTGGCATTGATACATGATATGCACATAAAACATACCCTTCTCAACTGACCGTCTCACCTGCGCACTGGAGCACAAATTCCAAATTCTATGAATATCCTCCGCCCCGCGGAAGTAGTTCTCCAATTATCTCTGACAATAGATGCATGACAATTGACAGATTTGCACTGATTATCAAAATTGGTAGCAATGTAAACTGTGTCACTCCCCTGATGATCTGTTACAAGAAGTGTCTCAAGCGGAGTTTCTGATAGTGCCAAGACATCAAGGGGCAGTCACATCATGTGATATTTGAAGCCCTTATCGATAACAAAACTTCCGCATCCCAGACCGAGCTCTAACTATCTTCAACCGGGACGTTCCTCAATTTATATTCACCAGGTTCTGGCGTTGCTTGCAGTCTATTCGATCCCCTTCACCGTAGAACGAAGGGGCGCATGCCGAAAAAAAAAATCCCTTCATCATTTTACTTCCAATTGACGCTGGGTCAATGCTTTGATTGGTGACCAGCCATCCTCTTCATTACCCACAGCTCCCCGAATTGCCCGCCAGCGGCTCGCCCGCAGCCCTGATTCAGCCCGCAGTATTGTCAAACCCGTCTTTAAATCAATACAATATGACATCCTCGTCCCCCCTGCTCGTCCTTCCAGGCGACTCAATCTCCTACCCACTGCAGCAGCCGAACCAGCCCGCCACAACAACGAAGCTCTCCTCAGGCCTCCGCGTCCTCGAAACTCCCGCCAACAAAACCAACACAACCTTAATAACAGCAACCCAAGCAGGCCTCCTAACCACCGATCCCAAACGCAACGCGTTAACCCTCCACACCTTCCCCCAACGCCGCTACATCCCCTCCCCCAACGACCTCCTCATCGCCCAAATCCACCACTCCAGCGTCGATTACTTCCACTGCACCATAACCCCGCACACTCCACATGCACTCCTGGGCCAACTAGCTTTCGAAGGCGCGACGCGCAAAACACGCCCGCTCCTTAAGCACGGCGACCTCGTCTATGCGCGTGTTTTATCGACTGGTGTCGGCAACACGGGCGGGGAGGTGGAGCTTACGTGTGTGAACCCGGCGACGAGGAAGGCGGAACCTGGCGGCCTGGGGCCGTTAGTGGGTGGGATGTTGTTTGATATATCTACGGGATTGGCTGAGAGATTAATGATGAGGGGCGGAAGTGAGGGGGGCAGTGGTGTTGTGGTTTTAGAGGAACTTGGGTCGAAGTTGGAGAGTCAGGGTGGATTTGAGGTTGCTGTTGGGAGGAATGGGAAGGTTTGGGTAGATTGTTCAGCTGCGAGGAAGGGGGCTGGTGGGGATGCTGATTCGGCGAAGGCGGTTAAGATTACGGTTGCGGTGGGGAGATGCTTGAGGGAGACGGATGAGAAGGGGTTGGGAGCTGCGGAGCAGAGGAAGTTAGTTGGGAGTGTGCTGAGGGAGATGGGATTGGGAAGTTAGGTTATGAGAAGTTTATCGTTTTTATTCAATGATCTACCCCCTTGTATATTGATGTCCTGTTGCCTTTGGGTTTTGGGTTTTATATCGGTTATATCGGAGTTGCTTTTTGTGTCGCATAAATATTTACATTAGAATTTGAGCATTGATCTAATACCCCTGAAATTCTAGGGAATTGATACGAATCGTACTCGTACCTCCCGTCGCAATCATGGTAGCAGCAGTAGTTCAATCCCATCGCCACAGTAT
This sequence comes from Blastomyces dermatitidis ER-3, assembly GCF_000003525.1. Classification (NCBI taxonomy): domain Eukaryota; kingdom Fungi; phylum Ascomycota; class Eurotiomycetes; order Onygenales; family Ajellomycetaceae; genus Blastomyces; species Blastomyces dermatitidis. The sequence goes on from NW_025544786.1 coordinate 819,063, forward strand.
CGTATGGAAATACCAACTTCCATCTCATCAGGAAAGTAGATACGTAGCCTTCGATAGAACGAAGTCAAAATACACGTCACGGTCATCAACGAGCAAGATTATCTCGGCTTTGGCCCAAACATCGCCACGGTTGCTTGCTCGGAAGAAGCATAATTCAGTCGCTGTTTAACCAATTCACGAGCTAGGAACGGAGTTAGTATATTTAAAAGTCAATTTTCCAAAAGATATACAAGAGAAGGCGTCAAGTTGGAGGAATTACTGGGGAAAGAAATCAAGAAATAGAAAGACATACTTGGAATATTCTTGGCCTTCTCCTCCTCCTGTTTAAGCTTATATGTAATCCATATCCGCGCGCACCAAGCCGTCACCAGAACATCCATCATCATATCATCCAGCGTAGCAGAGACAATCTGCAAGCGTGGCCGTCTTACTCCACGATCATCAACCTGAGGGTCGTCAGGATCAGTAGCCAACGTCTCAATCGCAACGGTAGCCCCACACCCATCCTGCCATTCCAGCACTTCCTGTCGCTCCGGATTCCGCGTCGGTTTCACGCGGAATACCATCGACTCCTTGTTCCTATATACATGCCATAGCACCCATCCCGTCTTCAGCAGCTGGCGGGTGGATTTCAATAGCACGATCCCGGGCAAGGTGCTGCGGCGTTGGCCGGCAATTTCCACTGGGCCATTTATTACCGGTCGATTGAATTTGTAGATGACCTTGTCGCGCGGGTTTGGATTGGCGCTAAGGGCTCCGCTGCTGGTGCGGCGGGGCACCAGCCGGGACACATCTATTGTGCTGTGACCCAGGTCGAGGTGCTGTGAGACTGCATAGAGGGAAGTGGCGGGGGGTGTGGTTGGGTAAATCAAGGTGCCATCTAGAGTTATATCAGAGAGGTCGGGCAGAGGAGGTTGCGCGGTGATACTAGTCGATGGAGTTGATTGCGGCGGAGGTTCAGGGTGGGCATGAGGTCGTAGTGGCTCTGTTGGGATGGATTGCTCCCGGTGGTGAGACTCTGTTTCTTCGTAGGCCGGTGGTGGGTCGGACGGATTGAGTCTCGTGTTATTCATCGGTGCTTACTTATTTTGTGTATTTATTAATTAATTGATTTTATTTTTTCCTTGCAGAAAACAAGATGGATATACACGGGTCGAAGGGAATTCTATTTACAGCCTTGTTGTTATGACGAAGTTTGTTCCCGCCACTGTGGGGAGGCATCAACAATTGAGCACTGGAAATTATGAGTTAGCTGGAATCAGCCGGTCAACCAACGCAGGGCAGCTTGACCAGGAAATGTATCTGATGTTCATGAGGGTGATAGAATATTGTATTTTCACTGTTCTTAGATCAATAAATATTATTGCAATGGATAGCCTCTGAACTATTTAGACCTTCTCGATCTCGGAAACAGAATTTAAAAAATAAAAATAAAAACAACTTCGGCATACTACCACGCGCAGGCAACTCGCAATACTGACATGGTTTGTGTCCATGTACAGCTCATACTGCAATTGGCTCCCGGATCGGCCAGGTATGAGTTGATCCACGACTATGAATATCTATTCGCTTGATCAACGCCAGGGATCCAAGCGTCCTCCATGTCATTGAGAGGTAAATGTTTATTGCGGCCATTTGTAGCTTCGGAGAATGGTTAAACTCTAGTATAGCAGAATATCCAGGAATCAGGCCTCAAATATATATCTTCCTAGCAGAGGGTAAAGTATCTGTACCGGGAAATTGCAGCGCAGCAGCGGGTGTTATGCATTCGGGTAATCCATAGACTCGCTAATCTGTCTATAGCCGGAAAAATCCATAGGAAGGCATGTTCAAACCGATTTTCAAAAGTAGGACGCAACGCAACCGTGTCCCTTAAATATTTTGGACGTGCTAGTTGCACAAATGTCCCAGGTCCCCAATGATTGTGAATTGAAGATGACGAGAGTTCGGTGTCCGCAATTATTGAAGCTCCGCGGTCCGTCCCGTCCCGTATTGGGGACTCATGGCGCGCATCTATATCTCTAGTCTAGGTATGGTCGTATTACGGCGGGAGTCGCAACCGGTGTTTCCAAATTGTACTGTTCGCTCTGGCGTGCAAACTATGCTCGGTACAACCTCATTTCAACGTGACCGCAATCTCTACCATATTCACCCAACGAGTGCGAGACTCTAGGAGTTCCCCATTTGCATCGACTGCCTCGTTCCTCTGCCTCTTACGCTTCTTTGTTTCGGGTTTCGATTTTTGAAATGGGCCAGCAGTGTGGTTGGCCCCATCCGTGGATTGCGCAATGGCATCAAGTTCATGCGGAGCTTCTTTAAGTGCGTCCGGAATAGCATTGTTTTCTTCTTCCCTTTTTTTCTCCTGTTTCCGCTGAAGCTTCTCATCCTCCACAATATCATCAACCACCATCACGGCTCCAGTGTTCACTCTGATCGCGTACTCCTCTTTTTCCGCAAACCATTTCCCAACGCTCATCGCCTTTTCAATGGCTCGACCCGTCGCTTTGATAAAAACCTCCTCTTTTTTAAGATTCTCGGTACTCTCCGTAAGCTGGGAAAGCTTCTGCTTCTCGCTAACTTTATCGCTCAGATCAATCTTGGATATTGCGCGTCGTTCGGCTTGTCTGAGCAGCTTCTGCACGCGTTTTGCGGCGCTCATAAACGGTGTATTGGTTGAAACATAAACCACTTTGGGGATTTTCGCCCCGGCATAGGGAGAGGCGGCTGGTGGATGTGGGATTGGTCGCTTTTGAATACGTGCATCTATAGAAGTCAAGGTTGTGGCTTTAGCACCAGACTCAGTGGTATTGCATTGGAAAGTTTTGACGACGTACAACTGGGGACCTTTTGCATCTTTTTATTTTTCTTCTCGAACTTCAGTTCGGGGTAAGGATTTGGCTTTGCCATAGCTGCAGGTAGATAGTAAACAAGACGTTGGCCAGACAGATCTTGTAGTTACGGTGCTGAGCTCACACTAGCTGTGATTCCCTTGAAAAGCCAATAATAGATTGATAGTTTCATGGTTTCATAGGAGTGGTGTGTTTGCATTGTTTGCTTGGCTTATCGATAGAGTTGTCCAAATGCGGCAACTTTCCCCGGCCCAACTTCGCCTAAAGATTTTTTGCTAAAATTTGTATCTTGGGCTTTTTTTTTTTTTTTTTTTTTTTTTTTTTTTTTTTTTTTTTTGCGAGAAATCTCCTAGCCTGGCAACGACGAAGGCAAATATAGATCGCAGATAGCAGCCTCTATAATCTTCCTTTTCTCCGCTAGTTTATTTGTGAATACTGGCTGTATTTACCCTTAACACCGCCATGAGTGAAGAAACCAACGGGGTTTCCCCCGAGGCACCGGAGAGATGCGCCATCGGATTATCGTTTGGCAACACCAACAGCTCGATTGCGTATACATCACCAGTGAGTGAGATGCTGTAGGGGTACAATTTCTTGAAATAGAGCGCTTGCTGACGCCTCTTGTGTTTTCTTACTTCAAAGGAAGGAAAAGCAGAAGTCATAGCTAATGAGGACGGAGGTATATTTGGACTGGCACACCCCTCAGGAACTTCGTTGATATTCAGCGACTAATGGACTAAATATGCACAGATCGCCATATTCCGTCGATCATTTCATACGTAGATGGTGAAGAATACGATGGGAACCAAGCCAAAGCACAGCTTGTCCGAAATTCCTCGAACACTGTTGCTTACTTCAGAGATTTCCTGGGAAAAGAGTAAGTACTTGCCCCTCACCTGTATCAATCTCGTGCATTTATACCCATCAGAGTCTCAACTAATTTCGCCAATCAATAGCTTTAAATCGATAGACCCTACCCCTTGCCATGCGTCTGCTCACCCCCAATTACATGATTCCACCGTGGCTTTCACAATCCGCGACACTACGAACGAAGAGCCTAGCACATTGACTGTCTCAGAAATAACAACACGCCACCTGCGTTGTCTCCGACGGTCTGCCTCGGACTTCCTAGGAAAAGATGTGAATGCAGCCGTTTTGACTGTGCCAACAAACTTCTCAGATGCTCAGCGCAACGCCTTCTCCGCAGCAGCCAAAGATGCTGGCATTGACGTTCTGCAGTTCATCCCTGAGCCAGTCGCTTCTCTACTAGCGTACGATGCCCGTCCTGAGGCCGTAGTGAAGGACAAGTTAGTTGTGGTGGCCGATCTAGGTGGCACGAGGTCGGACGTTGCCGTGATTGCATCGCGGGGCGGAATGTACACCATTCTAGCCACTGCGCATGATTATGAGCTGGGAGGTGCCCAATTGGACCAAATATTGATTGATCATTTCGCCAAGGAATTCATAAAGAAACACAAAACAGACCCAAGGGAAAATGCTAGGAGTTTGGCCAAGCTGAAATTAGAAGCGGAACAAACTAAGAAGGCTTTGAGCTTGGGTACCAATGCCACTCTCAGCATCGAAAGCCTTTCCAATGGAATAGACTTTAGCTCTACTGTCAATAGAACAAGATATGAGCTTCTGTCGGGGAAAATTTTCGCGAGTTTTGTTAAGTTGATTGAAGAGTCCGTGAAAAAGGCCGATCTTGACATCCTGGATATTGATGAGGTTAGTTACTCTATTAAAAAAACATCTATTTAGCTATGAAGTTTTTTTTTCTTTCTTTGTTCGCTAACTCATAGTGACACACAGGTTATCCTTTCCGGCGGAACATCCCACACTCCAAAGATTGCACGACTCGTCCAATCTCTTTTCCCCGCCACAACAACAGTCCTTGCCCCATCCACATCGCCCATCGCCATCAACCCATCCGACTTACCCGCCCGAGGCGCGGCTATCCAAGCCTCCCTAATCGAGGAGTTTGAAAAGGACGACATCGAGCAATCGAGCCACCCCATGGTCACCGTCACCCCGCACCTCGAAAAAGCCATCGGCATCCAACTGATCTCCGCCACCGATGACGCACACGCCATCTTCAAACCACTCCTCAACGCTGAAACCGCGCTCCCCGCCCGGCGCATTGCTCAATACGCCGTCCCCAAGGCCGGCGGCGATATTCTCGTCCGTGTCTGCGAAGGCATCCGTGAGATCAAAGTTACGAAACCGGAACCCAAGCCGAAGCAACCTGCCAAGGACGACGGCGAGGACGACGACGATGATTCAGATTTCGACTCCGATGATGATGACGAGGAGGAAGAAGTGCGAGAAGTGGTATGGAAGGTATCGAAACCTATTGCGGAATTTGCCATTAAGGGTGTCAAGGCCAACGGGAAGGTTGAGGTTATGGTGGCCGTGAGTGAGCAGCTGGCGGTCCAAATAACGGCTCGGGAAGTCGGTGGAAAGGGTGGTGTCCGGGGTATGGTGGATGCGCCAAAGGCGGCGGAGAATGGAAGTGCGTAAAGCTATGTGTGCTTTCAGTTCACTTTATTTTTTTCGTCCGATTTCTTGTCTTTTACTCGTTCAAGCATCCCTGCCTTACCCTACTTTCCTTTTGGTAAATACAAAATTAGATCAATAGATAATGTATGTGTCAGACTTTGTCTTGTGTTACAAAGTTTTTTTTCTTTCTTCCTGTTACCCTTTTACCCTTTTTTTATTTTTTTTCCCCCCATTACAGGATGAAGTTCAAAAATAAATACATTAGATATTATTCTCGGTATTAAGATTGCCGAATCACAGTGAAGGAATCGCAAATCAACAGAACCAACCTCCCTCCCTCCCCCACTCCCCCGTTTTACCGAAATATCCATACCGCCCCCAGCCCATCAGAAACCCCTGGACAGGAAAATTAGAAGGCCATAAAAAGCCCCTTTAGAATCCACATGTTCAAAGTGGAGACAGCGCGAATGAAGCATAAACGCAAAAACGCCACACACCTAATTTGCGATTGCGATTGCGATTGGAGTTGGGTGCTTGTGATGTTTTTTTTTTTTTTTTTTTTTTTTTTTTGAAACGGAATGTTTCCAATTGGTCGGTTTGTGGCTTCCCCCCACCAGGTAGACATGAAAAGGGGCTATCGAATACCTTAGGGAAGTGAGAGGGTAAAACGAGGACCCATCGTTCACAGGCAAATAGAAATATACTAAACAGTACCTAGGTAAGCATGCGATCAAAATAGAAAGTGAGAGTTGGGTGAATCATTTCGCTAAACCAATAATTTCGACACGAAAAGTTTTCTTCGTCATCTTCATCCCCATCCCCATCACAATTGTTCTGATCAAGTTCTCCGCGGCGCCTGGGGAATGCATAGCTGTCGAATATATCTTGTCAGTGACCCCTAGCGCCCTCACGTATACTCCTTGTCCAACGCTTGGTCCTCAGAAGCTCGCTTCGCGCGGCGGGACTTGAAAAAGCCTCTCCGTTGGTGTCCAGCCGTAGCTCCACTCGCAGTAGCTTCGGTTCGCCGCCCCGACCTGCCGGTCCCAGATACACAGTATAGAACGCTGGCGAGAAAGAGGAGTGCTACTGAGGTCCACATCCATCCAAAGGCCTTTGGCCCGACTTTGGCCGCCTGGCCGTTTGACGAGAAGTTATTGCGACCCTTGACATATCCGGCGCTGTTGTTATATGCAAGTTAATATCTGCTGGGAAGGAAAAGAATTTTTTCCCTTTAAAAGATGTAGGTACTTTCTGTCAGGGGCTTCAGAGGTTGGGGGTTCATATGGAGGGAAAGAAACATAACATACGTCATTAGAGTAGTGGTAAGGATCTGGAAAATTAGGCCGATTGTTGCCATGAAGGCGGAGATCCAGCCCCCAATGCGTGTGCAAAGAGCCAACAACCCAGTGACCATAGACACAAAGACAAAGAAAAGGCTGATCAGCATGAACGCGAACATGAACCGCGTAATGTAGAAGTATTTGTTCGTCCTAGCATTGGTTAGCTACATTGCTGAGATGTACATGTGTGTGCGGCCTCTTCCTACCCGTGTAGTTTCATACACCATACGGCACCTTATGGGCACAAAATATGGTTGAAGAAGAGCAGGGGGAGAGAGGGGAGGGGGCGCGGGAGAAAGGTTGCATACCCGATGAATTCAGGAGGCACGCCCTCAGTGGTCCCAAAATTCCGGTCTGATGGGGGATCAAGAGGGAAGGCAGGTGAGGTACCAGGGCAGTCATTCCTCCCATCGACGACACCGCATATATTCCAGAAGGTCCATCTCGACACATCGGGTGCCCCTGGGATCCTCGAAGTATCCGCTTCGAGGAACCATGTGCGATTTAGAGGGCTTGTATCTTTTGCTCCGCCTATTAGCGTGAGTATCATCATGATAAAAGCTCCGGCGGTAAATACAAGCCCCAACAGGGCGGAAAGTGGCCCTTTCAAACCAATGTCAGTGCCTGTTCATCCTGTTTGACTTCGATATTCTGGGATAGAGTGGAAACGCACTGCCAACACCCATAGTTTCGAAACGTCTGCTGCTTCAAGGGACAAGCAACAAACGAAGTGAGTCAGTTTCAATTGATCCAAGAAGTGGTCGTGTTTCCTTTCTTGAACATAAACGTATCACATTGGTAGCTAATGTAGGATAAAAAAGATGCAAAGAAGGAGAACAAGGGAGAGAGGTAAGACAATGGCAATGCTAAAATGCCTATGTGGTAGAGATTGAGAAAAGTGATCAGCGGCAAAAGCATGACAGAGTGAAAGGGGGAGTTGAACGGGGAGTGACGGGGTCTTACCTTGCAACACTCTTTCTTCCATGATATTTGGATTTATGACATAACCGATTCCCAGGACGATCTCTGCCGCTGTGGAGGCAGCCGGGCGATCACCCCCACACACGACCTAGCTGGATGCGGCTAGGTTGAAAACCTTATTCCAACCCACCTTGAACCGCATTAGGGAAGGCGCGGGGAGGAGGCTCTGGGTCACGCCTGCAAACCGGCATTGTTTTTCAATGTTTGTTGCATGACGTCGTGTTGTCAACCTGTCATCGATTTGCCGCTGGAAGAAGCCGCCGCACGGTTTGTTTTCTATCAACCAACTGTCTTCGCGGTGATAGCCATTGTCGTCAGCGCTCAGGTGGCATTTGTCCGCTGTGCTCCGGCTAGTCGCTTTTGTTTGTAGTTGCCAAGCGAATTTAATGTTATCCCGCTGTTATCTCTTAATCTATTGGGATCGCACAGCCTGTTGGGGGCCATTTCTCTGATATATCCGCTTGTTAATTCGATTTCTTTTTCCCCCGTTGTGGATGCTCAAATATGGCTACCTGGGCATACCCGCAACTCCCACCTGATCAACTCAAAAAAGAGGAGGATGTTTCATTGGTAAACTCAAAATTATCCAAACAAACCCAACCATTCCCTTCGCTACCAATGCTAATTCTCAGAGTTGCTAGTAGGCCCGAGAGTTGAAATGGCTTCTGGGCTCCCTGCAAGAATCCTTGGCGTCTTTGCGGGAAGGCCTTCAGGAGTGTGCTGCTCTTTTAGCACCTTCAAAACCAGGCTCCACACTAGTTCTATCTTCGCTACGGTCTGAAAATGTGAAGGGATTTGTAACGAGGGTCGGAACCAAAATTATAAAAGGGGTGGGTTTTGTTTATTTATCTTTTGTTTTAACATACATTGGTTGCTGGAGGAGACATCTGGATATTCCATATGTTCCATTGGTAACTTAACAGGAGATAGACGGGGTTCCAGAAAGGAAGAAAGGTGAACTTACTAACCTCTACTAACATATGTTAACATCCAGGATATTCAATTGCGTTTACAATCATTAACCCCTCCCAAGGGTTCTAATTCCACGAGATTAACGATTTCTAATGAATCTACTGGGTCGGAGATAGCCCTTCGTCAGCTCGTGATCGTGCGGCGCCTAATTAACGAGAGCCTCGATGTAATAGACGTCAGCACATGGACTGGTGATCCTATGAATGCGAGCTTCATAGCAGGACAGTTGCGGTTGCTATATGATAATCTCAGCGAGGCTCGGTTGACATTGAAAGGAGAAGGCGAAGAGTCGAAAAAGCCATGGTACGAAGATAGTGTGGATGAGAATGTACGTTTGAACCCCTCCCCTATTTGTTATGTACATGCTTTTCCCTCTATGACCATTTCATTAACCAGGACAAAAAAAGTCATTTAACCCGCCGCTCCCGCCATATATGTCTTTTCATCTTTCTGTATCTGAAGCCGCTCTGGTTCTAAATCTACGAACTCTCGAGCCCGTGTCGCCTGATAGCACGCCTACAACATCCTTTGCACCTGAAATATCACTCAGCGGCTTCTCACTGCGTGACCGTCTCTTTGGGTCACGACATCCCGTCCATGACGAGTCTGGAGACGTATTCAGTTGGAAAGGAGAGGAGGTTAAAGTCAAGGAGAAAGCTAGAGTTGAGAGCCAGGACCCGAGCCTGCTGTCGGCCATGGCGAAGCTGACGGCTCTGGAACATGAAGTTTCGAGGTGGAAATCAGCTTTAGCAGTTGTCATGGAGGAAGACGACACGGATAATGATTGATTGGCTTGTGTTCCCGGCCGTAGCTTAGCCAATATTGGTTGTCTCATATGACATGGAGCTGAATGATGATATGGGATCAACCAATCATTTTCGCGGTTCAAAAAGGGTCAGAGCTGATTAGATAATCATCACGTGATAAATATAATGAGGAACAAAAATTTCTAGGACAAACTCGAGTAATTCAACGATTGAAATTTTTGTGATGTACGGTTTCGGTTTCAATTCTTTCCGTGTATCTTTCATTTCATTTTCCATAGCTGAGACCGTTGCTGCACCGGCCGAGCTATGCTCTCCAAACGATCTTCGAACGTTTGCACAGCATGCTCTCAAGCCTGGGTCCAGCGCTTTTCATCCCCACAAGCTCTCCGAGCGCATCAAGCTGAGAAACGCTTCACATCGCAAATTCGCAGGTCGAATTCCCATCATTTCTACTCCAGTCGATCGCTAACTGCTACCGCTTTACGACCATCAGGCCGAACACCAGCCCAAAATGGAAGTAATGTCATTCAACAAAGGTTTGCCTACACGGCCTCCGCTCCCGCTTCTGTCGGTGACCATGGCGCTACGAGATCAAGGAAGGAGGCCCTATTCGCCGTAGTTGAAAATATATACCAAGCGGAAGATGATATCGTACAAAGTTTACAAGAGCTGGAGCTCGTCGATGCGTTTCCTCACCTTATTTACTCCGAAGACCTCGATTTAGTAGATACTATTACTGCGATTGTCGGTCATCGAAGTCAGGCAGATTTGACGGACAAGGTCACAAGGGTACGGCAAAAGTTTCGTGATTCGCTGCCGGAAAATATGTTAAGCGAGGAAGAGATGCGATTATATAAAACTTTATATGGGGAACCGCTGCCTATGGAAGAGGCTGCGATTGTCGAGGATGAGCCGGAGCCAGACCAGCTATTCAGAGGTGACGGTGACGGAGGCTGGGTTGAGATCGAACATCCCGACGCAAATACAGCCGTGGAGAAGGCAACGGAGCGTAATCTTGCTATGGCTCCAGAATTTGAATATGACGCTGAAGCCGAGGTGGATTATAGCGAAATGTCCGTGGAAGACCGAGCAAACTCGATAGCAAGAATGCTAGGAGGGGAAGTTGTACCCTCTGCCGATTCAAAAGAATCTTCGGGGGAAGTTTCCGAATTTGACCCTGATGACAGTGGTCCACGATCGCATCCTCTGACCACTGAAGGGAAGTTCACCACCGGGTCCAAAACGCTTTGGATGCCATACGACAGCATGACCAAACCAGTATCCCGCATGCTTTCAGCTTACTCCAACAAACACCTCGCAGAAACTGCACACAGACTGTTTGGTGGGCCAAATTTGCCCTACTCCACATCTACGCCTCCGAAGAACATCCCTCCAACCCCTATCCAACTCGATGCAGGACAACATATAATGTCGGAGATAGAAAGCCATGCTTTTCTTGCTGTCCTCTACCCCGGCATATACGCTTCCGTACTTCCTATTCTTGTCGAAGTTCGCAAACGGCTAGGGTCTAAATGGCTTCGCGATTTGATCGCTAAAGAAGGCGGCCCGAGGGTTCTTGATGTTGGGGGTGGTGGTGCGGGGATTCTAGCTTGGAGGGAAGTGCTAAAGGCTGAATGGTCCTTAATGTCTCCCGACAGGCCACCGCACAGTCCTATTCCCTTCGGGAGGTCAACAGTTCTAACAGGGTCCAACGCGTTGCGACATAGAGCGAGCCAGCTGTTGGAAAATACTACATTCCTTCCCCGCTTGCCGGACTATGTGCACGTGCGCGACCAAGCGACAACAACTGACGAAAGACCCGCTCCACAGCGCAAACAGTTCGACGTTATCATCGCGCCACATACAATATGGCCAATACGGGAGGATTATCATCGAAAAGAGCACGTGGAGAATTTATGGTCCCTTCTCAATCCGGATGGAGGTGTTCTCATTCTTCTTGAAAAGGGCCATCAGAGGGGTTTCGAGGCCATTGCAGGTGCCCGCGAAATGATTCTTGAGAGATTGATTGCATCTCCCGGATCGACAGAGTATGAAAACCCAACGCAATCTCCAGACTCTGAGAGGTTCATTCAGAAGGGCAAGGGGATGATCATAGCGCCTTGCACGACCCACGCCAAATGTCCTATGTATACAAATCCAGGGAAATCAATCGCGCGCAAAGATTTCTGCCACTTCCAGCAACGTTATATCCGACCTCCATATCTACAGCGGATCAGGGGTGCTAAGGACAGGAACCATGAAGACGCGAAATTCAGCTACGTCGCTGTCCAGCGCGGTGTGGATATGAGAGAAACCCATGGCATTGTTCAGGGGCAACGGGCAACCGATGCAGCTTTTGCCGGCTTCGAAGACGTCCAATACGAGGGCAATGCTGAAAGTAACGCCGAAGGAGAGGCAACCCCATTCCATCCCCTCTCCCTCCCACGACTCATCCTCCCGCCCTTGAAACGCCAAGGCCATTCCACACTTGACCTCTGCACCCCGGCAGGCAAAATTGAGCGGTGGACCGTCCCCCGCTCCTTTAGCAAACAGGCGTACCGCGATGCCCGTAAGTCTGCCTGGGGCGACCTATGGGCACTGGGAGCCAAGTCGCGGTCACCGCGCAACATCAAGCTTGGATTCGTAGATGATCAGAGCAGTGATAAGAAGTTTGAGAGACGTGTGCGCAAGCGGTCGTTGGCTGACGATATGGCGGAGGAGGAACATCAACTGGGTACTTCCGGTGCTACTGGGGAGGGGATGGGGTGGGGAGATGAGGAAGAGGATCGAGGGATGGGTGAACTTCGGGAGGCGATGGGTCGGTTGGATCCCTATGGGAGTAGGCAGCGGATTAGTAGGAAGCCGGAGAAGAAGAAAAAGGTTCCTGCTTGGGTGAAGAAGATGGAGGTGCGGAAGGAGAGGAAGGCGAAGCAGGCGAATGACTTTGGTGGCTTTGGTGATGGGTAATTGTCCATTTTGAAAGATAGTGTTGCATGGATTGGTTTGGAACCGTTACTACTGAAAGGGCGGCGTTCGGTATTTTTTACATGCTACGGATCTGCGATAGAGGGAAATAGGACGGTTTCTGGATCTGATTTAGAATTCTTTGTTGGCACATTTTGCCAGACCCATATCATATATGTATAATAGATTGTGTATAATAGTTTTCTCCCTCCTTAGAGAGGAGCGACATTATATTTTTAGGCCGTAGTTCTGGCGTAGAATCTTCTCTCAATTGGGAAGTCCATACAAAAACATGGACAGGTACAGAACAAATACAATACCATATAATACACTCGCGTCGCATCGAAATATTCATAGAGAGCTAAGATTAGTCAATGCTCCTAGAATCCCCATTAAATTCTCAGTTTCATCATCCGCAACGACACTCTGGCTCCTAGCCTTAAGTTCGGTTCAATCTCCACGTTCCTCCCCCTTTTTCAAGGGCCAACATAACCCACATTCCAGGGCGAAGGGACACAGGTCATATTCCTAACAAATTGGTATGTGAAGGTCAATACCGAATTTCGGTAGTCACAGAGTCAAAGGCAAACCTATGAAAACTTTACTTTCCCGACTTCGACTGTGTCAATTCAGAACGACTCTAGCCAGACAGAACGGTGTCTCCTCTGCCATAACAATTTAAATAGTTATGTAGGGGTGTTCTCATCGATACCCCATTGCCATTACCAGCCGTCCATTCATCCCGATATTGCGGTTCTCGCGTTAACCTGTGCAGCATTGGCTGCTGGTTAGACCATTCGCATAAGTAATGCAAAGCGCAACTTGAATTCCACGTGAACAGCAATTCAATATTCTTCCTCATATATGTGCAAGGTCGACATCATAAGATCCGTCCGTGTAGGTGGCATTTCCAGCTGAGGTATAAAAAATCGTAATACCGTATGTAGTGGGGCGCACCTCTCTTGGTACATAATAAACAGTGATAGCATGCGTAAGAACAGTCTCACTGAGCCGCCATACTCTTCCTCAACTGCCTCTCCCTCTGCTTCGACTGCAACTCCAACCTCTCGACCGTATACTGCAAGCGCTCCTTTTTCTGCACCAATTTGCGCAACTCCGCAGCTCGTCCCGCCGCGGCCGTCTCTGTCACACTCCTCCCTGTTGACAGCGGCCTTCGCGTCTGATGGGAGTTATTACTTCGTCGGGAAGCATGTGGGCCATTGCCATCGTCGTCATCACCGTCATCATCATAGGATAATCTGCCTTGTTGTAACTCGTATTTAGCTTTGAGGGATTGTTCGCGCCGGGCTAGCTTTTCAACGTGGTTGGAGGCGAGGGACAGAAGGTGGGCGATGCTTGGGTTTATTTCATCATGGATAGCCTTTTGAGCTTCGCGGACTGTTGGTTCAGGGAGTAGTTCGAAATGCTGAATATTATTATTTTTTTATTAGTTGTATTTGTGGATCATTAATTATCACTTGGGGCGAACTTGGGGGATCTTACCCGTGTAGTCTGCAGCACTTTGCGGAGGCGGGGGAAGTCGCTGACCCCTTCATCAAGAATATTGATTGAGGATTCTAGCAACTGGAGGGAGGCCTGTAGAGAGGATACGGAAGAGGAAAGTGAGGTAGCCATCCTCTTCTTTATTATTATCCTTGCTAAATTTCGTCAATGTATTGAAGCTGTTGTTGTAAATATCTAAAACTCAACTTTCGTGATTGTTTACTTCGGCGAAAATCTTATAACTATCACGTGATATTTTCCCTCTCCAATTCCGACTTCCATCATTCAAAACCTTCGACACCAGGTCAATCATCTCAGGCATTACCACATCGCACTCCTTTATTGAACCCACCAACTGGCACACGTCAAGCCTTCCCCTTCATTCACAAAATCTTCGACATGTCTCTCCTAGGACGGAAATACCCGGCGCCAGTCGGTATGTGGAATACACTATCCGCGAATGGCCCCATTAACCTTCAACAGAACTCATACTGACCACAAATTTCTCTACTCTATCTAGCCCGGCCAATGCTGCCCTTCTTCGCTGCCGGTATGCCGCATTAATGTCCTCATCGGATGCGCTCCATGGCGCTGATTCCTACAAGAATTCCCCTGGTAAATGGAGGAATGATGGGAAATTCAATTACTAACCGGAATTCATGGTCCCAGGTCTCATCGTCCTCTACGGCGTTAACGGATTCGCGAACCTTTTGATGAGCAGTAAGTGACCCCACCTTGTCGCTGTGTATCGCCGTTCGCCTTCTTGTCTCCAGATAAAGCAAGCGTTATGCAATTTAATTGCAACGATTTTTGGACGAGCATGTATACTGAGCATTTGTCCTACCTTTACAGCCCCCGAGTTCAAGAACGACCCCCGCAACCCCAACGCGAAGCCACTGAAGCCGGAGGAGAGCCATTAAGTACATGCGAAGGATCTTTTTTTATGATTTTTTGGAAGGGAAGGACCTGTTGATGGTGGGAGATTTAAGACACCCCAGGCTGGGATGAATGCCCTGTACATGTACATTGAATAGAGATGGATTGAACATCCAAGAAATTCCATTTTTCTTATCACTTAATCTTCCACCGCCTCTGAACACATCTTGCGGATATATCTGTGGGAATTGTAGCCCAATTGATGGTTCCCCTCGTTATCGTCGTTGCAGGATGTATTTGTAGCCGTAGATATGTAGATACATTCCGACCCACCACCACAACAATTCTGTGTAATAATAGAGATATCAGACATTGTAGGATTCAACAACTATTACATTATATCTGACCATAATTAATAGCTCCCAGTTTCTATTGTGCAAGATGGCAGCGTACAAATTCCTCCGTCGCTGGTGCTGGGCTGCCCGGTTGCGCTAAACCCGATTTGGCTGACCTCCATCCAGATTTCGCGATTTCGCCGCAAGAACAAATCCAAAAGAATATTCAACTCTATCATCAGCCATCATTCTTCTTCACCTCCTGTTCTTAATACAAGAAAACGATCAAGGTCAATCCTTGCGAAATCGCAATTATGTCCCAGTTTCGCGCCAAACGGCTAGACATCGCCGGCTTCATCAACCCGCGCATCGTCCGGGATCACACGAAGCGACAGGTCTTCAAGCAATTCGAGCCCGAAAGGTAATTGCAATCCCCGACAGCCCCCATGATCTACGACTATATCTTTTATATATAGCATCAAAAGGATATTTGCTTTATACAAGGTCATTGAAACCCACTGACCTCTACTCCGCCACATCTAGACAAGCTCTTCGCTACCTCGTCCGCAACACCGCTCTCCCCATGCGTGTCCGCGCCCAAGCCCAACTCAAGCTCTCCCAAATGCACTGCTACACCAATCCCACACAGATTAAGAACAGATGTACGGCTGGAGGCATAGCAAGGGGTGTTTTCAGAGATTTCAGACTGGGACGAGTACGTTTTGCCCTTCGTCCAATCTACATATTGGGTTTCTTGTTTCGGCTTCCACATGCTAACGCACGATCTTCCTCCCTTGTACAGTTCCAATTCCGTATGCAGGCTCTTGCTGGGAAGCTCCCGGGTGTCAGGAAGGCGAGCTGGTAATATATCGGCGCATATATATGGGTATATTGCGTGGGTGGTTGATTGGCCTGTTTTGAAGGCTCTGCATTTTTCTCGCTCTGACTATTATCTTTGGAGCTCTCCGGCGTTTTTTTTTTTTTTTTCGTTTTGGGATGGGACCTGCGAAATAGACAAATATGTATTTAAATTATGTAACTTACAGTACATTGAATTTTAAAATGAAACAAAATATATATAAACGCCCAAAGCATAGAACATCTACTTCTCGATTTTCTAGTAATTCTTGCAACATTGGCTGGCCATAAATATTTAAATATTTAACTAGAGTGGTTTATTTTGCATTGGGCAAAACAACTCAGTCCATCATCAAATCTCCACCATCAGCAATCGAGCCCCAGCATTACTATGCTCAAGCATTGCAATGCGATAAAGATCTATGTCTTTTATGTCCGTTTCCTTTTTACATCTATCTGCGGTCTTGAATAAATACACCCGAAACATAGCGGCAGGCTGCAGCTATTTTTTATGTTTATTTAGTTGGCACTTTGGCACCTTCATTCACAGTCCATTCACCAAGATACAAGTATCAATACAGCAGTTTTGCTTATGTTCTTTGAAATATCCATTTCCTCTATAGCGAATATAAAACATACATCTCTCTCTTTATCCTTCTATCTCTTCAATGCTAACCCCATTTCTCTCTCTCTTTTCTTTTGTTTACTCTCATCTACTTCACCCCATATACCGCACCACCAGACGAAGCATCATGTTTGTCTTCCGGGCAGAGGACTTGCCCAAGGATCCTGTCTTTCCTGCTGATCTGAAGCAGCTTGGGTATGCTCCAGATGAAACTTTGCTCATGGCTTTGTTCTTGTTTCGGT
This sequence comes from Blastomyces dermatitidis ER-3, assembly GCF_000003525.1. Lineage (NCBI taxonomy): Eukaryota > Fungi > Ascomycota > Eurotiomycetes > Onygenales > Ajellomycetaceae > Blastomyces > Blastomyces dermatitidis. The sequence goes on from NW_025544786.1 coordinate 835,874, forward strand.
TCGACATACATGGAGAGTCCCTCGAGCTAATGGTAGATCCTAAACAGCTACTTCATCAATGACCAGGACCAGATCAAAAAGATCTCGAACCCCGAAGAGGACTTTGTTTTCAAAATCAATACCAATGATCGCTACAATGAGATGCAGAAGGAAGCTATGAATAGTATATATATATCTCACTCTACTTCTTCTCCTCTTACTACAATCCCGTGGCGCATTGCATACTACCACCATGCAACGCAAGGGAGAGCCTACATCGGCTCCACCATATACAAGGCTGACTCCATGAAACCATCTGTTTACTTGGTTTGAAAAACTATTAGCATGTATCCGACAAATCGTCATTTCCCGTCTCCTCAATCTGGGTCTCGAGACCCTCCGTCTCCCAATTGGCGCAGCAGCAAACTCTCAACATGTCCCCATCCTAACATCCCCAGCCTTCCAATACCAGCCCCGCCTCATCGTCGTCTTTGGCGATCCAACCCAAGACCTGGGCATCTGGGCCTATCGCGTCATCAGCAAGAAGGGTATCAACATCGGCTCCGCCGTGAACTTTGCAACCGCGGTTGTAGGCGATAGCAGCAGCAGCCCCATGGGTTCTGAGTATCAAACCGCTAACACGAACGTCGCTAATTCAAGTAAGAATCAGGATCAGAAACAGAGCCAGGATAACTGGTCCAACTCCCGCACGGGAACGGGCCTTATTCTGACAAACCCAGGCCAGCTGGTATGGCACTGCGGCAAGGAACAGGCTATTTCGCTGCCAATGTGGCATGCTCTTCCTCGGCGCAGTGCCGTGGAGCCGCCCATGCGGATGACGTTCCGGAATAAGATCCCCGGTAACGAAACATGGCAGGATCACATTACTTATGTCTTTGAGGAGGTGCTGGGGAAACTTGCGGCGCCCGACGTGAAGATCGATGTCATCGGGTTGGCAGAGGGGGGATTAGGTGCCGTGAGATATTTGGCTGAGCACTGTATGTTTAACTCTGATACCCATACACACAGATGGAAATATATATATATGATCCCCCCCAATACGGCCCTCCACCTCCTTCAAGTCAATATGAAAACCGCCCCCTAACACCCAAAACAGGGCCAACCTGGCAATCCCGCATCTCCTCCATCTGCCTCACCAACCCCCTCCACGACACAAACCACCTCCACCCGCCAGAATTCGCCACCTTCATGTCCACACGCAGCCGCGCCTACCTACTCTCCGAGAAACCACTCAGCACGCCCGTTGCGGGTCGCTACGAGTTCGGCTGTAACTGTTATTCGGCCGGGGAGGCGTTGGATGTCGAGTCTATCATGCCCAGGGCCTGGGGTGGTATGCTGAAGTGGCTGGATGTTATGTTTGAGAATAGCGCGCTGGAGGAGGTTGAGGTTATTGTGGCGGAAGATGGGGAGGGGGAGGGGGATGTGGTGGCTTCTTAAAGGGATGGAGTGGGTGGGTGGGTACATGGGGTCTGTTTGAGGGGTTTGCGGAGGGTGGTGGTATTTTATTGCCTTTTTTTTTTTTTCTTTTACCATGTTTTTCTACGTTTTTCTGCTGGGTGTTAGGCCGGGCGTGCGTGCTGCATGGATGGGATATTTGGACACAAAGGCATAGGCAAGATAGCAGTGAGTCTCGTGTGCTGGAAGCGATTGCTTGCTGCATACAACAACTTCTATTAATCTATTTGATTGTAAACACCCCGGGTTTTTAACGCACCATCTTTGTATACCCAATGCATAAATGCAAGCTTGATAGATGAGATGCAGAGTTATGTACTTGGAAAGCTATGTCCTTCAAGCTACCTGCCAACAAACACTGCCAATAATTAATTACAAAGGTTCGAACTAGCCTGATAAGAAAATTCTAGATACTCAAAAGATAGTACATGGGAAAAGGCAAGAGAAACGGAAAGCAAGCTCTCTGCCAACTCCGCAGTGAAGTATATGCATAATGCATACATCCATATATCTATACTTTCCACACATAATATATGCATTCGGGGGGTATTTCTCAGCAACTCAGCAACCAGCACCCAACGCTATGCAGAACAAGGAAAAAAAGGAGCCATTAATGAAACCCTCCCCACCGCTCCTCCCCTCCAAACTCCCTTGCACCTAGGTATACCACATATATTACATAACCTTACCTCCCCTCCTCTACGAATTCCCGGCCAGACCCAAACCCAGGCGCACACCCCCAACAACAAACCTCCCTCAAAAACGGAAGCGGCTTCAACGCCCTCCCCCTCGCAATCCGCGACATCTCTGCTCTAAGCGTCCGCAACACCCCATAATCATCCTCCTCAACACCAACACCAACACCAACACCGCCACCGTCACCGCCATGGCGCGGAGCACTCATCCCATGCGACTCACAATCCCACCACTCTATCCATTGCGCCCGCGTAATCACGAACGGCCGCGCACAAACCGAGCACTTCTTGCCGCCAGCATCTCGGACCTTCTCAGCGTGCTTTAGAAGGTCGAGGATAATGGCGGGTCCGGCGAAGGTGTCTGGGTCGATGAGGTGGGAGATTTGTGGCCCGCGGTTGTAGGCGCGTAGGGCAATATCGCGGAGGCTGGGGGAGAACAAAGATGAAGACGGGGAGGATGATGGCGATGTTGATGATAACGTGGGAGAATAGGGGGAAGAGGAGGAGGACGTGGTGCTAGTATTAGAATTGGTGATTGGCTCGGGTACGGCAACTGGGCGCCCCTCCGCGTCGAAAAATTGCACGATCCCTTTTGCAATGAGGATAGGGATGGGAACTGAACCTGCGGATGCTGGTCGTATTTCTGTTGATAATGGTGCAGGCACGCTTATGGCTTCATCCCCTTCTTCCTTTCTCTCTTCTTGACCTCTTTGAGTGAACACGCCATCTGAAGCGACATTACAATGCCACTCTGCCACGATCGAGCTCTCAGGCATGACGAACGGGTTCGGATGTACAGCCAGCTGTCTCATATGAGTGTGGTTTTTCTGCAATAGCTGCAACACCTCAAACGGCAGATAAGAAAGCTGATTCCCTCCCACGTTCAGTTCGCGAAGCTTTGTCAGGTTGCCAATGGAGCCCGGGATCTGTTCGAGCTCGTTGTGGCGTACGCTTAGGACGCTAAGATTGGAGAGCTCGAAAACTTCGGCAGGCAGAGTCTTCAGCCTGTTGTTTGTCATGAAGAGGCAGAGGAAGGGCTCGAAGGAGCTGAAAAACTGTTCGCAGTTGGGAGGAGACACCGAGGGTATTTTATCCATTTCGGAAATGATGGGGTATTTTGTGAATTGGGCAATGGGCCGGAGAAGGCCCGAAGGGATGGTGCGTAGGTTGAGATTTCTAAACTCATGTTATTAGCAGCTGATTGTATTCTTTCCGTTTTAAGGGATTAAGAATTGAAACAAGACGAAAACGGGGAGCGCAAAAAAGGGCATTGCCATACGAAATATCAATAAACTCAAGGCCCGTCTCAAGACATTCCGTAATAATTTTCCGCGCCTGGCGATGCTCAGACGGCTCGTCCACCTGCATCGCCTTAGTAGCATTCGCACGATCAACAGCTTGGCGGCTTCGTGCAAATATGGGACCGCGTAGGATAGCAGTTTGCTCTTCTGTAGTTTCAAGATATTCACTCCTGCCATCGGTACCAGCACCAGCACCAGCACCACCAGCAACGCCTGTAGCATAATACGGGCCAGGAACAACACGCCCATTACAATCATTCCCCTCCAACTCGCTATTATTCGACACCGCCGACTCAACAGAATCATCGCTACCAAACCATACCCCACTGTCTATATTGCGCTTATCCTTAAACTCCGTCCTCCGCTTCTTTCCCGCCGTCGCATATCTGTCGCCCTTCTTCAGCATGATCTTGTTCTTCATCTCTGCCTCCTCTTCCCCCCACCATGTACCTCGATATTGGCGCTTCCTCGTTGTCTGCGTCTGCGCTCGACTGCCGCTGCTACCGGGACGCGTCGCCGCGTTCCACTCCTCCTCCTCCTCCTCCTCCTGCTGCTGCTGTTGGTGCTGTTGGTGCTGTTGGTGCAGTTGATCTGAGCCATTATGATAGTTCTCTAGCGCGGAAGATTGGAAATCATCACTAGAGAATAGCGGGGGATCACTAGATGGCAGGCTGCAGTCGAACGTGAAGTAATCGCTGCGGTGGTGTGGGGGGTATCTGGACAAAGCTGTTTGCTGGCGGGCGCGACAGGGTGGTGGGAGCGGGATGTCGGAATCCATTTTTGTTGTTTGTTTGTGCCAATTTATATATATGTATATATATATTCGGGGTATTTATTTAATTCACGGCATGTTTGAAATATAGGTCTCCTTCGATATAGAGCCCCAATTGCACAGCGTGGAAGCTTGCAGCTGTTGTATGTACAGTAGGTAGTAACTTACATGTATGCAGCAGCGCAATGATGCAGGCGCGTAGATCGACCACCGGATGGCTTGCTGAGTAAGCGCCCCACTAGTTACCCCCGGGCCTCGGGCTTTTGAACTTTTCTGCCAGGGAGCAGCAGTCATTTTCAAAAATATCATCTGTATTCTTGCTTATATTTTATCAAAACAAGTGTATTTTTAGCTGAAATCTGTGACAGTACAAAAAGAATGAGTACCTCACCGCGCACTGAACATGTTCTTATTATTGAGAGATTTCTTCAGAGTGAGTACAGTGATTTCTTTACATGCTAAGAAGTTCTGATCTCTCTGAACAATTAATATTTTTTCTCTTCTTGAAATGTTCTCTCTCTTCTTGAACTCAGATGGGACTTCTATCTGTGATCCTGTTCTTGGTCATGATGAAACAGAAGTCATTGTTCAATGAGGTGAATCATCTCATCATCAAACATGAAAAAGATATGTATCAACAGCTACAGGACTGTGATGGTATTGTGCATTGCTTCAGCTTTCCCTGGATATTACATTCAAATGAAGCCAATGAAAAACAGAGATCTTACTATATATCTGAAAGGACAACATCTGATGCAGTCTCTTCAGCTCTCATAGTTTCAACAAATGACTCATACACTTATTCACATGCACAACTGTTGTATTATAGTAGCAGAGATTGCTAGAAAGAATTTCATTCTCAACACTGATCTCTCTGTTAAATTTTGTTACTTCATCAAGTCCTCTATTCTATCTCTTTGTACTGACATGGAGCGTGCCGATGATCATGGTTACTGAATTTGACCTGTTTAGAGATCAACTGTCTGGGCTGGCCGCTGGCCTGCACAGCCTGGCCATGACAGGAGATTCTCTCTGCCACTAAGAATGTTTGACTTGATTTAATCATTGAAAACAATGAAAAGTGTTGAGCTAAAGGCACATTTCAGAATGCAAGAAGTCTACTGACTGCACTAGAGTTAGTCACTCTAGATTGTTCACTTAAATATAGAAAGAAAATACATGAACATTTAGAATTTCATGACAATGTGTTTTAGATATTTCTTCATCTCTGGCTTTCACAGGAAGTATTCTTGACAAATGTTTATCACAGAAGAAGTTAAGTCAGACTCAGCAACTGAACTGAGCGCGGGAAGCAGCAGCAGCAGTCTCATATATGCATTCAAAGTGTGTCCTGATCAGTGGTTTTGCTGCATGAAGTTTCTTAATTATGAATAAACAAACACTCAAATTATTTTACTTTGCAAACTCTCACATTGTTTCTAAATCTCTAAATATTGACAAAATCAGTGAGATCAGTCTATCAGTCAAGTATGACATAGCCTGTTTCAGTTCTCTAATCTACAACATTGTTACAGGAAGAAAGTTCAAAGTTCTCATCTATCAACTATTCAATCCCAGTGTACAGGGTTGTGATGAGCATGCTGCAGCTTCTGAATTTGGGGACTACACAATTCCAAGACAAATGGATAAAGACATACATGAGGAGCTTCCCTACACAGCGGGTGTATTCATGGGCAATGTAATCCGGAACTGTTGGCATCGGGGCGGGTATCAGAGGATGCAAGATGTCTGCAGCGCGCTCTCGGAACTCTCGGAGCGCCATCTCTCGGGTTTAGTCTTAAGCACTATGACAGGAAACGACTCCAGATACCGCTCTTTCTATGTTGACGGTGAAGAACTGGTTCCACCCTCATCTGTTTCATCTTTGTTTTGTCCCCGTGGTTGTGGTTGCGGCTGTCTCGCTGGTATATCTTACCCTCCACCAAGATTTCTACAAAGCGCCTAGGCCTGACTTATAAGACGCTGGACAGAGATTTGAGATACAAGGTAGAAAGGAGTCTAGTCGGTTGTATTGTATATACTATTGACTAATCATACAATGCCCAAGAGATCCTAGCGAAAAAAATCTTTCTCCTGCTTCGAGAGAAATTGTCTACCATCATCATCACGTCTTGCTATCAGAAGAAAAGAATCGCTGCACGTTGAAGCGATTTTTAGGTCTGTCTCAGAAGATGAGACATCAAGAGGAGTAAGGTCGAGGATACTTCAAGAAGTGAATAGAAAGAATGTAACTTGAAATGAGAACTTGAGGAGCAGTGCAAAGAATGACTTAGTTCTGATGAGACTCATATCAAGAAAGGTATGAGATCAGATCAAATGAGATCAAATATGAAATTCATGATCTCAGCAGCCAGTAAAAATTATTATATTTAAGAATTTTAATCAGTTATATAGTAGGAATCAGTGATCACTGAAGCTATCAGATCACTGATAAAATGACAGTTAATAAACTTTTTGTGTAAGGTAGTTAGTTAACTAACTACTGCTTCTCTTGATTGAGTTTAGCGCAGAACATGGCAACCAAACCACGATTTCTAACCTCATCTCTTTCAACAACAACAACTCCTCTTATCTTGAAATAAGATTCTTGATTAAAAAAAAACTTTCTACTTTTTAACCTCACAAGTGATGTTGGTTTTTTCTTCTAAGTTAGGTTACGCGAGCCGCTGTGCGACTCAGCGTTTTCTCAATATGATGTTGGTCAGAAACCTACAGTAGAGCAAAGATGTCATAGATGAGTAGTGAGTCTTCTCTCTCTCTCTCTTTCTTTGTGTGTGTGTCTATCTATCTATATAACTGGACTTGGTTATCTCTTCTTTTATCTATTCTATCCAACTCCTCAACACTGCATCCATATCTTTTTACTGTCTGTGTCGGGGACCTTGCAATACATAACACTCATCATACCCGCAACCAGTTCATATCTTCCCAACATCAGCGGGATGGGGCTTAGAGAAAAAAAGCTCAGCTCATCTTCCCGGCTAGGGCTTCGCGTGATTTATCAACGGACCCTCATCCCTCCAGCAGTGCGGAGTATTCGCAAACACTACAGAAAATTTGTGAACTGGTTGAAAAAGGCAGCCCTCCCACGCTCACATGAAGAAGCAGGAAACCAAGGTCAACGCCAAATTTCTTGCCAGGAGCCAAAGACCCCACCTTTATTGAGCCTCCCACTCGAACTCCTCTTCAGTATCAACGACCTCCTGTCTTTGGAATCGCAAGTCTGCCTCGCTCTCACCTGCAAGACACTTCTCGGGCTTAACAAACATGCCCTTGCCGCTCCTCAATTCCGGTTCTTGCCTAGCAACGTCTACGATCCTGAAGTTTTGAAAAACCGCGATAATTTCAACACAGAGAGATGGCAGTTGCTTCTCCTGTTAGAGAATGACAAATGGCATTGCTGTTCCACATGTCTTAAATTGCATCCAACCAGGCAGTTTTCTAGCTGGGGAATTCTAGCTGGAGCCACGCACAGAGTGTGTACTCTAGGGAAAGTTGGTATTGTTAACCTTTGCCCTTGCGTGAATCTGACTTTCCGGGATAAAGACAGATTAATTGAGCTGCTGAAGGCTGAGAATACGCTCGATTGCTCATATCTATTGCATACGTGTTACTTAAGTTTTGGGTTGACAGACGTCGTTACAAAAATTTCTGCGCGTATCAATGAAGAGGGTGAATTATTCATTTGCACACAATACGCGGTGTTTGCACGTGGGTTCTGGCTAGGCAAATCCATTAAGCCTCTACGCCGGGTTTTCTGCCCCCACTTATCTTTCTTTGATTACCTGCTACATTTTAGGTGCTCAAGAAGCGAACTCGATCTACCGGCCAGAATGTTATGGAGGGATGATGGCCCACTGAAGATCCCATCTGAGGCATTTCAAAGAGGGCTGTATTGTCGGTATTGTGATACCACAATCTATGTCATTAAGTCCAATCGCGAAATCCCAGGGTATCACCGGAATTTGTTTTTTGAAGTTTTGACAGTCAGGAACCTGGGACAAGGTACATGTGCCGATGCAACCTGGCGGTATCAAACTGTATATCCATCCTCCTGGAGTGTGTTTAAGCATCGAAACTCCTTGCGTGAATCTAGGGATTCGCGGAAACATAATCCTTGGGATCCTGCCTTTTGTTTCCGCCGGTTTCCCACCTTAACGGAGAACAAATCCCATCGCTGGCCCGCAGCTCTGGAAAATCCACTCACGTCCCACGAAATTCCTCCCGAAACCGAACATCTTTATGAGTCAGACTTCAATATCGATGACAGTTATGGTTTCATTGTCAATCGGCAGACTATTAATCGGCGCAGGTAGGGAGCTCCCACCGCAGCGGCCGCCCCCTAATCTCCACCAACTACACCCCCAGACCTGACGCTTGCACTTATCTGCATATATTTTGTCTGTTCAGGATATTCTCCTACTTCTACATCTGGGACTATTGCATTATTTCTAATGCAGTTGAATGAAAGATTCGTGGTATAGAAAGTCATCCCCACTCCCCACTCCCTACATAAGAACGTAATTAAGACCATAGTAAATAAATGGAAAACGGGAATAAAGAAGACGAGTCAAACTTTGCGACGTCGTAACTGGCTGAACCCCGAAATGTAATTTGTTTTTTCAATTTATATATGTATGTATATATTTCTTCTCGTTTTTTTGTTTTCCACTTTCGCTTCACACACACACAAGACTCAAACCCGAAAATTTGAAAAGAGGGGGGGGGGGGGGGGCGGAGGGACAAAAGCAGGGAGCAAGGGGAGAGAAGATCAAAAGAAAAGAAAAGAAAAGAAAGGACAGGACAGGACAGGACAAGGCAAGCTCGCGACGCATGGATATTGGGATATGGATATATATATTTGTCAAGTAACGAACGACCTCTCCTCTTCCCGCTCCGCCACTAACCCTCAAATCAGAAATAAAACAAAAGGCGGGTGCTTTAATTAATGAGACAAAAACATAATCAAATTCAAAAAAAAAAAAAGGGAACCTGGTTTGTGGTGTTTTTTTTTTTTTTTTTTTTTTTCTTCCCTTCCCCCGGTTATGAAGTGCGGAGTGAGGGGGAAAAAGGGGAGGGGAGGGGAGGAAGGGAAGGCAAGGCAAGGTGTCCAATCATCATCCATAAAACAAAGTGTTTTTGGGTATTAACAAATAATTCAGTTCGCAGGGAAACTGAATCAAATAGGGGGGGAAGAAGGGTTATAATATCGTTGAGAATAAAGTGGTGAAGCAAAGAAGTACAGTATAGCGTAAGAAAGTAACAAGAGGTTTAGAAGAAGTAAGTGGCCCCCCCGGCTTTTTATTTTGCCGCGGATAAATAAACGTGAGAATTAAATAAAGGCGACCAGGTCTTTAAGAAAGAAAGCAAAAAGGGGGATGTAGGGAGTGTTGATGGGGAAGCGAAACGGGGGAAATGGGTGACGGAGGCTGCTATTTCGCAGTGAAAGCAGGATATATAAAAGCGGTGGCGTGGCAGTTCAGATGCATTGATTGCGCTGGCGCGTTCGTGCGCATAGAATTTTGAAAAGGGCTGACTGATTTGTCCGTCCGTCGCATGCGACTTTGGATTTTTCGATTCCAAGTACGGAGGCAGGCCCGTGGAAGTTCAAACGGGGTATACTTGGGGAATCAAAAGCTTAAAAGCTAAAAAATATGTATTGGGCAAAGAGCACACAGGACGAAATGTGAAGATATATGTATGTATATGGATTTTTGCTCGTTGGGGGGGGCCTTTCACATATACAGTACCTGACAACAACGATATAGTGAGAAAAATAAATAAAATAAGGGCGGGTATCTCTCGAAGAAGAAGAAAAGAAAAAGAAAAATAACATCCATATCGTATACAAGAGAAGAAGAAATCAGCAGTTCCACCAAAAACTCTCAAGCTTCAATCGATCAAATCAAATCAAATCAGTCAGTCAATCCATCAATCGTGTTTGTCTCATCTTTTTGCTTGTCCTGAAAAGCCAATCGCATTCCCATCTCCCCTTGACTTCTGCACTCCCCACTTCTACAGCTCATTTTCCCGAGCTAGGATTTTTTTTCTTTTTTTCTTTTCTTTTCTTTCAAGAGATCTAAAGAGCTACGCCCAGGACCACGGCGAGACCTCCAGCCATCAGCATTGGCAGCGCGGTGGGCGCGGCAACGGCAAAGTTTGGCGTCGAGGAGTCGGAGACATCTGAGGTGGTGGCCGCTGGCGTGGGTGTAGGTGTGATGGTAGAATCCGCGGTGGTGGAAGTGCCGACGGAGCGGATGATGGTCACAGTCACAGTGTTGGTGATCGTGGTGGTTCTTGTGGAGGTGACCATGTCATCTTGGGCGGCTACGAGCTGGGTCGCGAGCAGGAGGAGCAGCGTGGAGAAGAAGGTGAGGATATTCATTTTTGGGGTTTGGTTGGGGCTTTGGCTTCTTGCAGCGATTGCAATAGTGGAAATATATGGAGGTAGGATATATGCGACGGGGTGGTCTTGGTTGTTTTGTTGTTTCTATGCAAGAGGGAAGGGAAGATCGATCTACAGATATCGATGTTCGGTATGCGCCTTGCGACGATCTTGGATGTCTTATGGTGGACGGGAGGTCGCTAAGAGAGTAAGTAGCTTTGCGAGCGCACGGGAGACTGGCGGTTTAATCGGAGAAAAGGTGGTTCGTTTTTTTGCGAGAGATAACTGTCTGCAGCTGGAGTGATATAACTATCTAGCTGGGCGCGAAAGGAGGGAAGCGGGCAAGATGACCAGGAGAGTCAGAAAAAGAGCGAGCGTAGTAGAGGACTTTTCAAATAAGACGGGCACGAAGGCGTTAAGGAGCGTGGATGGCTTTGGAAAGAGGCCGAGGAGTGAAAAAAAAAGAGCGTTATATGTGAGTGGACGAGGCGAAAGAAAGAAAGAGAAAGGGGGGAGAGAAGGGGAGAGAAAGGGAAGAAAGGGACAAGCCGTGTATATCTTAAAAAGAAGGATTCTGACTCCCGGACGGTACCTGGACCGTGCCTGGCCCGTGGGCGGCGGTGGGCGGGGGGGAAGCCTAAGCCTAAGCCTAAGCCTAAGCCTAAGCCTAAGCCTAAGCCTACCAGGTACCTCCCCTCCCCTCCCCTAACCTAGGGACAGCAAACCAAGGCAGGCAACCTTGGTTACCAACACTTACTTTGTGACAACCACCAACCACAACCAACCACAACCAAGCAAAAGTTACGAACAAACCTCCACCAATTCTCGCGCTAACAGCATTAATAAAGGTTAACAAACAATTTAATTTAACTCTCTTCTCCGCCTGGCGCACCGCTAACTTAGCTCGCATCCTCTGCAACCCAGGGAATGATGGAATGAACTTGCTTATTATTATTATTATTCTTCTTCTTCTTCCAAGTTACCAGAGTTCTCGCATTATTATTATTATTACCCCCGTAAGTTACGTACCGCATCCGGATTTCTTTTAACAAACACCAGGCACATGTACTACTGTACTGAACATCCCATACTTTAAAAGGCTGGGTGGAGGTTAAGTTAATTATCAGCTAGCAGGGCAACATGAATGACCGCATCACAGAGTCCAGCGCATGCTTCCATTGGATGCCGTTCTTCTGAGTTATTATTATTGCCCTCTTGCTGGGTCCACGTTGGTGGCCCACGACAACACAGCAAGCATACATACTGCGTACTTCCGTACAGCGTACTGTACTGTGTGTGCGTACATCCATGTAATCGGAGGGAAGAAAAATCGCCCTTCAATTACGGCTGTGGTTGTTGGGATCCTTTTGCGCTGACATTTTTGTGCCCCATTTTTATCTCTTTTATTACCTCCAGTTAATAATAATAAAGTCTCCAGACCATAATCATAATATTATCATCATCCTAGTCCCGATCTCATCTCGTACCGCCAAAATCCGCGCTCCACTTCTCCTCGGCCGGCCAGACAAACTGACAGCTCAGCTTGGTTATAAACTTATATTAACGACGTCAGGGTCAGCCTGGGAAACCTTCAACAGACTTATATTACGCTGTACAGCGAACAGTTCGCATCTGTGTATATAAACTCTTCGAATAATTTCACCAGAACCTCGGGCCTCCCTTGCGCCCGCCCTTGGTGTTTTATTCCAGGCTAATAATAAATAATCAGTATTACAGGCGCTTGAAATCGAGATACGGTTCAGAGAATCTGAGCTTTTTCAGAGCTGCCAATCATCAAACAGATGCTTTTGTGCTCAACAAGTCGTTGGGCTTGTACGGAGTATTTTATCTATCTTCATGCGAGTGCTAGGCCGCCATCACCGCCATTTTTCTTTTTTTGAGGCCGCCCCGTAGAGTGTAGATCGTGATCACCACAGGAGAGCGCGAAGATGGATGGGAGAGGCATGCAGAAGAATGGGGAAACAACAAAACATTTTATCGCTCGCTCGCTCACAAGAAACAAAGAAGAACCAACAAAACTTTTAACCTTCAAAAGTTGTTAACATTATTATTATTATTATTATTGTTATTGTTATTGTTATTATTGTTGTTAACTATGCACCATGACATGACAACACTTGCTCCCGCCAACCAACTTCCAAAAAATAATAATAATACCCTCTTGCGCTGTGCCCATCGGACTGCGTGATGTCCGTTTTCCCACGGCTTGCCCCTTTCTCGGACCCGATCCGATCCACGTTACACGAGGTAATCAATTAAATAATCAACAAAAGGAATAATCATTCCCACCTGCAAAATACTTCTCCTTGGTCTCTCTCCTGGTTGGTTCGTGCCTGGCATGACAAAAGAAAAGAAAATGAGCCCGCTTGTGGACGAGGCGCTAGGTACGGAGTACAGTACAGTGCCAAAAGGTTTTGATTTGCCTGGAGGGTGAAATGGGCAAATGAGCTGCTCAAAAGAGGATATTTGATCATCATTATTATCAGTCCACTTTGGGGGGGTGAAGAAAAGAACCTTGGAAAGGCCTTCACATGCTGTTGTCCAATTGGTGCAGCAAGATCTTTCATTTTTGTTCATTTTTTTTATTTTTTATCGATTTTTAACAATTATTGCGTTGTTGACCAAGAGCATTTCCAACGCTGATCTTAACAACACTGGATTATTTTCTTGTCTGGCCAGCAGCCCCTTGTGAAAATCATGAATGTTCTGTGTTAACAGCTGATCCTGGGGAGAGTCTGGGTCTGTATGGGGATTGTGGATGACAGGACAAGCTTGTAACTATAAAAGAAATATACGGAGTACGGAGTTACAGAGTATATATAAACAAGCAAAACCCTTGCTGGCGGCGCCCCAGTTTCATCCCCTCAACTCCCCTTCACCTTTTTCTTTTATTCCTTGATTATTTTTACTTTTGTTTTTTTGAGGTAAACGGTTTGAAACTGAGCAACTCTCGTGGCTATTTTTATCTCACCTTTCTCATCATTGTCTACGTCTCAGAGATACCTCTCATCCTACTCGACCCATTAACCCGACGACGGCCTGCTCAGACCCTCAGAGGATGAGAGACTCCAAGTTGGTTAAAAATAACATTTACAGATCTGGATCTACCCACGAGGGCGGAATTGTTGTTGTGTTGCAAGTGAAGGTGGCTCATCTTCAAGATGTTGATATTTATGATCATTCGCTCTGGCCCAGATACTCCGTACATACACACGGGTTTCCAAAATCAGGTCTCCCAGCTCCTGGTTACTCGGACCGGCCTGTTTGTTACAACTTACACCTCCCTCCCTCCCTCCCTCCCTCCCTCCCGCACCATGGCGTGCACAGGGTTACCCCACCACCAAGCCGACTTGTGTGAGGTGACAGTTAACAAGCGAAATGAGGGCTAGGCAAGAGGTGTCTAGGTACCCGCCCTGGACATGGGTATTATTATTGAAGAGACATACATCTACTATTTTTATTACAGCGTATAGCCCGCTGGCGTCCGACCTACCCTACCCGCGGCTATTAGTATTGTCATTATTATTGTCAACTATATTATTATTATAATGATATATAATGATATCCTTTGGCTAGTTACTGGAACACGAGCCCCCGCGAGTGAGTTGCAGGCGAGGACAAAACATGAAATTAACACAGGATCAAGTTTTTCTTCACTCTTTCAACCATCACAACCATCGAGACTGGGTACTCTACTCTGTACATGCACTGTACGGAGTACATGTACATGTACATGTACATATACATACAGGGATGAGACCGCCGCCCCTCCTAGCATGGATTGCCCATTGTGAGAAAAGAATGTAGGGACCCTGCAGCGATTAATTTCATGGAAGGGGAGGGAATTTGGAAGGAGTTTGAATGGTTGCGGAAAACAGTCAGTCAACTCTTTTAAACCTCTCTCCCCGCCCGCCCTTCCTCTTCGCAGCTCTCTTGAGCCTGCCTAGGGCTTTTCATGACTTATCATAATAAGATAGCCTGAACCTAGGGAAAAAGTAATCTTGTATCCCATAGCGTATCGCGTATCGCGTATCTTACGGTATGGTATTCTACGCATGGATGGATGTCGCCCTTTTGACTTCCCTTTCCGAGATAGACGAGAGAGATTGCTTCCATTGATCTTCTCGGACACAATGGGCGGAGAAAAAATAAAAAATTGTTCTTTCCTCCCCCAACCAACTATATACTGACCATCATCATCACTCTACTCCGTATGTGGTCACAGATCACAGATCAACGGAGAAGGACACAAATGGAACAGTCTAGACGGGCGTCTGGCAGTAGTAGGAGTAGCCTTTTAGAGGTAAAAGCAAAGTGATCCTGTCAGCAGCCTGTTTCTCTGCTTTGTTTAGATGGAGGAGTGAAGAATTGTTGCTCAGAAAAGAGCACGATATTATAACTAGTAGTTAACTTACTCCGTAGAAAAAAAAAAAAAAAAGAAGGCGCAAAGCGGACTGTTTTTTGCGCTCCTCGGAAAACTCGCGAGGCTGAGAGAACAAGCCGCTGCAGATCCCCCATTGGCTGATCCTCGCATGATGTTCGTGTCTTCGTATTTTTTGTGCCTTTTTCCTTTTCGTTACTGTCGCCTGGCGAAATTTCTTCGAAGCCTTGAGCGCATGTTAATAAACCTCAAGCCGGCAAGTGTTAACAGGGGA
The DNA here is from genome assembly GCF_000003525.1 of Blastomyces dermatitidis ER-3. Taxonomy (NCBI): domain Eukaryota; kingdom Fungi; phylum Ascomycota; class Eurotiomycetes; order Onygenales; family Ajellomycetaceae; genus Blastomyces; species Blastomyces dermatitidis. Next base: position 851,179 of record NW_025544786.1, read on the forward strand.
TTGTTAATAGCCTCTCTCATATTTGACTTTTTTCGTTCTTTCCTTCTCTTTTCTACTCTATGGCAAGTTGCTTTTCAGGAGCTTTTTCTACTACCCACCCACCACTGATCAGTGAAAACACAATGACTCCATGGGTTGCTGCATCATAGAGCTGTTGTTATTGTGCCTTGCTTTCATGAGCAGGATGCTGTCCATCTGCAATGTGTGTGTGTGATCTGAAACATGAAACAATTCTGTCAATGCTGTATTGAGTACACTCATATACTCAAAGCTAATGATGTGTTATATACTCTGTACTTCAGATGATGATTTCACTTTTGATTTTGATTTTCTTCTTTATATATTCAATGAAGCTTTTGTGATCTTCTTGAGATTTTGCTGAATTGCATCATTGCTGTCATACATATTCTCTGTCAAATTTCTTTGTCTTCTGGAATTTTCTTGACTTTTTACCCCTGGTATGGAGTTCTATCTATCTGAAAGAAATTTGCTTTTGTATTTACAGAAGCATGATGTTCAATAACTCTCACAGTTATAAACAACTTTCAAGATTTCTGAATCTTGACACAGATGTTATATTCTCTTCTGAGAATTGAAGATACACAGTACAGTGAATACAAAAGAACATGTTCAAATCTCAGCTATGAGACAAAAAAGAGACTTCTGTGAAATATTTCCACTCAGATGACAATCATCTTTATTTTGACCTCTCAACTATGAGAAATGAATCTATCTGGCATAAATTTCCATGTCCTATACAAATAACCTGTAATTTTAAATTGGCTTGATAGTCTCTGAAAATCTCTTGATCTAACTGTCTGGAAAAATCTAATGCATAGTACAGTGAAACTCGGGTTGAAATCTTCTCCACATTCTGTGGCAGATGCATGACAGTGCAGTGATGACTTTCATCATTTCAAGGCTGGAGTAAGTTGTTCCTCTGAGCCCTGTGCAGGTTATGCATGTCAATTAGGGGACATGTGCTCTATTCTCTTGATATATATATACAAGCACCTCTCATATGTATATATATATTATGAATATGCTTTGGGTACATCATACATTCCGCCCGTTCTTTGACGATTTAGGAGACTCGAACTTGAACAATACTGCATTCTGCGGTTTTAATGTTTGTCCGTGTCCAACTTCTCCGGACCTGACATGGGAGCAGCGGGAGGAGTCAATAGTATGACGGGTGTAAGGGGAGATCGAGGTAAAGAGAGTGAAATAACTTATAGAGGACTGCACCCAGGGGTCTGAGCCTATAGTTATTACACAATAGACTATTATGGCAGCTTTCTAAGTTGTTGGGTGAATCAACATTGAGAACGGAAGCCCGAAACTGAAGAAGGGTTGGATCGAATTGTGATGTAAGATGACCCATCTTGACTACCCTTCTATGCAAGGTCGTTTTCAATTTTCCAAGTTGAGCATTCCCACCCAGCAGCGAACGCCATGGCCACAAAAATCCTAGCAGCTCTGAGGTGAAATGTTTTCTTTTTCTGTCCCACGCCGGGGGAAGAATCGTCGAAGTTAGATACATGGATGTGGTTCCTGCTCCCATTAAATAAAATAAAATAAAAATATAACTTGTGGTATAATAATGCCCAGCCGCCGCCGAATATGCCTTCCTTATCCTATTGTACATATGCATGTTCACATTTAGTCGTGTCGTGGCCGGGGGTGGTATTGACGGGGAATCATCATGGGGGCCCCTCGAGCTCTCGCCCACGCTTGGTAGGAGTTGGGATGTCCTTCTGTTCGGATAACGCTTCCAATTGACATAAAGAATCTGGTTTTCGTAAAGACATGTCTCAATCAGAAAAATGGCTCGTTGAAGTGAAGTGAAAATTTCAGGGGGTTGGGAAAGAAAGGGAACAGAATATATACCCGAAAGTTGCGCCGGAACCAACCATATATTTGCCCAAAGTGCGCATCACGCCGTTTGGTCCAGCACCGTACTGAAAGATCGCAACAGTTCCTGTAGATATGTCAGCCAATCCCGACCCCTTTGGAATTTGCGGTAATTAGTCGATCCGTGATTCTCACCCATGATGAAGCCCATGATCAGTCCGACCGCTGCAGGTTTTCAAATGTTAGTACAGAAACCTTCGCAGACCAACAAACCAGCAAAATTGCGGAGAAGCCGTAGAACAGAGTAGGAACGTACATCCACCCATCATTGCCCCCATTTTCCCTATTGTGACAAGTCAGTCAGCCAAGCTCTAGATCTCAATGGTTATTTTGGAAGCAGCAGTGGGAGACTGACACTTGTCAAAGGCTGAGGGACCCTGCATGCCCCCACCACTTGCAGGCACCACTGGCGGCATTGTTGTTAGACGGCAGAATACGGCCTTCTTTTATAACAAAGAGTGAAATGTCCGCAGAGGGCCAGGATTATAATTGCGCGCGAGGGAGGCGGAGATATGAGCAGAAGCTTCAGGTTCGTTTCGGTTTGCGGTCCTTGAGAGCTCTTTGACGGCATGGGAGGGAAGATGACTAAGCAGCGCATTTCCTTTAGAAGAAGCTAATCCCTTTTGGGCTTGTTTCGCTTATGGATTCCCGCCAGCCTAGACCTCACGTGACATCTCGTACACTTTGACCCTTTCCTGGGATGATTCTTCCTCTCAACCCTCTTCACTGGCCACCATTGCGTTCCAGCCCCCTCGGACCCGGTGCTGAGATCTTTTCTTGCGTGTTTCTTTGGTTACAATAGTGTTATTCATCTCCTTACCCCGTCTTACTCTCTCCTTGGTTGCTGCTGTTGTGGATGCTGTGTTGCCGCCGGACCCATCTTGGGAGAAACCACGCGAGACCCAACCGTCTGCCCAGACCGTTCGTGACCTAGGCCCTATTGCAATTTTCTAGGCCGGTGAGTATTTGACATATTCGATCTTTCAGGACCAAACAATTGCTTCCCAACACCACTTGATATTCTATTTGCCCCTTTAGGTTCAGAGCATTCTGAATTACTTTCTTTGTACGGGCCTACGACGACTAAAGCTAACCCCTTTCTCCTTCCAAGTTTTACGACCCTCGGCCAAACGCCCCCCTTTTTATATCCTATATCCGCGCATTGTCGAAGGGTTCCCTATGCTGGTTGGAACTCTCCACCTGTTTCCGAGTTGCCTGTGTGTCTCGCGTAGTCGTGACAGATTCTTCTGAGCAGGAGTAGCCCACCTAGTCAGTTACGATTGACGTATTCGAGCGACAACTGTGCGTCCGGAGCCACTGCCGTTTCCATGACAGCTGTGGCATCACCACCAAGTGTGCAATCTGGGCCTCGTCTGGGATGGCATCCTGCTGTTGACGGTGGTCAAGGAGCGCTTACCCCTTCGAGCTCAGACGAGGGACTACGAATGTTCATACCGCGAAAAAGTGTGCAACGAACAAACTCGTCCTCATCTTTGAATTCAAACTCGTCTACATCATCTACAATAACCGTGAATTCGCCACACAGTAATGCTAGCTACACATCCAACGAGTCGGGAACTGCGACGTCTAAGAAAAAGTCATACAAATATAGTTGGTCCAACTCCAAGGCTGAACCAGTGTCCGGGGTGACGAATGCGAGATCTCTGCCTGTTTCCGTACCCTCCTCTGGAACCACCGCATCCTCCGCCATGTCTGCTCTTCATCAGCCCACCCCCGTTGTGCCGTCTCAGCATGCCCTCCAAAACCAGCAACAAAATGGCACCCGGCTCACCAATGGATCCCTACCTAGCGACCCCCCGGCAATCTTGACTTTATTGCCAGTAAATGGGACGTTTGAAAGAAAGCAGATAACTGTTCCGTATTTCCCTGAAGTGCTTCGCGTTGGGAGACAAACCAACGCCAAAACAGTTCCTACGCCAGTAAATGGTTATTTTGATTCAAAAGTACTCTCTCGACAGCATGCGGAAATCTGGGCCGACCGGGCAGGGAAAATTTGGATAAGAGATGTGAAATCATCCAATGGAACGTTCGTCAATGGGCAACGTTTATCCCCAGAGAACCGTGATTCTGAGCCACATGAACTTCGAGAACATGACACGCTTGAGCTTGGGATTGATATCGTGAGTGAAGACCAGAAATCAATTGTCCATCATAAAGTTTCGGCCAAAGTGGAGCATGCTGGAATTTATGGCCCGAACATGAATATCTTGGATTTGAACTTTGGCGACATTGACCCAACTGCTGGCGGTGGACTTCTACCCTCGCACCTCAGCCAACCTCTCTCACACATGCGCGGTAGACCTGGGAGCGCCGCATCCAATCGTAACAACCACAGCGCGGCTGGGAATCATATGGGCATGTTGCACCAACAGAGACAAATGAACTACTGGCTCTCCCCTATCTCGATCGAGCAGGTGGTAAAAAGGCTATCGGTATGTATTCCCTTTGTTATCCGCGGAATTTAGACAATGCTAATCCCCCTGTTCTTCAGTCTGAAATGAAACAAGCAAAACAACAAGCTCACGATCTCAACCAAACCAACAACTTTCTTAGTCATTTGGTCTCCCATGAGATCTTAGAAAAGGAGCGGGCGAAACTGTCCCCCGTTGAGAGCCACGGTGGTGGGCGCTTGGTAAACGGGCGCCCCAAGATGTCAAAAGTGGACCAGATATCCAGATTTTCAGACCCACCAGCACCACCACCACAACAACCTTTACCTGAGAAGCCTGACGCTCCACATCGTAGTATAGCTGATTCCATGCCACAACCGAATTTGAAACGATCTGGCACGGAGAAACCCAAAGCTCCCATTCACCCGCCAGTAAATCGAGAATCAAGTCAGATTCTGTCGCTAATAGAAGCGCTCGCCACAGCTAAGAAAGACCTTGATGTGCAGGGTGCTCGAGTCAAGGAACTAGAAAATCTACTTCTGGCGGAGCGGGCAGCTAGAGAACATGCTGAAGAACGAGCACGAAGCCTGGAGGGAGGTGCTGCTGACCGGGGAGAAAATTCGGAATTAGAGGCAGTCTGTCAACCGCCTGCCACATCGGAAAACGACACCACTGGGGTTGAAGAGGTAACTGTTCTCGAACCTTCAAAACCGGAAGAATCGAAGCCCGCTGTTGATTCCCCGCTACCCGAGCCCAGCAAAATACCACCTGATGCAATTTCTGAACAGCTCCAGCAGCGCATCGATTGCATGATCGCTGAGATGGACGAAATGAAGAAAGAAGTGGCCAAATATAAACAGTCTGCCGAGAAAGCCGAAAACGAGGCTTCCGAGACCCGTAAAACACTCGCTGAAATGATCGAACAGATCCGAAGTACGCGCACCGAAGTTCCCCCAAATTCGTCACCGGAAGCCATCAAAATCGAGTTGGATAATAGTGAAACTGAAGCTGATACCCTGGTCAATATTTTTAATGAGAGGCTTGGTCAAACCAATTTGCCACACGACGCTAGCTCAAAGTCCCGCCCACTCGATCAAGCAAGTAAAGAGGTATATGGAGCTTATGTGAAGCAACGTCACAGAAACATGCTGGATCACACTGCTCCGTACGCCTCAATGCTTGGTGTGGTCCTTCTAGGTGTGGGAATTATGGCATATTTAAACGGCTGGCAGAGAGGGGATAAATGACAACCTCGCCACCGATTACTTCTTTCTCCCCGTCTCCGTCCTATTTATTCCCTGCAGCTGGACACTGAATTGTTAGGATAGGCGGTATTCTTAAATCCGACCGTGGCGTGTGTAGCACGGCCGTCTTCGTTACTTTTTTTGAGCCCATTTCTTTCCTATTCTCTTTCTTATTTTACCCTTCTCTCAATTTGTAGGGTTGGTTCTTGCAAGCAGGTCTGGCGGTTCATTCAAACTCGGTTTGGAGTTAAATTTCTATGCTCCTTTTCTGTTCCACTACTGATTCACCTTTCTGTTTTACTTCAACCTTTTATTTTACAAACATTAATATAGCCTACACCAATCATGTATACTTGGTATGTCGGGCGATGATGACGAACCCGTCTCCTCTTGAACAGCTCAGGAGTTGACTGATTAAACCTATTTTCACTTCTCAGGAACAAGTTATATATATTGATTTTGTTCTCCTTGTTATTACTTTGATTTTCTTTTGTCAGTTACCCTGTCAAATCTGCGAGAATAGCCTCTCTTACTGTCTTTTGTTGCATCCCCTCATTGATGTTTTTCTATGTACATGGTTTGTCCTTAGCATGCACCAAAGCCATCCCCCTCTTTTTCTTTTTCTTTTTCTTTTTATTATTTTGGTTGTTTATGATATGTCCACGAAATACTTGAGAAATGTGATGAGAAAGAAGGAGTTGATTTTCTCAGTGTCACCACGCAGGTTGAATCTTTGACTAGATATTCTGCTAACAAACACAAACACCTAACTTCGGCTACGTACGATATATCAGATGAGCAAGCAAATAAGACTACCTGTTTCTTTTTAATCCTTTCCTTCAACCTGTCGTCCGCCAAATGCGTGAGCGAAGTTATGCTCTGCCAGGGCGCGTTGAACACCACGTCGAAGAGTTAATGAAGCCCTGGTATGCTTGGGGCTATTTACGGCCGAAGCGTGAAATGGAGATGTGATAGATCAGAGCATTAGTTCATCCGTATTGGCTGTGAGCATGCAGACACTGAGAGGTTTTGAGGGGTTTGGGTGCAAGCAAGCATAATGGTATTTTGAGATCATCCCAAATCAACATTGACTCGCTCTTGCATCGGGACACTGTTTTAAAATCGAATTGAATGAACACTGTATATTTACTTCCACTAATGCTTTGCTGCGACCAAGAAGACAACCCGGTCTGTCGTGATTGCCTTTAATACTATCTATGCCACACACTCCACGACGAGGTGGTTTGCTTGTTCAGTTTTCTATTCAAAGAGCCTCGTTCAATAGGGCGGAAGACTAAGAAAGTGGTTACTAAACTCCACGATATCCTCGTCCTTTGGCAATTTTAAGGGGCCTAAAGAAGGAGCTTAGTGGTGAAAACGAAGAAAAAGATACCTATAAAGAGAATTTCAATATGGGTTCAAACGAGCAGATACCGACCTATGCCCTCCGCGATGTCGTTGAAACTGACGTCCTAACCGCTTTATCGGCCGATGTTGTTTCTCATGTCATCTCCAATCAACCATTCATTTCTGTCCCCGGTCTTTTTAACTTCAGGGATCTCAGCCATCCCCGTGCCACGCTCACGCCTCTGAAAAAGAATTACATTTTCCGCTCCGGTTGCTCGCTTTCCTTGAGGAGGAAGGCAAGACCAAACTTACAACTGGTCTCGGAGTGAAGAAGATCTTTGATCTTGAAGATGTATCAAAATATCTTGGTCACTCATGTGCCCATCTATCGCGCCGTGTTTGAACATATACAGGACTTCCCTGATCAGCCGTTCTTTTTCCATTGTACATTACAGGTAAGACGCTTCTTTCTCCCTCGCGATGAACATCGGTTTTCTTGGAGAAACCTGTTTTATGAACCTTGGCCTTCTCCCCTTCCTAACCATACTTGTTCTCCAATTGTACAGCTGGAAAAGATAGGACTGGGCGTCTTATCTGCGATTATCCTTCGTACTGCCGGATATTCGCCAGATACGATCGTGCACGATTATGTACATGTACTTGCTCGAGTTGGGTTCGAGCCTATTCGAGAATCTCTATACAATGAGCTTATTGGCAAGAAAGATCGCGATGAGGTGACAACTAGGAGCATTCTAGCTGCTGGGGGAATATCGTACAAAGCGAATGGTGCAATTCCTAGGATTCATGGAGAAAGAATTTGAGAATTGGGGCGGAGGGTGGTCTTCGGAGCAAGTTGGGGTTTTCAAGTATGGATATTGATACGATTCGTGAACTTGAGGGGTTAGGGGAAACGAATTCTCGCTCCAAAAAAGCTCCGAGCAGCCTATTACTATGCTCTGATATACAGGTGGAATGTGTATGGAGATGCATCCTGTATTGAATGAATGATGGAGAGAGAGGACCGGAACGGGTGATGAGACACCAGTTGCATGTTGTTGACCTAGAAGATATATATCCCTTTGCATAAGTAGGTAGTAAGATGAAAGGAAGGGAAGATAACGCATTCCATTTTCTGCCCATTATTTATTTAATATAGTAGCGATGGAAATTTCATTTGCAATATCCAAGTGCTTGTTTGTTGGTTGAAAGATTAAATAAGCGGAAATATATTTTTGCGTGATGCATGCAGAAAGCGAACCATCAACTCACAAATATTCATCATTATTTTAATGGACGGATTCCGTCCATTTCTAGTTTTCACCTCCAATTGTTGGGATTTTTCTTTTTTCTTTTTCCAGATAGCTTTACATAGCTAAATGCTTGAAAAAAAATTTGCGGCATAAATATGTTACAGCTGATTAAGTCTCTCATGCCGCCCATTGCGCGCTCAAAAACTTATTATATCAGAACAGATTCGAGCAATTATGTTTGATATCAGGAGAAAAACAATGCCATACGCAATGGTGGACGTACTCCATTGCCCTTCTTGATCAAGACTTCTTCGAGCGCATTTCTTAGGAGTTGTAACACTCTCGATTGCCGCTTCCCTCTAGGCCATGTTTATGGGCTGCTCATGCCATGTATACAGAATGCGGCAAATCCTCTCGTTTGTTTATTTCTCCAGCTTCTGTTTCTATCTGTTGTTTTCTTCTTCTTTTCCAGCTTCATTATATCCTACGGAGTGGTGCATATTCTACTGGAACATAGTATAGCAACTCTTGAAGGGTCAACGGACCGAACTGCTACATTCCAATTTATACTCTTTCAAGACTACTTGAAGCATCCATATCAACTTCTCTTGCAGCTAACTCCTCCGTTGGAACCTCTTTGCTACAAACATGCAGTCATTTGTATTGCTGTTTTTTGGCCTGGTATCAGCGCAGCAGGCAACGGCTGAATTCAACTTCTACGCCAAATATGAAGAAGCCTCGGTGACTACAACGCTCGGGATACCAGACCAATGTTTATCAGCTCTGTATGTTTCAATCAACTACGCCCCCTACTGATTGAAATATGTTGTTAATACTTGTAAAGGAACCAAACCGTCGATTGTGACGCTGTTAATGTCGCTCGGGCTGCCAGTGGTGCCGATGATGATTGTATTTTGCCCTTCCAATATGTTTCTTCTTTTGTCCCTGGTCAATACTGTGTTACTGATAGACAAATCTTTGATAGTCTGGTTTAAGGATAACGTAACTTCGTTATGTACCGCGGAATGCTCGAGCGCGCTGTCAACATGGCTCTCCGACGTGGAGACTCAATGTGCTGGTCATCAAATAAATACTGACGGTCGTTTCATTGAACCATATACAATCCCATTGAGGTACATTGCTGGCTTCGATATGGCTTGCTTGCAGGATAGGTATGAATCTTTGTGTTTCCAGGTTAGGTAGCCAGTTCTAACGCCGAATAGCTTTAATAATTGGTGTTACCTGGAATCTCAAGGCTGGGAAAGCGTTGGAAATTCTAAGTAAGCTCCGCCTTCGAATCCTTTTTCCTTGATATGCAACCCTGACGATATTAAGATGGGGTTCCGACCTATGCTATGGCGATGATCCTCCGCCTCAGTGCGACGACCAAGTCCTTATGATCGCGGACGCCACCGCTGATCCAGATAGGATGTCTGTGACCAATATGTATAGCAAGGATTTGGTAAGAGTCGAACTTTTCTTTATCTACTAGACCCCTACAGTAACTAACTTTATATCTATAGTTTTGCAGTGAATGTTTTATACTAATGTGGAGGCAACGACTGCTTTCGCCTGTTTTGTCCTCCGCAAAACTTGCAGAGTACCTGGTTGACCAGTTCAATAAGATTAACTCTGCCTGCTCAGACTTGCCTGGTGCAGCGCCTGCAGTTTTCGGAACAAATGAAGAACCTACGCCTAATGAAAAAAGAGCACATGGAGTCTATAACGAGGCTGGTAAGTTTCTAACCCAGCAGCTTTCATCTCACGGAATTCAACCTGATGTTCTCTCTAGCCACCCCAGCTGTTCCCGTCCATCCAGGGGCCATTGGAGACTGTGGCCAATACTACCACGTGGCTACAGGCGATACTGTGAGTTCTGCTACCATAGCACTGTTAAATTAATGTCTACTAAGTGTGAAATTCTATAGTGCGGATCGATTGCGTCGAACTTGTAAGTTTGGTTAACACTTGGCCATTCTGAACATTATACTCATCGTCTTCAGGGGGATTTCCATCTATGACATCAAGCGTTTCAATACAGAGGTGGGTTCAATAGTTACCCAAAGTGACTTTGATCAATTATTTATTGTTCATACCCTAGATTTGCTGACCAATGTTCGGAATGTAGCTGGATAGGACATGCTCCAACCTGTTGGCAGATCATGTTATTTGTATCGCTCCGATTGAAAACGAACCAATTTCTACAGATGGCAATTGTGGAGTGGGATATGGGACCGTATGTGAGGGGTCGGAATTTGGCTCGTGAGTTTTCTTTACCCTTTTTAAAAAACATTGCTCACAAGGCTAATACACCCTACCTGGCTTAGATGCGTAAGGCCCAATTCCATAGTCTCACACCCATCTTTTGTTAATTTGTTGTTATTCTTTAGTGCCATTCGAATAATCGCTGTGGGCCTTGCAATATGGGTGATACAGGTCCAGAAGACGCTTCTCCTATTGATACTACGCCCGATTACCTAGCTCCTGACGATTCTGCTCCCGGCATCACTGACCCCGCTGATCCTTCAACCCCTATTCCGGCGCCAGACGACTCTATGCCCAGCAGCACGACTTCCAGCATCACTTCCAGCATCACCCCTCCGAGTGATAGTGCTCAGGATGACTCTGCTACTGGTGACCCAACTTCCGCCAAACCTTCCCAACCAACCGAAACAGGACGTCCCGGAAATACCACTATGAGCATTAGCATAGATGGGAAATGCTCTCTGAATGTCTCATGCACAGGATCCGGTTATGGTTCTTGTTGTAGCACTAGCGGGTATTGTGGAACTGGATATGAATGGTGTGGTATGTGATTAGCTGGTAACCATTCATTTACATTCCTACATTCTTGTATTCTAATGATGACTAGGTGTCGGAAATTGTCTGGCTGGTGCCTGTGAGCAAGATAAATCAGGGATAAGCTTTGATGGAACTTGTGGCCCACGTTCCCCAGAAAATAGGACTTGTTTTGGCTCAAGATTTGGTGATTGTTGCAGTTTATCGGGATATTGCGGTACAGGGCCTGAGTGGTGTGGTAAGTGATATTTTTATTTCTCCACTCACCCCCGATCACTTTTATATATTACATACAAAAGGATGGATAAGTGCGCTAACAGTCCAATTTTTTTAGGATATGGGAATTGCCACTCAGGCGCCTGTGATAGATCACTGAACGGTGTAAGCACAGATGGAACTTGTGGTCCCAAATTCCCTGGTAATATGACATGTATGGGCAGCTCTTATGGAGAGTGGTAAGTAAAGACATAGATCGGTCCCCCCTTCTTTTTTTCCCCTATGCCTTCAACATCGCTTTCAACTTTGTGCGTTTCATGGGCTTTTGAGAAGGATCAGCCAATAGCTGACGCTATGCGCAGTTGCTCAACACAAGGATTCTGTGGGTCTTCGTCACGACATTGTGGCGCTGCATCCTGCTATTCTGGAAAATGTGAAGACAGTAACAAAGATGAAGATGATAAGGTCCAAGACGATCCGGAGCAGGACGATGCAGGCGGGGAGGATAAGCTCGAGGAAGATAAAGACTTCGAAGATAGGGATGAAGACGCGGATGCTGTTGAGGATTAAAATCATAGGGATGCACAGAAGGTTCCGTTTTGAGAATATTGACACTCATTATTGACTGCGCAAAATATCCACAGGGCGTATTGTTACCTGATGAAGGCCATGGATGGTGAGATGGGACGGCTTGACTGTTACCGGTAGCACCCTGCATATGGATCCGGAGATGGATTGAAGCAAGGGAATATATCTTGTTAGAATACACTTCATAACATTCTTTTGCTGAGAATTCAACATCGCCTTTTTTGCCCTTAGGATTTTTGATGTCCACGGTCCATGGTTCGTTGGAAACAGGCCCCACTAGCTTAATTTCCCCACGTTTTAGTGTGGGGCGTAAACGGATAGGGCTGAGTACTCCCGTAGTTAGCCAATCAAAAACCGCAACAGAGCAACATCAACTCAATTTCGGTTAACGCCAAGCTGCATCACAAACGAACTGTGATGAAGGGAATAGGGAAGATGGGGAGATGGACAAGGGAGAACGGCTAAACAGCTAAAATTTTGTGAAGCACAGGTCGGTTCCATGGCAGGACTTGCCCTATTCTACCTCAGTTTTCCGAGGTTCTAGATCGTATTCTAATAATCCGCAATGATGAGGGATGGTGCCGTTGGTGCCGGCCGTTAATTTTCCATACGACCCTACTGACATGGATCAGGGGGGATTCCAGTTCCAAGGAAAAAGCCACAAGGAATTATTTCGCTATCTAAATGAAAATGAAGGGGATGAAATCCTCGTTCAAGAAATTGACTGGTGAGGTAGCTTTGAAGACGCAACCGGTTGGAGGCAGACCTAGCTTCCCTCCTGGGTCTGGACCTGTGCCTGCCACGTTAGGAATGCTGGAATAGACACTCTATACCCTCGATACCGGTCAATTAGGTGGAATTATGAAGGTCCAGAAGGAGATGGACGTGTTGGACGTTAGTCTACGTGTTCTGGAATGGAAGGAGGAATTAAACCAATGTACTACATGGTTGGTGCGGATGGGTCTGCAGGTGCGGAATGAGAGATTGTGGGGGTCATTGGAGCTCCGAATGATCAGTTTGATAAAAAGAGGGAGGTTGATATGGCCCTCTCTCCGTTCCCCTTTTGTTTTCATTGTAACCGTTATTATTATATTCATACCTCTTACAAATGTATTAGGTGTGTCCTCTTCTGCCTCGCTAGGCATTAATCCAACAGTACCCTTAATTTTAAAACAGGTGATCCCCTGGTCTGCGGATATGGCGTCGATATTTCATCATTCACCGAAGTTGGAAAGTTTTCAGATGATGATCCTACGCGCAGAGAGAGTTTTGGGTATGTAGAGTGGAACAACACTGGCGGGACGAATGAAGGAAATAGAGGTGGATGGGTTGGCGGAATTACGGGGGGTAGTGCTTGAGAGTCAAGAAGGGGCCAGGAAGGGTAGTTAAGGCGTTGAGCGAACAGGCTATATGTGAGGAGATATCGGTGATGAAAGGGTGCCCTCTGTTCTCACTGTTGAAAGTTAGGGAGCTTATCTATCGGTTCCGGTTAACATAATGGTGCTAAGAAAAGTGGGTGGACAAATGACCTGAGAATTCGTTGAGTCTATATTAAATTCCACACGCTACCCTAGAATGCCTGTGACATCATTTTTTTTCAACGCCAAAATATCATGCGCAGATAACATATGGGTCAAAGTGTCTGCAAAGGTATGGTTGAGAAATACTTTACAGAAACGCAAACAACAGAGTAAATACCTTAGTCTAATTTCTTCGCCTGCTCCATGCTGGGGGCTTTATAGATCGACCTCTCCAGATTTGAAGCCCACAATGCCGCACCGACCGTGTTCGTATATGCAAATGCCAAAGACGCAAAGGGGACCATTTCCAAGACAAATGCCGCTGCCCCGAAACTATATACAGGAAAGGAACAACACCTCGTTAGTCCATATCAGGGTTTGTAGTGGGAAACAGGAGGGATTTCAACAAATGTTCTATCTCTTACCTCGTATACGCAGCATGGTGCGCGGCCACCCATGCTCGCTTCTTCTTCGAATCCCACCCTTTAAGTTGAAAATATCTCTCATGCATTACTGGCCCGAGTCTTTTTCCTTGAGAAACGACATACAACACCGTCCCCACCACAGGAATCATATTTAGTGGTAAATACATCAACGATCTCACCAACGATGACAACGAGAACATCGCCAATGGTTTCCGAATCACAGCCCCCAACCGAGCCATTGGATCCGTGGATGATGAAGAACCTTTAATCTGCCGGCCCTCAGAGACTAGCGCTGTGTCGCCACGAGCAATCAGCGTGCCGTCGAAGATGTCAACGAGGGAATCGCGAAGAATGAAGCTGCGCGAGAGGTAGTTTGTAATCGTGGAGCTTTCGCTGAGGACGAGGAGGATTGCGGAGAATGGCGCCAGGGGTCCGCTGGTGAAGGCTAGGATGGCAACTTGAGGGATGTAGGTGAAGAAGAACATTGTGGAGGTTACGAGGATGCCCAGGGAGACTGTTGGGGCGATTTTGGACACGAGAGGTTGCCAGAGGGAGCGATGGGCGATAAAGTAGAAGATTCCCTGGTGTTTTCTGTTAGAATATGTCGGACTACCTGATTTTACAATTGCATTCCCTATGATTGTGCGGGGTGTTTGGGTTGCTCTCCAAGGCATTGAAAATATCAGTGGGAAATATATGCACATACCTGGAAGGGATACATGTATGTGCCTGACCTGCCTGCTTCCGTTAGAAGTGCTTTCAGGTCATTAACCTCGCGGATGAAGATGGTCTTGAGTTTGTCGGCCATGGTGGATATTGATAAATCCTGTTGTACGGTGAGGTGTGATTTACGGTTGAGTCTCCCTCGCTATGTTGGTCGGTCAGTTAAGTTGTAAGAGAGATATAGACTAGTATAGTACTGGGTCGTCAACACTTTTCCTCTTCGCAAAAAGTTAGAGCGTGTTGGCATAGATATATACAGTAATTATAGCAGGAAGATGCTGCAGAGCTCCTTGGATGACGTCAGTCAGGTGACCCACGCCAAACTGCGGAACCAAAAGCTTATTTATTTCCTAGCCTACTCTACTGCTAGTTACATCAATAGAGCATATGATGAAACTTGAATATAATGCTAACTTTGGCTGAAAAAACAGCTCAGTATGATTTTAACTTAGATTAATATGATTTCAAAATTGTAACGGTAGACCCTGGACAGGAGCAAGCAAGCCACCACTATATAAGGATGGGTGCAGCCTGGACCTGGCGGCTCTATAACCATGACAATTTTAAACATGCAAAATGATGAGAAAATGACTGACTCACTTTATTTATAGATTATGTTATCAAATTCTCATTATATAAATAATTATAATGAGACTGAATTTATCTTTCAGTTTCAGTCTCATTCTGATTTTTGAAAAATGATCATCTTTCACTGTTAATTATTAGACATTATTACTCTCATTTCTCATCATTTCTGAAAAAAAAGGATTCATTTTCACATTTTTTTAATGATAGATTCTGGTGAAACTCACATCAAGAAATGTATGAGATCAGATTAAATAAGATCAAACATGAAATTCATGATTCTGCTGGCCAGTCTAATTATATATGTGGAAAAGAGTATCAAAGTTGATCATGTGTCTGGTATAGTTATAGTTCTAGCATTGAGAAACAGCATGATTTCAAAGCTGAACATAGTGTCAAAAAAGTGAGTCAAAAATTTAGCATCATGTCTAGGTTTTTTAGCACCATGTTCATCTGTAACCTGACATCAACATAGTAGTAAATACTCAGGTATACAGTCTGTATACAATTAGGTTTAAGTCAAGCCAACACGATGTAGAAGACGAAATCTTTTTTTTTTTCTTTTTTTTCTCTTTTTCCCCTTCAAAGCAGGATGTATTAAAAGCTAAGAAAAGTTATATACACCTGTGCAATGATGGCTTGAGCCAGTGAACAATCAAGGCCTTCAGCCCTCTTCTCTTCATCAACTTGTTCTCTTCCATTTTCGAAACCGGATTAACTCAATTCTGTAAGGAAAGTCTTTGCAAGTTGACAACAAAGTAATTTGACTCAAACATCCGAAAACTCGTGTTGGACCGCAAGGCTAATGTCAGTTGTTTTATTTTTGTTTTGATTAGCAATAATTAATCACACCTAAAACGCCAAAGTGCCCAGCGATCAAATAAAATCCCCACGTTCGCTAAACCAAAGATACAAAGGGAAAAGAAAAATATGCCTAGAAGGTGAATGGGATACGGAGTGGAATGCTTCGTAGTATTAAAAAAATAGTGGTAAAGAAGAAAGTTCGAGAGCAAAGTTCGACATTAACGGTTCCGATCAGACCGAGGGGTTCGGGATTGATGCCACACTGAATCGCCACTCAAGGCAGAAAGGCTTAGGGATGCGAGATTTCTCCAATTAGACTGGGAATTAGAGCTCTCCGAGGGGTGAAGTAGTGATGTCCTGGAATCATCCCCGCGCTCTAGGTCGGAATCGATATCGTCAGAGACATTAGGTAGAAGATCAGCTGCCGATGGAGAATCGTTCCGCGTTTCAGCAATATGGGCTTGAATATCTTCTGACATCCGGTCGGGATCTTCCGACGTCTGACCACTAGAGGATCGTCCACCCATCGATCGCACAACATCGCCTTTACATATCGGACAGGTGCGTCGACGTGTAATGAGCCAAGGAGTTCTGGAACAAGGCCAGTCAGTGTATAAATTATGGACGGAGTGATAATAGTCAAAGAGGGAATAGATCACTTACATGCACTCTGCGTGGAATTCATGCCCACACGGGAGGCTCATCACTCTGCTCTGCCCATCGATATATTCTTCGAGACAGACAACACATTCAATTTGTCTGCCCGTATACCTTCGACGAGCAAGACTTGAATCAGAGTTCGATTTTTCAGCGTTTGTTGATGAGGAGCTATGCGTGGTGTCATGTGGTGAAGCGGCTACGATGCCAGATGAAGTTTGAGAACACGGTCGGGGGGGTGGAGATCGAGCGCGGGAATGGGATAGGAGAGGAGAAGATGGGGACGATGCTTCGGGGGAGGTGGCAGTCTGGGCGGTGCCTGAAGAAGATGATGCGGATGGAATAGAATGATACGTTCTAACAGGGAGGCGGTCGACGACAGCTTTAGGTGCGCGCCAACGGCGGCGTCGAATTCTCGAGCGAAGCAATAGTAATGCATACACAACCGTGAGGGTTATCAATGGGCTGACAACTAGAACCAAAAGTGTATCGAAAAAAGGGCTGGTAGACATGCTCGTTGGGGTCAAGGTGACCCAAAGACCTTCGTGATCAGAGTGCTTACTGCCTTCTTTCCAAGGCTTTTGCAAGGGAGTCGAGTTTCCGTGAACGTTCTTGTTACTTTGTCCTGCACTCTTACCGGATGGCGAGGTCGACGACTTATCATCATTGCTTGCTCCTCCCCAACCAAACGAGCCAGACCACCAATGCGAATTCTGTTTCGAGCTTCCAGGCCGTGAATCCGAAGCTGAATTAGGATTAGAACTACCCCCAACTCCCTTACCAATTGTTGACTTATCCTGGGGAGCATATTCGCCACTACCTGGAGTAATACTTCCTCCTTTAAGACCGTTACCACTAGGGCCATTGTTGCTATCGCCACCGTGCCCTCCAGTTTGATCATCGTTCTGTTTGGAGCCGGAGGATTTTGGTTTCGGAGTAGTTTGCGGAGGGTTGTTAGTTTTGCCTACTGGGACGAGATCAGGATCTCGCCAATCTTGGACCCCAATAACGAAATCATCACTGCTGCCTTGGTGGGATTCAGGCGACGTGCCATCCCCGATTTCCTTCCCCTTATTCTTATGTGTAGACTTCCTTGACTTTGGAGGCGTTTCTTCGTCATCAAATTCATCCAGCATAACCCAGTCAATGTTTCCGCTGCTTGGTGGACGACGGCTATCCTCCTGGAGATGCCAAGGGTATGGATTATCACGACCCAGTCCGATGGCCGAGAATAGAGACTGCAAGAAACTTTTGTTAGGTCGAGAGGACGTCGAATCCGCCTCTGAAGTTGGCTTTGGGGTAACCTGCGTAGCCATTACAGGTTTGCCAAAATTTGCATTATTTTCCGGTTTATCCCCAGAAGTTGTTTTCGATGGGTCCTTAGGGGAGTTGGAGTCGGATTGTGTTTCGGGCGGAATGAGGGAGGAAAGGAGATGCGCGGTGGTATGAGATGTAAAGACCGCCGGAATTGTTATGTTAGAAGTGTCTCCACGGGCATACATGGTCACTAATCCGCCACCTCTAGTATGATCTCCAACAACTAACGCTATACCACCCCTACGTTGAGCCCATTTAACTTTTTCCAAAAAACCACAACCCCCTCTACTCAGCAAGACAATTTTGCCTCTAATTTCCGCGCTCTCTTGCAAAGATTGGATATCAGCATGTGCTAACTCTTTGCTTTTGTCAGTGCTTGGGGGGCCGGGCGGGCCGGACTCCGGAAGAGGATGATGCAAGTGATCATCCGTTCCATCATCTTTTGACGGATGGCCCCCTTTATCAACAAGTCTAACGAGATCGGGGGAGTGTTCGTCACGTCGTTTATGAAGGGCCTCCACACCCTGATGGGCGTTGCTTTTCACTTTGATGCCAGTAGTAAGCTTTGCAGTTCCCTGGCCGGACCCAACATCACCATTCTGATTTTTATCAGTGTCCTCCCATCCTGGAACATCGGAACAACCAAGCTCTCCCTCAGCCCCGGTGCTTACACCCCCTTTTCGCAGGGCATCATCGCCAAAGCCGCTTCCAATCCAGAGTTGACCGCTCAATCCGTTGGAAGGCAAGGAAGGCCCAAACGCAGCTGGTCGAGCTAGGAAGAATGTTGAATTATCATCGGTAAGGCTTATCATCGCAGAAGGAGGGAAGAGGGAGGAAGGCGCATGGAAAGAAAAGAAGGCTCTGAGGCGCCCGACTCCGCCAGAAACCGAGGATTGGGAGGTAGAGCCATGTTGCTGCGGATGAGTGGAAAGGAGCGACAAGATGGTCAGAAGGATTGGGAGGAAAATAAAGCACGCGAGTAGAAGAATAAGGCGAGGAGGACGCATGATGGTAGTGGTTGCGGCGACGCGGAATTGGACCAATCCACTAGGTCGTTGGCCACGCGAGGAGGCCACTCATCGAGAGGGCCGGCAGATAATGGGTTTGCAAAGACAGTAAATTGATTGATAAAGGATTTAAGATGAAGCAGAGCGAAAATCAACAAAACAGCGCAGGACAGCGCGAGAGTGGATGGAGATTAGGTCGCCCGTCGTTGAAGAAGTTTGGGGACAGGACACACACAACCTTGGAACTCCTGGCGAGGAGGAAGTCGTCACATGATATTATAACTAACCTAGGTAAGGTTCGACGTTAAAAGTGGGTGTTGCGCCAAGATAAATAGCTCGCCTCAGCCACACTTGCCCCACCATACCGGCAAATGATCATTTAACTAATATTTTGTCTTGTAATGATGCCAAACATCATTGAAACGTTGGGCGCTTGGTTTAGTGGTATAATATGTCATTCGCATTGACGGGGTCGCCGGTTCGATTCCGGCAGCGTCCAAATTTTTGCCTTTTTTTTCCCTGCTTTTTATTTCCCGCCTTAAATCTAACCAATCATTGATTATTACGAAGTCTCTGGCTTGCAAAAATTTCTGTCATCCTTTCTTCTCTTGAAATGTTGATTTTGCTATAACTTTTAGCTCCTGAGTCTGAACTATAATTAACAAAGCACGAGGGCTACCTGCATTTCCGCAGCAAGTGAGCCTCGCTAGAAAGTTTGTATCCTTTTATTCTAACGCACGGAACACCGCTCTCTGGTTTTTTTTTTTTTTTTTTTTTTTCCGATAGCGAGGGGTTCAAACTTGTAAGGTGTTAACTATCTCAATACGTCATTACCGGGATAGATAGAATTATATCAAGACTCTCCACCCACACACGCCACTATGACGGACGGTCTGGTCTGTCTACCGGCGGCAATGAGAATCTCACTGTCCTATATGGGACTGATTTGGCGCCAAGTTTTTGTGCCGGGATGACTAAGAAGTTAAATTTGATGCTAAAAAATATGACGTCAAGGTTCGTTGCAAGATTCAGGCGAGGTAAACATCGCAATCCACCTCGACAGGCGTTCAATAAGGAGGGATCAGGGAGTTTATCTCTATACCTCACTCCCATATTACCTTTGCCGCCCGTTCCACAACTTGAACTTCGTCATTATTACCGCATCTGCCCCACTGGAGCTTTTCTATCTTGATCACGGAATAACTGCCGCTGTTTTGTACACTTGAGGCCCAAGATCCACGAATTACAATGACTCAATTGAATTGTTAGTAGGCTTGCCTACCGCTCTAGAGTTGGAAGTTGGGACGTACGGAGTACGTTTAGTGAGGCAAACGAACCATATAAGAATCCATCCAGACCCCTTAGATTATAGCTCTTCTGTCAACATCATCAACAAGATATAAATTCAACTGCTGTTTTTACTTATAATTCTTTGAAAGAACGTTTACTGTACCTACCTCCTTGAATAAGCAGACTATCCCCACATTCATAATCATGTCGAACATCGTACACAAAGTTAAGGACGCCGTGACTGGCCATCCGAATCACAAATCAGATAATACCCATTCCACCACTGGTGTTGGTATGACTGCTCTTCCTACCTACTCATTTCCATGCATCGATCTGACAATTCTGAGTAGGTCAGGGAAACCATGGCACCCAGACTACCCAGGGCACAACCCATAGCACTCATGGGGGAACGGCCTCCAGCACTCGGCCACCACATTCCTCAAAGGTCGCTAACAAACTTGATCCTCGTGTGGATTCTCAAGCCACCACTGGTGCTGGTATAGCTTCCTGTCTTTGCACCTCAACCCAGGGGCACAATCCGGCTAACGACCTTCAAATTAGGCCCTGGAACCCACGGCACCCACGCTGGGATGACGTCTGGCACTCAACCACCACACTCTTCCACTACTGCCAATAAACTTGACCCTCGTGTGGATTCTCAAGCCGGCACCGGTGCCAGTATAGCGTCCTTTTCATCTATCTTTATCTGTCTTTACACCTCAATCCGAGGGCATAATCGGACTAACAACCAACCTTGAAATTAGGCTATGGAACCCACGGCACCCACTCTGGAATGACCTCTGGCACTCAACCACCACATACTAGCACAGCGCAGCAGAGGTAAGGAGAATTGAGGCTCAGCGTCCGGAGAGACGCCCATATTTCAGTTACTAATACTCATGTTTTCGACCACAGCTCCAAGCTCGGTGGCAATGGCCATATGGGACACGGAGCCCTGGGGGGTGCTGGTGCCGGCCTCGGTGCAGGAACAACCCACCACGCAACTGGCCACCACAGCTCAGAGCCTGGCCTGATGCAAGCTAATCCTTTGCCTAGCAGCACAAAGGCGTCTAGGGGTGTTGGAGTCGGTGGGGTAGGGGACACTAGTTCAGCTCTTGGCTCAGGAACAGGTCATCATTCCGCTGGTCACCACGGTTCGAACGTCATGCACTCAAGTGTCGGCTCGGGAACAGCCAGCCGCACCGCCGGTCCCCACGACTCCAATCTCGCAAACAAACTCGACCCAAGGTAAGTGAAAAGGAAGAAGCGGCTCCCCATACTTTATCCTACGCAGTGCATGGATAAATGAACGACCGGCCAGCTAACAAAACATCAAAACAATAGAGTGGATTCCGATCTCGATGGCAGCCGCACAGTCGGCCGAGGCGCAACCCACAAGTAGGTTGAAACCCGCCTATCTCGTCGAGCCTCATTCGCCAACTTCTTTTTCTTTTCTATTTAGCTCGCGAACTGGAAACTTCGACAACAAGGACCCTACGGACGCAGCTCAGGTGCCCCCGAGTGTGATGAGCAAGCATGTCGGAGCTCCAGAAGTCACCCATAATGACCCAAAACACGAACGTACGCGACGACATAGTATGAAGCCGGGGGACTCGCTGAGGGAGTACGGATCTGGGACTGTTTAGGGATTGGCTCGAGAAGCTTTCTTCTTTCTGGACTGACTACATTTTTCTTGATGTTCCCCCCTCCCCCCGGCGGGGAATTTGAACATGGGGTAGTTATGAGTTTGATGATAAACATCAGTGTTATCCTTATGTTCTTCATTATTTTCTTGATTGATGTATAAATTATGTCTTAATTTAAGTTACTTACTAGTTTGCCCGTTTTCGTTGTTATCAGAGAGTAATGTATCTGATGTTATGACAGGAATGTTCCAACGCTTTGTTGTTTTGGACCTCGAAGAGCTGATGTTACAATACAATACGATAATTACACCGTTGACGTCGTACAGTATTAAATAATATACGATCTTCAAACATGAACGGTTCTCAAAAGACAACTTCCACTAAAGGAAAGCCACGTCGTTTGTATCATTTCAAACTGCTGAGATCGAAAACGAACTCGCATTCAATCAGTTCAAGAAGGTTCAGGACTGAGAATGTTCATCTTGAGAGGTGCCTTTCTGTGGGTGACTCACAACACTGACCACAACTTTTCATATTCTCTTTCATCATTCCTGATGCGCTTAGCGACCCTGACTTTTCGGGGTAAGATAGATGTACTGTACTCATCCTTGTTTTTATATCAGACAAAAGATTTTGCCGGGAGCGAAATATACAACTATCAGCCCTAAGGTGTTGCACCTTCTTCTCCTCTAGTATAGATTTCACTTCTTAAATCTGTCAAATCCTCTGTCTGCGTCCCCGCCTCCCGTGCTATGGAACAAGGACTGTGGTAGATGGCCAACATCAGCGGATGCTCCATGCTCCCTTCCCATGGCGCCAGTCGCTTGAATATGTTTGGGGTAGATTATTCGCTGCCCTTTGCATACCTTGTTGTGGGCTTTTGTCTTGAAGAAGCGTTCATTCACTTTTTCCATGTATCCTGTGGAGGATTCTTTAGTCCCTTTTCTTTTACAACGCTCTTTGTCTGTGGCTTTCAAGAACTTTCTTGGACTGAAATTTTTTTAGATACACTGCGCATAAAGGTGGATTATTAGCACAGCTTTCAGAAGGATAAAAAGGACATGACCGCAGGGCTGTATGACCACTTCCTTTTGGGCTGACATCCCTCTCCATCCAAACCGAGTTATCAAGACAGGACAGCAGAATCAAAATCTCTCATCAAAACAGGCCCAGTCAAAGTTTTCTTTCCCCTTTCCCCGCGTACAGCATTGAGCTAGAGTCCTCCTTCCTGCTGCGTTGTTTTCCTCAGCACGCGAGGCGGTCTTTCTACTCCCCGTTGAGGAGCCGCTTGCAATCTCTATAGACAGTCTTCCCAGCGCATGAACTCCGTTGTTTCCCCTGGACTCACAGCTTTCTGTAGACGAGGTGGTGCAATGGAGGCCCTGTATCCGAAGAAGACACATCGCAGTATGTATTAATAGGCTTTCCCGGGTGCTAGAACATCCCTACCGTTTTCTGCTTCCGTAGTACTTCAATGAGACTGACAACAAACATGCCTAGGATCCCGATCTTCCAAACAGAAGTCCACTGAGACGATTGGGAGCATAGTTCCTGGTAGAGCTCCTATTTTTTTTGTTACGACGCGGTCTGGGTCCATGGACTCTGATATCTGTGCCAAGGATGATGATATTGATGAGAATGGTGATGGTGAAGATCATGGGCTTGTTGTTGCAGCTACCACCACGTCACCAACAATAGAAAACAGTGACATTTGTCTCTCAGGCAATGAATTAAAACAAGCAGGCCTGATGACAACACCAGCTGAAGGAATTCCTGTGAAGAGTTGTTTTCAAAAGCAGTGTACAAAACAACCTGCTGTCCCCACTAACAACCCTTCTTCTATAACACCCCCTGAGACTATCTCCTCCCCATGCGAAATTTCTCCCACTACCAACAGGGAAATTCCTACTATATGCCCTCCATCTTCTACCTTCACTACGTCTGAGCCTACTATTGCCATCCGTTCAAGACCATCTTCCGCTGAGATTACGGCAACAGAGAAACCAATCTCCAAGCCCACGCGCTCAGCCAGGTGCGGTTCTGAACATACAACCCGCGATTCGTCTTTTTGTCAATCTCATTTTCGAGCAGCGAGGTCACGGAAATCGAGTGCAGAGCTAGACGACATTGATAACCTTCCTTCTTCAAGGCCAATCTCCCTAAGTTCATTCGCTGTTCGAACACATAGTCGGAACAAAGGGTCAAAATCGTGGGTACCATTCAGTCTCGAAGACCTAGACGAAGATTCAGACGAAATGGATCGTCGACATCCAAACCATGGCGCAAGGCTACCTGCTCCAGTTTTTACTCCTAGCGCAACTGGTGTTAGCCATCCGCTCAGGAATGTTACAACAATCGATCCGAGGTCGAATATGTTTGGCTTCCATGGGATCTCGCCCCAGCGTGCTCCTCAATGGCCTCAAGGAATACGACAACAGCCGCACCTAGGCCAGAAAGAAACATTCGGATACCCTCAACAGAATTTGGGTACTAACCTCCCTCACCAGAACCCTCGACCTACAATCGTGCCTCCTACAACCAATGCCACTCCAGGAACTGGTCCACGCATAATGGTTCCTGACGATATCAGTCCTACCAAACAGGAAGAAAAGCAGGCATTGAGAGCTTTACAATATAGTATGGTGGCACAAATATATCTCGAAACAGGAAACTACCCGCAAGGATCTACTGGTAATCCAAATAGTCAAGCGCAAAATATGTGTCATCCAAATTGTAGAAGATGTGCTGGGTACCATGGCCAGATGACCGGTCATATCGATCAGGACCGTTCGTTGAAACCACCTCCCATGAATCGTGAGCCAGGTAATACCTATTATTCTGGATTCGGCCCTGGCCAGGTACAACCTTCTTGGGTTCCTAATATGTTTTCAGAAGCTGTAACTTCTTGTGCTACAGCAGAATCATGCCAGGACACTGATAACACAAAAAGTGCCTCAGTTTCACTTTCAAGCCAGTTACCCTTATCTCTAAAGCCTCATGCTTCTCATCAAACTAATGTCGGCACCTCGCCTCAACGCATCAATTCGGATCAACCATCCAACCCCAAGCTACACGACGCTGCGAAATATTTGAATAATGCCATAACGACTTCCCAAACTACGACTGAAAACAATCGCGATCAAGAATTTCAAATCGAGTGCAAAGATTACGTGGGCGAAATCCATTCTACACCCCTAACCGCAAATCCACTAAAATCCTCCCGCAAAGCTCTCCAACAAGATCCATCCCTAGCTAAGAATGTGGCAACTCCACAAGCTCAACGTACACCCAACAATGGGCAAATACAGGGAGGTTTGCCAGACCCCAGCCGTATATCAACCTCCATGCCCTTAACATATGCTTCTTCCGACCGTCCAACGAGCGTGAGTCCAGTATTTGCATCTGCAATTGCCAACAGACCCGAAAGTGATGAGGTTCTCTCTAAATCGACTAATTCATCACAGTCACGGTTCAAGTTCAAGTTTCCCCCACCCGGGCTACCAATTCCACCAAGCATTCAAGGAGGTTTGGTTGATAAACACGCCGGGAAAGGGACTCCTATCTCGAGACTCGTTCGGTCTAACATCTGGTTCCACACAGATGCTCGAGGTGAGGATAAGCTTCGTCAGCGTATAATTGAAATTGCGCGAGATGAGGCGGAACGTCAACGGACTACAAGGATGCCACTTCGGCCTGGCGAGCGGGAAGGGGTGGCTGAAGCCGGAACTGTTTTATTGGGGCAAGCTCTCGTCAATCTGCAGTTATATACCCTGAATGGCTCTAACCAAACCAAAGGCTTTGCGAACTTTGGGCCTGCACCACAGTTTTGCTATGAACCTATACATAGTAGTCGCAAAAGTTTTCTTGACCTAGATCCTATAACTGATCCTTGGAAATTGCCCCCGCCCCGCCATCCTTTGTCTAAAAATCCGCTCGTTGCGTATGAAGAGAGCAATGGAACCGTAGAGAGAGGGTAAAGGTCTCTAGGGGAACATGTAGAAGGCGTGAGACCGTGGCCTTCTTGGAGTTAGTAGCAAGCACCGTTATTGTTGTTTGGAAAATTGTCTTTCTTCTTGCTTTGTCTCTGGGGTTTACATTTGGCAACAATGCGGCGTGCAGTGCTTTCTCTAAAGAATAGGATTTCTTATTTTCCCTTGCTTCAAAGCGACAATAAATTTGCCTTCAACTGGGCGTACGGACTGGGTGCAGAGGGCTGTTAATGATGAATAGGGATGTTTTCATTCTCTTTTTTTCTTTTCTTCTTCTCTCTCTCTCTCTTTTTTTTTTTTTTTTTTTTTTTTTTTTTTTTTTTTTTTTTTTTTTCCCTTCTCTTTACCCTTTTCTTGTATTGCAATTGGTCAGGCATGCATTAGGGAATAGGACTGGAAGGGGATATTCATGCACACATCGGACAGCACAGCACGGGATACACTGGTTTTGCAGCTTCTAGCAATAGATTTTGATCGAGATATTCCTCAAAACATCCCTGATATTGTTGTTTACAATTTTCTAGTACTCCCCATCAGTTTCTACCTTTTCACTTACTACTTACCTCTTCTCTAGCTTCATTGATCACAATTTTCGTTCTTCATCCCGCTTTTGTTTTACCATTTGGCTTTCCTATTACCACTAGCTACAAATGAAGGGAACTAAAGATTCGACCTCGATGTCATGATGGGCAGAGAGCATTCAGCGACCCTTAGACGAGCTCGGTGATGGATTGAACTGGGGAAATTCACTTTTGAAATTCGTCTTCAGAGATCGAGTGTATGGCATGACCTTCTTCCTCCTACTGGGGTTTCTGGCATATTTTGTTTCGTATTATTTTATAATACGGGACAAGTTGAGAATGTAAGCCCAATATTAAGAGTGAACGTTGATGGCGGCGTTGTGATGTGTACATACTGTGTGATGTGAGGGAAGAACTGGAATTTCAATTAAAATTGAATCATATCTGCAGCCAGCTCTGTCTGTACAGATACCTTCACAAAACATGAAAATTAATAATAATAATAAAAATAAATTCACTGGACCATCCATGGAAATGGAATATTTTAACAGTAGGGAATGGGATCAGAGAGAGACGGAGAACAAGCAAGCGTGTACAAATTTAGCAATGTGTCATGAACAAGGAGAAGAAGACGAAAGGAAGGGAAAAGAGAACAGTGTCAATGACGATGGGGAATTAAGTATCCCTTGTAAAAGGTAGCATACTGCGGAGAAAAATGGAAAATGAAACGAATCGCTGGTTGAAATGGAGGAAATACAACTGTATGCCATTAATATAACGCAATTCAGTACCCCACACCCCCCTCGCTTCGTGGCGCCTGGTAATAATAAAAGGGGATTATTTTACTCAGAAACATGTGATAAGAAAGAAGAAGGAAAACCCATTTATTTGCAATATAGAGTAATATTAGTGAAGTAATGCGGGGTGGAACACCTAGGCCATGAGGAGAAGAAGAGGAAGAAAAAAAATAGAACGTGATTAAAAGTCTCGACTCGATGGACAGCCAAATGGTTGCTTTAGCATGAAACAAGATTGATATGGTTATCGCTGAGAGCCGCACAAGCAAGGATTGTCCTGTGTGGGTGGAAGGCTGTGCTTATGATTGGCGAGGATCGGTTGGAGTGTAGAAAACTAACGTGAGGCTCATAGGTAGAGAGGTAGGTGCCATCGGTATTGAAGGTTTTAACTTCATGGCGGTTGGTGCCACTATGGGATAGACCGATCGTGTCAGTTTTGTCCAGAAGATATAACCAAGAATGAATAAAGGGATAACTCAAGGGACACTCACATATTGAAAACAGGTGCATGTTCATGCACGGCTAAGGTCCGCAGGGTGTCCCTAGTGGCCTGGATCATGTCTATTGACGTATCCATTCGTAAGTCCCAAAGACGGACCTCGCCATTTCGGCTACCAGAAATCAGCTCCCTAACTCCTCCGCGTTGCATATGGATATTCGTGATCCATTGTTTGTGTTCTCGCCACACTTTAACCATAGCCGTTGTGGGTTTCAGGCGTTGGTCAAATACTCGCACGGCACCGTCACCAAATCCGGCGATGAAAATATTTCCAGCAACCTGGTCGGATGTCAAGGAGGTTATACAAGAACCCGAGCGTGCAGATATATCCTAATACAAGTTAGAAGCCTTGCACTTAAATTTAGATCGTAAAAATAGAAACTCACGTTAGTGCAAACTTCAGTGGCGGCGTTCCAGACGCGAATGACTTTTGTGTCGCCGGCAACAAGTGCTTTCCCTTGCCCCTGTTGCCAGTCGAAAACCAAACCCGCATTTTTGTTGCTAGGGATCAAGTCAGGGAGGGCACGGAAGGCTGTTACAATCTCAACGTCTGAGCCGGATTCATATCTGCGGAATATTTTCAAAACACCGTCTGAGGAGCCAGTCATTAAAAGAGCTTGGTCGTCTTCGTTGATGAATCGTATTTCGTTGATTCTCGACCCTAATGGGTTGCCATTGGAGAAGCGGCTGAGACGTGATTGATTTTGCCAATCCCAGATACTAATTTCCAGTTAGTGAGCCACCTCCAAGGTCTGACTTGATTAAAAGCACATACCAGACAGTATCTCTATCGTCAGCTACCGCAATGTGATCCTCAAATTGGTGGAAACACATTTTCGTTGGTTGAGTCGGATTGCTCAGAAGAGCAGATGAGGTGTCCCAACGGTTAGTTCCTGCCCGTTCTTTTAGCGGTTGAGTATCCGTAATGATTTTCTCATTTCGGCCTCGCCTCCAAAGACGTTCATTATAATCCGCGCTGCCGGGTTCATCTGATTCATTGGGCTTCATTTGGGGCTCGCGAAAGTACTATCCGCAATGTTAGAAGAATCCGTTCACCAAGTAAAATTTATAAAAGTGCTGAAAAACGTTGCAAAAGGGATTAGCTTACCTCAGTTGACCAGTCTAAAAACTTGCTTTCCAGGGGAATGGTAGGACTGGCTGTCATATCTCTTGGCTGAAAGCCCCGGGATAGCGGGATACGCGCTTGGCGATACGACCCCGATGTGGCTGGTTGATCATTAACCTCAGGAGGTCGAGTCCATTCAGCAGGCGCCCGACCCCGTGGGGTGATAGGGATCCGACGTTTCACTGAAGCTGATCTATCAGGCGATCCAGGGCGTTCATTGGTAGCACCTGAGCCAAAAGCTAGATTTTTCAAGGACGTAGCTACGCTAGCCGTTCTTCTCAAACTAAGAGATAGATATCCTTCAGCCTTCGGTGCTATGTTCGACTGGGCTGGTGGCATAGTGGGCGGTCGCTTCATATCGGCCTGTTCCACGCGCCGAGTTTTATTGACGTGGACACGAGAGAATAGTTTCAGAATTTCATCTCTGGCAGTTTGAGCTAACGCTCGCATTGGAGACTCCATCAGGGATTTATGAATATAATCGACAATAATGTCAGCATCCCGGGCGATTTCGGGGTGCGGATCGACCGATAGCATGAGGACAAGTTTCCAGATTGAGCCAAATATCGTGTTATAGGACACTCCATTTTCGTACGGGAATGGTGGCATTTGGATATGCTTGTTGGCAGGCATTTGATATAAAAGAATGTGACGTTCCTCAAGAAGCTGTTCATATGCAGCGACGAGGAATTTGTTCTGATATCGTTTCACAAATGTCGACAAGAACACTAAAAGCTCCTTTCTTACTAACTCACTTCCATCAGAACCCATAGGCATCACACTGAGTGCCAAATATTCCTCAACCTGAGCCACTTGATCGGTCAAATCAGGGATTCCAATAAAGCTGGTTAAGGCGTGTAGCATCGCAGCGCGTACCTCTGGGACAGGGTCCAGAGTTAGTTCGCAGAGTCTCGATGGTGCAGAGCATCGAATACCAACCCATTTTGCTTCGGGAAAATCAAGCCAAAGCATGCTTAAGCAGAGACACGACCATTGGCGCAGAAGTGGATTTTCGACATCCATCAAATGGGTAAGACAAGCTTCGAAAAGCTCGGGAGCAAGACAAACATTTTGCCCTTGGGGGTAGTATTTGCAAAATATTGCAACAATGAATGCGCACATAGCACGGTGTTCGCTAGCATTACCGACAGGAATGGGCGACGAAGGGCTGAGTATGTTGATGAAATAGTGAATTCCATTATCCTTGAGCAAATCATTCTGGACAGTATGGTCGACAGCCATGATCCTAGCCCAAATAAAAACCATGACAGGTTTAAGCTCTTGGGCGGTACTCTGTAGAAGTTTGACTACATATGGAAATATACCGATGCTCAGAGCTAGATGAACTGCCCACGGTCCTAGGTCAAGAAATTTGCTGAGCAAAATCAATGCACGAAGGCGATGAGCCTGGCTCAACAACACTTGCAACACGATTGGAAGTTGATCAGGAGGCGTCTTCTCTGTCGGGCCTGATGAAAGGTAAACTTCGAAAGCAGTGAGTTGTTCAGCGAAGAATGATGAGTGCTGATAATCATAATGCCGCTTGCCTTCCTCATGCTCAATGAGAGCCGGGAGCTGAGCAAGGACCATCTCGATGGCAAGATCCCAGCTTTGCCACAGAGGGTGCATGTGAGTTTCGGGTAGCTTGGGTGAGGAAATTGGGTGACATTCATGAGCCCTCATAATCCGTTCGGCGAGTAGGAAATTCCTAAACAGGGCAGCAACCATGAGATCCTGTCTAAAAAGTTTCTTGAATAGTGGTCTAGGAAGGGTATTCCAAGCAATCGTATCCGTAATTGCGGTAAATATCCAATTCAATTCACCAAGGGGGCTCCTTCGGTCTTGGAGACGTCCAGGCACTCTGAATTCGTCGATGGATATGCTGGTGTGCAAAGGATTCTGCAGAATAAAATATCTCAAGGCAATTTCGATGGGAGTTGTTAAGCAACAGGTGAAAAGGTCAGCAGGGAGGTCGGGGTTAGTTGGAAGGGTTTCGGTTCTCTCGCAAGCGGCGAGTAAAATACAGTCGCCATAATTCTGAATAGGTGAATTTGGATCTCGTTCACGAAGTTCGACGTTCTCTTTCTCATGCTTCTCTACGAATGTTTGAAAGTTATGGACGATATTGCCCGCATGAGAAACGTCGAACACGAACAAGCTTGGCCCGGCAAGCCAAGTCTGCAAATCGTACAATGAAACCGGGATATATTGGGTATAATTCTTGTTAAATACCCAAAGCTCCCCAGATTTGGTTGGTAAAGGGACACCATGTCCATTGTAATGAAAAAGCACCCGCTCGTCTTTCGCGTTACGGCGAAGAGAGATGCAGAATTTCTTCGTCTCATCGACGGAAGGGTCCAAATATTGCTTATAGCGTGTACGAAGACTGAGGGTTTCATATTGCTCTTGCAGCTTCTTTCCAATTTGTTCCATCACCTTGTTTTGTGCTCCTGTAGTAGATGTTGGGTCCACCCAGCATTCCAGCTTCGCGGTGGGGTTGGTCTTCACTACATCTGGCGGGTCGACACCAATGTTTAGGCAGATGGCCAGCGCGGCGGAAACAGTTTTCAGTCGATCTCTCATGCGCCAGTCTTGGCTCGGCCAGCTACCAGCTGGGTCCTTCGGTATGCCATTAGTTTCATGCCGTTTCTCCTTGAAATACATATAAAAGCTCTATGCATCCTATAGTTAGAAATCCTCTTAATGAGAGAAGAAGAAAAAAACCGCGATACGTTAATACTCACGGAATTGAGGATCTTTAGATATTCACTGGAAGTATACTCTTCATGCCAACCGTGTCTTAACTGGAAATCCTCATCGTCACTATTCGGAGCCCCATTCTCCACACCGAACTTGGGGAAGTGTTCGCTCTTCGCCCGGATGAGAGCGGGTGTCGGGCGTAGGTTTCTTTTTACCACGGCTGATGCAGGCCCATTATTTCCATCCGCGCTACTGGAAGGAGCTTGCGAGGAATCCGGCCTTCCATTACTTTGAAGCTCCTCGATGACGGTTGTCTTGGACCGCGGGTGGCTGAGTGTAGAAGGGGATGGTACATCGTTTGACGGAGGTATATACTCGTCGACCTGTGGACCGAAGGCGACTCGGACCGACTTTCCTTGCCCACGCGGTTGTGGGCCAACACCTTGTGCCATATTGGGAGACGTCTGCACTGGCGCAGTTCGATCCATGTCAAAGTTGAGGTCCTTCCTCAAAGGAAGCCATTCATGGCTTCAAGCTGGTTGCAACGGCTTGCATTCGATGAAACAAAGAGAGGTATTATTGCGACTGGCAACGGCTATTAAGCTGATATAAATGTATTAGAACCTGCATTATTATTTTGATAGCGACAACGTCCCACAACCAGAGCGCCGTTGCCTTGCGCCGGAACTCACCATACGGGGTTGCACCAAGGTGGATATAATCACAACCATGGACGTCTGGTCAAAGGCCAAAACAGCGTTAATAGGAATGAACATTAGCAGAGGAGCACATCCTGAGCCTCTGACAATTAAATTTTATTGTAGATCTGCCTCGGAGAAACAGAACCTACGTTGTCCTGGGAAGTCTGGCGTTCTATATCTTCTGGTCTCCTCGACGCCATCCGCGACCGGGGGTTGGCGGCGGAATAATTATTACCCGGTAACTAGTTTTTACTTGCTCTCGCTAATTACACCGTTAAGCGCCAGACGAGGAGCCGCTTCGCTAGCTTTAACTTAGTCAATTCAATTCTCATTCACATGGAAGGAATCGGCACCGCTTGCAAGCTTAGATGGCTCACACAATAGCTAACCTACGCAGTGCAATTGAAATTCATACCCGTGAAGGAGTTCTGACTTAGATTCGAAGTCGACAGATACCCGCCTCTAACGAGATATGCAATTCCCTTGCGTGGATCTTCCATACCTCACTTGCGACGTATTCCCTCATGTCCGGAGTAGGAAGTTGATCGCGGCATTCTTGGATGGCTGGGACAGCATATGAGCCGATTTCGCCTTCGCTCACATCCGATGTTTGCCAGAGCGTCAATTGAATGGGGATGAGACTTAATCATATTTCACAAGATTTGCTTTGTGGCCATTTAACCCTCTGCAACTCGTTCATCACGAGCAGGACACGAACGAGTACAAGTAAGACTGACACCCGACCCTGATTGAGGTGCAGGCATTACTGCTATTGAAGAGAGGACGACTGACTCCGGCAAACTCCGTGTCAATCGTATCTGCGGGCAGAAAGCAGGCTGGCCAGTTAATGCTTTGGAAATGCTCCTCTGAACTCACATTATCCAGAGCTCGACCCGCCCCTTCGCTTTTTGCAGACGGAGACATCTTATGATATTATTGTATGTACTGTACATGTACATGTACATGTACATCTAAATTGTTAAGAACCCCTTAGTAACCCGCTCTCAACCTTGGCTCTTTTGCTCTTATCAACATGGTATTTATTATTGAGATCTTGGACGCGGTAACTGGCGGCAACTTATCATCAAGAGAGAGTTTGTCAGCACATTCAACACAAGCTTTGCCCAGGCAGTTGCTATAAATGATAGAAGGATAGAGTACATTGTCTTCTGCCTAACATGAGGTATGTTTTGTTGGACAGTGGACTGGTAGAGGCTACAGCACGGAGAAGAATGGCAACTTCTCATTCCTCTTTCTTCGGAGGGCAACTGTTAGTATATAGTCTATTCGATCCTGACTTCATGCCATGGCAGATGATATTGTCCTTGCTATCGTTTTGGTTACCCCCGTGTTGATGAGCAGATTATATTACGTCAATTTTATATAGTTAGCTTAATCCCTCGATGTTTTGGATCAATCCCAATTTCAGTTTCAAATCTGCAGCCGGGTAGGCAATCAGGCGACTTTATATGTATAAGTAGCTACACTGATTAGAAGAAAGAAAGCTCTTTGGAATGTTTCGATACTCGCTGTTCCACTCAACTCCGTTCTTTTTGCATAAAACGTAGATCTATAATTTCATGCCTTCCCCTTTATTTGCAGCCATTTCTTCTTTTTCCACCCTCTCCTCCTACTATCTTGTACTGCTCTATCTTGCATATATGTTGCAAACAGGTTGGTTATCCAACACTTGAGTACAGCACTCCCCCGTGGAGGACAAAGTACGGAGAATCTTGTACTACTTGAAAACCTGACAGAACCAGTTAAGTTACCGTATTCAGGGGAAGAGGCAGGTTACTTTTGCATTTTCAGGTTCGAAAGCGATTCACTCGGGCATATTCTGAAACGCACTTGGATTAGTCTCCAGAACACTCAATTTTATTCCCCAGGGAATAATTTGGGCATTTACTACTATGGTAGATACTGCATATCTAGCTACATTTATTTCCCGGATTCATGATATTGATATGCCACTTTCTACCTGCCCCGCGGATCTTGTAACTTCTTTTGTCACTTGTGCTTTTGCCCCAATTACATGTGTTGGTTGGACGGAGAATATATGAACAATCTGGGTAACAGAAAGGTATTCTTTTGTTCTCTCCTTTATCAGCGATATAAACACAGAGCTCAGCTTTCTTTGCTGGTGCTTCGGAAAATGTCCACAAGGCATTCCTTGCTTCCATGGAACACCCACCCGCCTTAGAACATCAAGGGCCGTCTAGGGCGGCCAGCTGCGACAGGGGGAAGAAAATTTATCACCAACATCGCATTTTAGTGTATGTCAATCAACCCCTCCCCTTTTTTTTTTTTTTTTTTTTCCCTTTTGACAGTGTTTTTCTTCTGGCGCCCACCAGGTAGTTAACTTAACTTACGACAAAAAAAAAAAAAAAAAAAAAAAAAAAAAAAAAAAAAAAGCACCCAGAAGCCAATCAGGAAAGGCAAAAATATTCTTCTTGTTCCAGCGCCCTTCTTTTTTTAAAAAAAAGCAAGATAATAGACATGATCCCTGTGAGGTTGCAATGCAGGTATGAAAGCAGAGTATTCCGTAGTTACTGTCCGTTCAAGCAGAAATAATAGCTTCTTCCCCAATCCGTAATCCGTATGCCCGTTGAGTATTCATGCGCCCCCAGCCCCAGTCCGTTTAAAATTGACCTTGATATGAGTCCACGCATCCCCGGTGCGCATCCAGACCCAAGAAAGTTGCGGAAGGATATTTCGCCAATTAGCTCAGAAAAGGACAACAGAGCGCTTGGCTTAACTTACCGCCCAAAGCACCGCCAGCAGCGTGAACCGGCGACTTTATATACAAGGTAAAGCATCTATTTGTGTCCAGCGCGCGTCTTCTCGAGGTTTCTAGGCCTGCCTGGGAACTACCTTCGTAGTTTCCCAGCGTCTAGTAGTATTAAGGTAAAACATCCTGTACGGTGCACAGTTTTGAAAGCTGTTGAAGCCGTGACCCAACTTGTAAGGTGATAACTACCCAAAGAATTAGTGAAGCGTATTAACTACCGTGTCGATGTTATTATATATACGCACAATTGCTTCGGTCGATAACTATCAAGACGACATTGCTTGTGGAAAATATAGAGAGAGACCTGAGAAGGGATAACGGAACCGCATAGGGCGGGTATCCAGCAATTGTCTTGCGGGATAGTTTATCTGACAGCGTTAGGCGGGTACTGTACTGGTACCTCATTCACAGGGGAGAAGCTTGGTGCGGTCGAGGTATCTGGCTGGTACCCACAAGTCACAAGAGTCCCCCCCCCCAAGGAGCGGCTCACTAACTTAGGTAACTAGGCCTGATCAGGGCGGGCTTGGCGCCCCTGAGCCCAACCAACTTCTTTTTCTCGCCCAAACCAACGACCAACGGCGGACGGGAACCTCATCTTGAACCTGACATTGAGCAGGAACATGCTGTTTCTTCCTCTTCGTCTCTGACTTTGGCAAACAGCACCGGACTCGCCGTGCATCTACTTGTCGGGAGCCCTTCAACCAGGCGAGTTCTCATGATTGCGTGACGAGGGCCCCTTTCATGCCCTCTCTTGTCTGTTGGGTTCCCTGTTGGCCGCGTTGCCGTTACTTGATGGTCCTTTTGCTCACCCAACCTGCCCGTCCCCAAGACGATTTGCTTTCATTCGCTTTGCACTCCCTTTACCCTTCGACAGCCGCGACTCCTGTCGACTTGACCGCTTGGTAGCATCCAATGGTCTTGCTATTGGCATTTACTCGTGATTTCGTCGACTTTTCCTGACGACCGGTTTTGGTGGCTCAGGAACGCGCCTGGTCAGTGAACCTTGGTTGGACCCTCCAAAAAAAGTTGGAGCCGCAAATCCAGGAACCAGCACGACCCATTTTGCCGGTATTATTGTATGCTCAGACACCCCCCTTCCCCCCCCCATTTTATCTTTTATCCTTTATCTGGGAGCGGACAGTCTGCGATCACTGATGACGGTGGACTCATTCGACAATATGCTGACAAGAGGGCACGTACTATATCAGCGCCTTTTGCTCTCGTTCCCACAACGGCACCCATTTTCATTCGCACGTGCACCTTCCGCACGATTCGCCCCTAACGAAACCGACTCGTTGTCTTTTGCCCGGCGCACCACGTTTTTCGACGACTACTGGTTGCCATTATCATTTTAATTCCGACCTGACGTCTCCCTTGTCATCGTTTTCTCCCCATCTCGGACTCTCACTTTCCCTAGATACCTTTACGTTGAGACGCTCTCTCTTCCTACCCCATTATGGCATTCCTATTCAAGTCGAAGAAAAGCCAGGCCGCAAACAATAACTTGCCTCCAGCCACCAGAAATATTCATACCGCCGAAGGAACGCCCCAAGGTTCCTCAGCAGCGCCGCCCAATGGTGTTCGGGATGGTGGACCGGTGCAGTCTCCAGGTTTTGGGAGTGCGAGCAACTCCTTGAACTCTATGAGCGGCACGGTTAGTCCAGATCAATCTAGGACACGCAGAGATAGAGCAGACTCAGAGCCCCAGGTATGCTGTCCCCCGGCTCCTCTAGAGAAATTATCGCCTTTCCACAAGTAGCTTTGTGTGTCTCATGCACTATCGCCCATACTCTTACTACAAGAGAGGCTGGTCCATACCATAACTAACCTTATGCTGGTCAGGGTCCACGAACACAGATCCCAAACGGAGACAACACACCTTCACCGGTTCCAAATCCCGCCCTGTTTCCATGGTCGCAGCGGCGAATAAACTTCCCTCAAAATTCCCGACCTTTTCCACGATATGGCGCCGCAGTTAATGGCGTAGCTTCGAAAGAGGGTGATATTTACATGATGGGTGGCTTGGTGGGAAGTGCAACTGCCAAAGGGGATTTATGGATGGTGGAAAATAATGGAGGGAACTTGTCCTGCTTCCCTATCAACCCTGTGACTGAAGGGCCTGGTCCTAGAGTTGGACATGCAAGTTTGTTAGTTGGAAACGCATTTATTGTGTTTGGAGGAGATACAAAAACGGAGGAGAATCATTCATTGGACGATACATTATATTTATTAAATACTTGTGAGTTTCTCTGCTCCTTGATATTGATTGCCTTATTGTTTTGGTTTCCTAGATCGCTCATTACTACTCCAGCATCTCGACAATGGTCTCGTGCTGTCCCTCCCGGACCCCGACCTGCAGGCAGATATGGCCATACGTTGAATATATTAGGCTCAAAGATCTATGTTTTCGGTGGCCAGGTGGAAGGCTTTTTCTTCAATGACCTAGTTGCCTTCGACCTCAATGCTCTCCAAAATCCGTCGAATAAATGGGAATTTTTAATCCGCAATAGCCATGATGGTGGGCCACCCCCGGGCAAAATTCCACCAGCTCGAACGAACCACTCCGTCGTCAGTTTCAATGATAAACTTTACCTGTGAGTTCCTTCACTAATAGTACAATTTTATGTGTTAGTACTAATTCTAGTAGATTTGGTGGAACGAATGGGATCGAATGGTTTAATGACGTCTGGTGCTACGACCCTAGAACGAACCTATGGACACAACTAGATTATGTTGGTTTCGTTCCAGCGGCGAGAGAAGGACATGCTGCGGCCTTAATTAATGATGTTATGTATATCTTTTCCGGACGCACTGAAGAAGGCGCAGATTTGGCAGATTTAGCCGCATTCCGCATCACAACTAGACGATGGTTTTCTTTCCAAAACATGGGCCCGTCGCCTTCCCCCCGCTCTGGTCATAGCATGACCGTGTTCGGGAAACAGATCATAGTGCTTGGGGGAGAACCGAGCACAAAGAGTCGCGATCTCGAAGAGCTCAGCCTCGTGTATATTTTGGACACTGCCAAAATTCGATATCCTACAGAACCTAGTCCCACTTCTCCCACCGGCAGCGGCCCCCGCAAACTAGGTCAGGCAGATCGACAAGTTACATCCGGCCGTACATCACGCGAAGCACAAAATTCAACTCCAGACTTGCACGGCCGCCGTGGGCCACCATCAGGTCACGAAAGCGCTTCCTCCGGTAGGCCTGATGCGTCGAGTCCGGCCCCTGGTGGCCCAGGGTCTCGTTTACCCCGGGCATCTATCGCCCAAGCTCCAGCAGGACCACCCCCTCCCGGACAAGCACCAACTCCAACACCTAGGCACCCTAATGCTGGTGGTAACGGTGGACGAAGCAAACCACCGAAAGGAGGGGAAAGAGGAATGACGCCTGTTGACAATCTAAGAGCTGTCGGGAATGATCGGGACAGGCAGTCACCTGCGATGCGTGATATTATGACAAATGCTCGGCCAGGACGCGAGCAGAGCCCTGTTTCTGGTGGACGCCAGCAATCCTCGCGGCTTTCTGCTAGAGCTATGGAAGCTGGAGAAGCCGCCCCACTTGTGACACCCGCGAGACAACGCTCCTTACGACAACGACATCATAATTCTATTGATAGTGTAGATGACTCCATACTGGGCAAGGGTCCCGGCAGCGTCGATGGGTCTGAGCCAAGAACCTATAGAAATTCTAGAAACCTTACCGACGAGCCTCGCTCCCCGCGGCTAACGCCGCATCAAGAAGCTCTTATTAAAGACCTCGAAGCAGCAAAGGCTAAGAATGCTTGGTATGCTTCAGAATTAGCAATGGCCCGCAAAGCAGGTTATACTCTCAACCCATCAAATCCTCCTCCTCTCGACCAGCGATCGATAGAGACTTTCAACGAGGAAGATCGTCCTTTGATTGAGGCTTTCCTTTCCATGCGAGCGGAATTGGCGAAGATGCAAGCCGCTGTTGATCGCCAGGCCGCGATTGCATCCAAACGGGTGGCAGAGGTAGAGCATCAGCGGGATGCAGCCATTAACGAGGCCGCCTACGCGCAAGCTAAACTCGCAGCGCAAGGAGGTAGCCAAAGAGGGACACCACAATCGGATCGTAATGGTCGTGACATGGATGAGATAAATCCCGATCGGTCAGCTGAAATAAGCCGACGACTGGCTCATGCCCTTGCATCTCAGGCGGAAATGAAGGCCAAGGCTGAAGCGTTAATGTCCGAACTTCAAGAGGAGAAGAGGGCAAGAGAGCTGGCCGAAGAACTTCATGAGGCTATGAGCAAAAGATTGTCTGAAATGGAATCACAAACTAACAACCTGGAATTGGAAAGTCTTCGAACTGAGCTCCATCACCTGCAGTCTGCATTCAGGGAAGAGGTAGCACTCCGATCCGAGGCCGAGAGCGCTCTTAAGCTAGCTCAGATTGATAAAAACGAACTAACTCAAAAAGTTGAGAATCTCAATGACCGCCTGGAAAACCATGGCACTGATGTTGGATCTCTTCGTGAAGCGGTCAATGCTTCGTCCGCTAAAGCTGAACTTTTGGAAAGACAGCTGGACGAGGAACGTGATCACCGTGAAGGCTTAGAGAGGAAGCTCCTGCAACTCAGAGCAGAACATGAGGAGAGGACGACTGAGCTCGAGAATACAACGCGCCGATTGCGAGATGCCGAAGAATTGGCAGAAACGCATGCTAGGGAGGCAGAAAGCCACAGAGCAGCCTTCTTGGCCGGTTTGGATCGTGCTTCTTCGCGCGATGCCGAATCTGCGGCAAAGGCACTTTCTGAGCAAAGAGTTGCGGCACTGAAGGAGCAAGTTGACCGGGCGAATCAGATGGTCAAAACTAACCACCAAGCAGCGAATGAAGCTTCCGAGAAACTTCGACGAGCCGAGGAACGTATTGCTGGATTGGAGCAGTATCAGGAACAGGCTAGTCGGGAAGGTCTGCAACTCCGCAGACAACTCCAGGCTGCTTTGAAAGAGAACCAAGCGCTTAGTAATGAGAACCGGGAAGTCAAGTCACAACTCGAAAGCCATCAACGCGACGCGAGCGCTTTGGCCATACAACATGGCGCGCTGAAGGAGCTGCTTGTTGAGCGTGGCATAACCGCGGACAGTAGGCGATCCCCATTGTTGGATTCGCCAGGCTCTCGTTTCGGAACTCCCGAGCACAACCGCCTCCGCGAGCTAGAGCAACAACTTCAATCAAGCATAAAAGCACATGAAGAAACCAAGATATCATTCGAATCGAGGGAACAAGAAGCCGATCGTGCGTACAATGAGAAGCTTGAGCAACTCGAGAACGACTACCAATCTGCCGTTCACTACGTGAAAGGAACAGAGAAAATGCTGAAGCGAATGAAGGACGAGCTTGCGAAATACAAAACGCAAAATTCCAAGTTACAGGCTGATTTGGAAACTGCACTTCAGAAAGCTAGTTCCAGATCCTCCCCATCTCACGAAGCGTCGGCTCAATGGGAGGCCGAGCGGTCGAATATGCAACATATTATGTCTGACCTTCAGGAAAAGACTTCATCTTCAATTGCTGATCTAAAAACCCAGCTTGCAAAACTTCGAGAGGACCTCACAGCTGCACAAGCGGAAAGAGACCAGAGCCAAACGGAGCAAGAAAACATAAAGCGTGAATTATTGAACATCACAGAAAAGAGCCGTGAGGACCTGGAGCAACTTAAGAACGAAAATGCCCTGCTTGAAAGCCGAGCGCTAGATGCCGAACAAAAGGTCACAATGCTCCTTGACCAAGTTGAATCATCAGTGACGAATTACCGTCGACAATCCCAACAAGTACTTTCCCATTCCAACGGCTTGAGCCGTACAGTCAGCAACGCGTCCAGCAATACGATCGGTGGCCGACTAAGGGCTGACAGCAATGTTTCTCAAGATGACTCTTTCCTCGAGCACCGCGGTTCTTTCGCTCTGGATTCCCTTGCTAGTGAACTAGACGCTCTCCGAAGCCACTGGGAAAGCACAAACCGAAACTACCGTTTAAGCACCCAGTTTGACTTCGACCGTACACCCACCAAGGAAACGTATGGCGAGAGTGGCTTGAGTGATAACCTGGCAAGTTGGCGGAAACGGTTGGATGAAGAGGAACGGTCGTCAACTCCCGTTAAGCCCCCGATGCCAGCCGCCTTGGCTACTACTGATACTACTACGCCTACACAACCGACGAAAGATAATATGATTTGACGTCTTTAAATAGCACATGCGCACGCGATGCAAATGTCACTTTTAACGTGGGTCTATAATGGGTGTACAAGCCTGGGTGCTTCTTTTGCTAGTTGTTTAAGAAGACACGGTGTGTCTACAGAAAGAGGGATCACGGACCTTGATGGTCTCCACTCTTTGATATATGTCTCCGCCTCCTTTTTTCATTTTTCCCCCTTTTCCTGGTGTCAAACAATTTTTCTTATGCATTTGCTCTTCCTTGTTTTTTGTGTGCTTGACTATATTTCAATCTCATGTTTTGCTCTTTTTTTATCTCTATTTCCTTTTTCTTATTTTTTTCTGTTTCCCAACCTTCTTCAGCCATTCCCTCCCTCTATTAGTCGAATAATATTCTATTATCCTATACTCTAGTTTATTATTCCTATATTCTGCCCTTCATTATCCTTCACTTGATTTGACTTTATTTTATTTTTATTTTCATTCCTTTTCTTGCGTGTTTTTCCTCGGCTACCGCGCCATCTGATACTCCTGGCTCTTAAACTTTGGTCTTGTTCTGCTTGTTTTTCTCCTCTTCTACGATGCTGTTTTCTCTCTTTCCCTTCCCAAGCTCCATTTTTTTTTTCATTACGTTATATCCCTTAACTTATCTTCTGGGCGGATAGAGGGAATGTCTTAGGGTATATATATTATACATATACTTTTTTTTACTCGATTTTGAAAATCGGTCGTCATTGTTCCCCTCAAATTTTTGCACCTGGTCATTCTATATGGTCATTGATTTGGGAGTGTGCTCCCTTTCACTCGCTTCAACATCTTTCGCTCCATTTCTATTGGCGCAGAGCTTAGTGCCCATTCTCTCTAGTCTTGGGTTCTTGAATATCTTTTCTGCCCTTTTTCTTTTTTTCTTTTTGCGTCGTGCTTTCTGGCTCATATGGCTCATGCTATTTTCCCTGTCTTGTCCTTTTATTTCTTCCCTTTTGACTTTTTCATCGCGCTCTACTATTTGCTCTGATATCCCTCGCTAGTTTATTTTTGTTCAAGATAACAGTTTCTCTTTTCTCCTTCCACATTCATATACATTCATATGCCATATATGTGTATAACTACTTATTTGGTGACTCATGACCTCACTATTTTGATTTCGCTTTTTGGTTTGAATACATGAACGACACATTTTTGGGTCTCCTTTATAACATTTTCGCTGTGTATAAATAACCATGTTTGGAAAATGCAGAGATGTCTTGAGCAGCTAATAT
Source organism: Blastomyces dermatitidis ER-3 (assembly GCF_000003525.1). NCBI lineage: Eukaryota > Fungi > Ascomycota > Eurotiomycetes > Onygenales > Ajellomycetaceae > Blastomyces > Blastomyces dermatitidis. The sequence goes on from NW_025544786.1 coordinate 893,484, forward strand.
TGACTCGGGGTTCCTTCCGTATAGTACAATTGTCGAGTGTGTACTAATTAAGGGAGAAGGAACTGGAGGAATGAGTTAAATAAGTAATAGCAAGCTGTTTCATAATTCATGCATCGTAATCGCGGTACCGTAGCAGATAATATCATGGTCCTTCAAGACCCTATGCATCCGCTCAATTTGTTTCTTGAATCGCCCTATATCTATCGACGGATCCCTTGGTCAAAAATTGGTCATGTACAACCGCGTTCACTCTTTTTTCCTCGTCTACACTGCCCCAAGCTCCGCCGCCAGGAGTTTGCACGACGATCCTGTCACCTTCACCCAATGCCACGGTTGCCTTTGCACCGAGGCTGACCATCCTTTCATCCCCTGTTTCTTCATCTCGCTTAATCCACAAATTCTTCCCTGATGCACCGGGGCCTCCCCCTTGAAGACCGTAGGGCTGATGACTCCTGCGCTCAGACAATATCGAACACTGGACGGGAATCAGGAACTCAATGTCGCGGACCACGCCGTCACCACCAGGATGCGCTCCTTGACCCCCTGATCCTTTTCGGATGGAGAATTCCCGGAGGATACATGGGTATCGCTTCTCGAAGATCTCGGGATCCGTGATGCGTGTGTTAGTCATGTGCGTGTGAATGCCGCTCTGTCCAACCCAAGTTGGGCCCGCTCCGCTGCCGCCGGCAATTGTTTCATAGTACCCAAATCCGTTGACATGTTCCCCGTTCGCTGTCTTGCCGCCTTTGCCAAAAGTGAGGTTATTGCAACAGCCTTGCGATGCGGCACAGGCGTTGAACGCCTTCAAGACAACATCTGTGATTCGTTGGGATGTAAGCACGTTTCCTCCCACGACTCCAGCGCTCTTGGATGGAGAGAGTAATGTTCCCGGAGGAATTCGAATGTCGATGGGATTCAGACATCCTTGGTTTAGAGGGATATCGGATTTCACTAACGACCGCAGGCAGTATATAATTGCCGAATGCGTGATGGCTGTGGGAGCGTTGGTGTTGCCAAAAACTTCACAACCAGTTCCTGAGAAGTCAAATACAGCCTCCCCCTTATCGCCATCGATCGTTATCTTTAGGGCAATGGGTGTACCATCATCCATATAATCGACGGCTTCCAGCGTAGAGCCCAGCGTCTTGGAGGTGGTCTTTAGAAGTTCTCGCACGGCAATTTCGGCCGTACTTTGGATTGCATACATATATGTATGCACGCGCTCCAGCCCATATTCCTTGATTAAGCCATTGATAAGCGAAATGCCCTTTTGATTGGCAGCAACCTGAGCCCGCAGATCAGACAGGTTATCCTGCAGACATCGGGTACCGGAACAACCAGGGTACTGCGCTGGCTCTTTCAATAGTATCTCAGTCATTCTTTCCTCATTGAATACTCCACCGGCAACTAACTTTTCAGCCTCGATGGCGGCCCCTTCTTGCCATAATTCCGTACTTGTTGGGGGCATGGAGCCAGGGAGACAACCTCCGATATCTGCATGATGGCCTCGGGACGCAACATAAAACACGATCTCGCCTTGATCAAAAACTGGCGTAATGACTGTAATATCGGGCAAATGAGTCCCACCGCAGCTCGGATGGTTGGAGATCAGGACGTCACCATCCTCGAGGTTTCCCGCCCAATATTTATGCTGGTATCGGACTGCAAATTGCATCGAGCCCAAGTGTACTGGGACGTGGGGTGCATTAGCCACGAGTCCTCCATCAGGCGAAAAAAGTGCACATGAAAAGTCAAGGCGTTCTTTGATGTTGGTCGAGACAGAGGTCTTTTGTAGAGTTCGACCCATCTGCTCAGCAATGGACATGAACCGGTTACCAAATATTGACAATTGGATGGGACTGATGCTGGTGGGATTTGTTGACGCGGTGCCTGACACATCGAGCGTGGGCACTGTCTTCTTGAGGTCGATCACCACGCAGCTTTCAAGAATGCTCGCAACTGCTCCCGGGACTAAGACTATCGTCTGGGTTTGGTCGATGATCATGGCTGGGCCTTGGATGCGGGAACCCTCCGTGAGTTCTTCGAGCTTAAGCACTGGAGTTGCAACCCATCCGTGTTCTGTGCCGAAATAGACCATCGTCCGCTCGTTGACACCCGGGGTAGATACGTCTTTGAATGCTATTTTCTTCATCTGAATGCCGGAAAGTTAGCAAGGAGGATTACCTCGCGCGGGATTCTTTGCTAGATACTCACCTGCGCATACGGGCTGAGCTCCTTCTGCCGCGATGAGGACGCAATGCTTCGCACCCGAATATCATCAACAAGGATCCGCTTGTCGGGTGAAAGGAAGCCAAACTCGATTTTATGCCGTTTGTTGAACTCAGCGCCGAAATCCCAGTCGTCACCTTTAAGTATCATAAGTGCCGTACTAGTACCTTCATGGCGCATATTCAGATACATTTCATGCCTGATATTCTCGCGTGAAAATCCATGACTTTCCAACTCAGCTGTGGAAGTTTCCGCCAGCGCCTCCAGCTTAGACCGAAAGTCTTGTTCAGTCGACGTGCTAAAGACATCTGAGGTTGGCTGCGTTGCTTCGTGCACTACATCTGCGAGAGCCATCCCATAAGCTGACAGGATTGAGGAGTATTTGTGAATTATGACGCGGGAGATCCCCAGAACAGATGCCACAGAGCAAGCGTGCTGGCCGCCAGCACCGCCAAAACACGATAGATGATGCACAGACGTGTCATACCCGCGAGCCTCCGTCAATGCGCGAATTGGCCGCGACATAGATTCGTTAGCAACCGACAGGAATCCAAGAGCCACTTCCTCCGGTGTAAACTCATTCCAACCCTTTGAGCGTTGTTCACTGTTGATTTTTTCGGTCAGTTCCGTGAACTTTTGGCGGGTGATTTCCACATCAAGGGGCTCGTCCTCGTTTGGTCCGAAAATCTTTGGAAAATATCCTGGGAGCAGCCGCCCTAAGAACAGATTGGCATCAGTTACAGTCAGGGGGCCGCCTTTTCGGTAGCAGGCTGGCCCTGGATGTGCGGAGGCGGACTCTGGCCCCACGGCAAAAAGACCGTTCCGCCAGAAGAGGATCGAACCGCCTCCTGCGGCGACGGTGTTGATATCTAGCTGGGGAGATTGGATGGATACGCCGGCAATGGTGGTTTCGAAGACGTGGTCGTAAACCCCCGAGTACCGGGATACTATAATGCAAACGTTAGTAGGAAGATATTTGGTGTGGAAGAACTGTCAAAGGAGGACCAATACAAACCATCTGTGCTTGTGCCACCCATATCAAATCCTATGACAGGAATTTGCTCCTCGTCGTCCCAGGAGGTCTGCGCATACCCGACGACGCCACCTGCTGGCCCTGACAAAATAGCCTTCAGACCGCTAAATTTCCGAAAATCCACCAATCCACCGTCCGACTGCATAAACTCACACCTCGTGCTTGGAGAAGCAAGCCCGCCAATGAAATTCGAAGAAATCGAGTCAATATACTCTTTAATCACCGGGGTTAAATATGCGTCTGCAGTCGCACTCATGCCACGAGGCACCACCTTTATCATGGGTTGCAGTTCCGAAGATATCGCAACAGAAAATCCCATCTCCATAGCAGCCTGCCCAATCAATTTTTCGTGTGCCGGATAGGTATATGAGTGAAGCAGCACAATGGCTATTGACCGATATCCTTCGTCCCATAACATTTGGAGGTCATCTCTGACCTTTTTCATGTCCGGCTTGACGAGAACGTGGATATATTCTCCCGTAGTCCCTCTAACGACATCTTCCGTTTCCTCAATTGGCTGAGGATCGGGATCTTCAGTATATCCTTTCAGCGTTACTCTCTCGTTAATCTCAACAACTTTCTCATAAAGCACGCTCGGCTTCGCGACGGAAAGATCAAAAATATTCGGCCGTGACTGGTTTCCGATGACAAGAAGGTCTTTGAAACCTTTTGAAATAAGCAGTGCGGATCGCGCTCCTTTTCTTTCTAGTAACGCATTGGTCGCAACTGTCGTACCCATCCGAAGTGATTCGATGGGTGCAAGATCTAGTTGCTGCCCCCGCGGTAGCTTTTTACCAGTGGCGATCTCCAGGACGCGTCTGATTCCCTCTGTTGGCGCATCTTTGTAATTTGATGGATCGACAGAGAGAAGTTTGAGGATAATATCGCTGCGCCCGGGTATTGAAGCGTGGACGTCTGTGAATGTCCCGCCTCGGTCTATCGAAATTCTGACCCTGGCGGGCGATTGTGTTGGGTGAGGTTGGGTAGTCATTGCTCGGGCTGGTTGTGGGTGAATTAGATCAATCTCTACTCAAGAATTGTCCCAGGACAGGATTATGGGATGTCGTATTGTGGTTTATGACGACGTTAGAGAAAATTAGAAGTGCTAGAGATGAGCAGGAAATGAGGGATGATGGATTATTTATTTATTTAGTATTTAGAAAGTGGTGTGCTGATAACGGTTGTCCCGCAATTATAAATCCACAAACTTTCTCTCGTCCGCGCCTGAAACCGGCGAGAAATTCCCGCACTCCTGTCTAGAAATGGCCAATACCATTGGCAGGAAATCACCATCTACGCCCATCCGAGCGAAGCGGTTTCCACCTCCCGCTCAGCAGGAAAGATAAATGACATCCTGGCCGCATCCCGGCACCGGCAACCCATCCCGACGAGATCGGGTCAGGATGCCGATCTGATAAGATAAGTAAGCTTTTTTCTTCCGATGTTGTCCTGTAAATAAGCTTTGTTAGCGTATTGAGTCGGCAGGAGAACCCGAACGGGCTTGTCTCCCTGCAGAAAACAGGCTGGGACTCGGGATTGTGTGCCTCGCTTTCAGAGTGTATAACGCTGGCTATAGTGTATTAATGCAATGATAAAAGGGCTGCCGCCGGGAGCATGCCCACAGTGAGGGAATAATATGGAACCATCCAACTTTTAGCTGAATCTAATATTAACCCGTTCTCACATCTTCTATCTTCTCTAACCCTCCCAAGCAATAAGACCACAATCAATCTAAAAATCATGGTTGGCAAATCTTCAACGCGCAGAGTTAGACTCAAGGCGCGTAAGAACGTGGTAACTTTCCTCATCTGCCTACCCTCGCGATACGCTGAAGACTTCCGCCTGCTCTGCCAACGAAATCCTGTTCCCTGTCCTCTCCTGGCAGAATCTAAATCCGTCGGCAAATATTCAGATCTAAAATCACGGATGCCCAAGATCCAAGACGGCGACATTGCAGCTGAAATCGACCTTCGCACGGACGCCTCTCGTTATATGGTGTACAGCGATGGCAAGCTGGTCAAGTTTCAATGCCAAGATATACTCGACGACTGGACGGAGGACCATGTGGGATTCTTGATCAGATGTTCGATTAGTTTCAAGAGCGCGCTTACGCTTGCGGGGCTCCCCCCTCTTCACACTGTCATGCAACGGAACTATCCAATATACAGGACGAACATCCCCCTCTCCCCTGCGGCCGTTTTCACATGGGGTACATTCGTGGTCTCGATGAGGCCCTATGCTTTGGATCGAATCGACGATGTACGGACTATAACACGACCCCGAAATGGGAGAAGGGGATGCTCAGGAGGCGTTCTGCGCTCGTGGAGAAAAACTTCTTTGGCGCTTCCTCGGGGCTGGAAACCACCGGCATACGTTGCTATTTCAGAGCTCAGTGATATTTGGGCAAAGGTATGCATGGCCCTTGATGTTTGCTCAAGTTGTGGATCTGCTTTCTCCGTCCAGATGAGGTCATTTCTTTATATATATATTCTGCTGAAATAAGGCAAATGGTTAGCTCAAGCTCTTGAGTCTTTCCTGATTTTGACACTTTATTTCTTATAAAGTCGGTTCCTACATCGATAATGATGGAAATAGCACCTCCCAGATAGCACCTCCCAGATAGCACCTCCCAGCATTGAGACTTGCAGGCTTTCCCATTGTCGTGGCCGGTTTGTTCTTGCTGGCTCGTTGAGGCTCTCTGATGGATGCCGAATTCTGCAATCAATCAGCTTGGTCTCTCGGACATAAATGAACCTCAATCTCGCAGGCAGGCAGTGGCTGATCTCTGCTTCCCCTCAAGATGAGTGCATTTATTTTCGCAAGGGAGATGTCAATATCCAATATCATGTCAGCCTCTTTCAGCGCTTATATAGCAAAACAACTAGTAACTTATTAGCTCGCCTGACTCCTACTAACCAGGGTAACAAATAGGGCATGGCTTCAGAGCCAAATAACCCCACCACCCCCGCGTCAGGGTTCCAGTCTCTTTTCGGGAATGTTTACAAAAGGGATTTCGGAATTGGAATTATTATCTACGACAACTTCAATTTATTCTGGGGCAAGGTATCCAGAGGATATTCGGATATGTTGCTCTCTACACACTCGACGCATGTCGGTTTGGATCGGCCCCGCCGTGCCTCCGTAGCGTGAGTCCAACTTCCTACTCTATATCCCTCCATTTCCCCAAGCATGCTAAACCGTATCGTAGCTGCAATTACTGTAGAATACGCAAGAAGAGATGTTTTGGTGGAAATGATGGATTGGCCTGTAGAGCCTGTGCAATCGCAAGTCGAACATGCACTTACCCGAACGTCCAAAAGACTGTCCGAGTCCCTGAAGCGTGAGATTTCTAACACTGACTGGAGATGTTGCTATATGTTTCGCTGACAGTTAGTAGATATCTCATACAGCTCGAAGCTCGACTTAAAGCATATGAGCGAAAACGTCAGAATGATACAAGACGCCAGGGATCATTAAATGTGGCCCCCATTGAACATCAACCCCAGCAGGATCCTCCTACTGCCGCTCTCTCAGACGGCTCTGAGTCACCGACTCCAATCCAGGATGGGGAAGACATTGACGATAACCCGCTAACTGAAAAGATAGCTCATCTAGTCCTCAGTCCTGAAGGTGATAAACGTTCGTATTGCTTTTTCCTATTTACCAGTACTTCTAGGAAACCTCATACTCATCTCATATCAAAACTAGGATATTTTGGCAACTCCTCCTCAGCCAGCCTAGGGAAGAAGTTTCTCGACTTTGTCAGGTCGTTTAAGGCCGGCCTTGATATTGGAGAAGATTTCATAACCCCAACTTACAATAGCAACTCAAACTTCTCTATTCGGACGAACGCACGCCAGTCCAGGCCATCAGCTACTTCACTCCCACCTTTCCCTGTTGCGAAACTGCTCTACGCGGCGCAATATGCGTACATCGGCACAATTTTCTCGTTCACTTCGCCAGAAACATTCGAGAATAATATTCGCGGGATGTATGATCGAGAACCTGACTTTTCGGACATAAGAGACCGCCTGCGATATTGCCAAATATTCATAATCCTTGCATTTGGCCAGATGTACTCCGTTAATCAATGGACAAGTTATGATGGGCCACCCGGGTTTGAGTACTTTCAGCAGGTTATGAACCTTCTTCCTGACATCCACGAGCAGCCTTCGGTAGTTTTTGTCGAAGTCCTCTCTTTGGTTGGATACTACTTTCAGAATTTGAACCGCAGAGACGCTGCATTTTTACATGTAACTTCCCCGCTCTCCCTGTCAAACAACCTGAGATATATTTTGCTAACATATTTGACAGATTGGATTGGCGGTGCGAATGGCCATATCTCTAGGTTTACATCAGGAAGTCTCTGATGATAGCTTGGACGACCTTGCTCGGGAGCATCGTCGCCGACTTTGGTGGTCCGTTTACAGTTTAGATAGGTGTGTATTCTGCAAGGATTTTCAACCATATCCCTGTTAATTATAGTATAGGATTCTTTGCGTGAAGTCAGGTAATCCATTCACGGTCGCGGACGAGGATATAGGCGTTTTACTCCCCTCCCGTTTGGTATGTCGCTCCCACAGCTCGCGAGCAGTAGGTCCAGACTTACTTATCAATGGCTTACAGCATGATGAACCAAATCTATGCCCAGCCACCGTCCTCTTTCACTATACTGAATTATCTAGGATTCTGGGTAAAATAATGAAAAGTAAGCTACACAAAAACGGCGGTGTTAACTATCACTAATCAATATGTAGCTGTATATCGCACACCGTGCACCACAGCTTATAATCTTGTGAACTCGGTGCAGTCTATCCTTGCAGAATTGACTCAGTGGCAGTCGAATCTACCGCAGGCGCTACAGTGTGACTTTACAAAACTGGACTCTGAACTATCACGCCAGTCTGTGTCGATTTTCTTACACTACTCACAGTGTATCAATATGACAGTTCGGCCTCTAGTCTTCAACGTGGTTCGAAAATGTCTCCAGAACCATGAGAAAACGGGAGAATGGGCGGATTGGAGGAATGGCCTGCAACAGAGCACAGTATTAGCTGTGGAAACATGCATCGCTGCAGCCCGGAATAGTGCAGCGGTAATGGCTGCCGCTGCCAAACAAAACCTCATGGGTACTTTACTTGCGTCCCCTATTTCCCCCTCTTTTCCCCCATTTTTTTTCTACGCTTTAGCGAAATTCATTCTGGCTACCAAAGACTGACATAAAAACCTAGCAACATACGGCTACATGGACGGCGAACATGCCTTCTCCGCCGCGATAATCCTCGTCATGATCAACATTGCCTTCCCGCACAACGCGAGAGACCATGCGGCGATGACCCTTGCCCTCGACGTGCTCAACGGCATGGCAGAAAAGGGCAATTTACACATTCGATCCCTCCATCGCCTCCTCCTCAACCTCTACAACACCGTGCTCCCAGTATCTGCTGACCCCGACGAGGAACCTGCACCAACAACACCAGCACGCCAGTTCCTATCACCCCCAGCTGAATCTGCACAATCGGCCACCTTAACTACCGAGCCTGGGCTAGAACCAGGGCCTGAGCTAGGGTATGAAGCAGCGCCAATTCCGCTACCCCATTTCACACCGGAAGACCCACTCGCTGCATTCCTAGCCGCGCAACAGGCGGCGGCATCAACTATACCTATGCCTGGTGAGGGCGGGTTCATTGTTCCAGAGGAGTTACTCTCGTTTGAAAATCCAGCGAGTGATGCGATTTTGTGGGAGGAGGGATATGGGACTTTCGATGTCGGGATGGATTTTGACTGGGCGCAGTGGAACGCGTGAACTCTGGATTACGAAGTTTAATGATGAATGATTTTCGGCATACCGCTTCTTGCGTTGGATACATATTTATTTTGGATTATTATATCTCTGTTATGTCAATTGTAACGAGCCACTCATTGGTTCCAGAACCGTCTCTTATGTGGCCCACAATTGCTACTGCCTACGCATTGTGTCCAGAGGCATTTGTTATTTTCGCTACTCCGTACGAACTTTTTTATTTCCTATAAACTATCTTTACTTATCTCTATATAAGAATCGTCTTGCATATTCATCACTTTAGGTCAGCAACGAATTTCAAGCAACCAACAGCGCATCAATTCTATGGAAATTATCTTACCAAGGACAGTTCAACTGTATATGATACAACAGTCTACCTTCCATCTCACAACACTCCCTCACCCACTCACTTATTCCCCAGCCACCAATCAACAAGCCACAGCTTGCAAATCATCATCAACCACTTCAGAATGAATTGTCCTTGTACGCCTAGCTCTCAGATCGGGCACCCAGACAGACAGACAGACAGACAGATAGACAGGACAGGACAGGACAAGGCCACCAGTGACGTGATGGATGTCATCGTAGAAACTCCGAATCACTTCATCCAGGAAGACATGGTTACGGACTGGACTTGGTGTGGAGTATCCTTTCAGTCCCAAGCCAATAAAAATACTATGTAGAACAAACAAACAAACATGCAAACAAAACAGGGGGTGATCTTGTTTTATTCCAGCCTACCTAGCAGCTGCGAGAACAGACCACGTCAAGCTCCAGATAGAGACAGACACACCTAATAAATCACTGCGAATCCGTCCTGGATTTTTGATTGGTGATCATTGGAGGAGGAGGGGACGTTTGAATAGACAAGATATCTCAGTTTTTGGGGAAAATACGCGTACTTGTAATCAGTACGTAACTAGCAAACGTAATCCATTATTAGTTATGGTGCCGGGAAACGATTCTCGATTGGTATTTTCACAGGGGGGAAAAATATAGGGTCAGGGCTAGGAGTGACTTAAGGAAGCCGTTGTCAGGATAAGGTTGGGGGGTCTCTCGTAGTTACAATTACTTAATTAGATATAGGGAAGAAAACCTGGAAAGCCCTCACTCAGGTCGCGTCAAACATTTTTGGAATTTGGCTTGGAAATTAACCAAGTACAGTACATGTACACACATGGGCATATGCAATGTCCGGAAATGTTGTTTGATATGTTGTTCAGTGAAGCTCTTGTCATTAACTACCTGTTCGCTAGCCGTGCTGGTGTGGAAACGGGGGAAACCCTTTTTACACTTCTCCCAATACGCTCAGAACCCCTGATGCCGCTGATACCAGCCACTTTATAGCTACAGGCCCCCATCGCAATCAAAGACTACGTAGGTATAGACACCAGGACGGCTTGACGACGATACATATTTAGGAAAAACGCAGACTTGGCATTATTTGTATACAAATAATGTGGTTGAAGAGGGGAGAAACATATAAAATAGATAAATAAAACTCTGGAACGAAAAAGGGGGCAAGTAAAGAAACAATGAGGGAAACGGAAAATCATCATCTTCTGGCCTTCATAAACATCCCCACGAGCGGGTGTATCCCAACACTATTTACTATCCGATGCAGCACAATCTCCAGCGCCGCTCTGCCTCCTCGTCATTTTCTAGGCCACGCATCTCCTCAAAAAAAATTGCAGACATGCGCGAAAGAGCAAAAACAATGCAAACAATAAATCGGAAATGTGCAAACAAAGCATAAAGAACGTGTTTGACGAAATACCACCCCGGAAGCGACCCTAGCCATAAGTCCGTCGCCATGTACCCGAACAGAAGAGGTATCGGCGCGGGATTGCTCCACGCTGCGTCGAACGTAGAAGAAAACAATAATCTCGCCCCACCAATATGATCATGATCTATCTGATAATGGGGAGGCAGTAAATCATTATTCATTCCTTCTGACGTACCCTCTTCGACGTCGTAAAAGATTTGACTCGTCCCCTTTATTTCCGTCAAACGTAAAAATGCATCGAGATACGGGAAAAAGGACAGAAAAAATGAAAACTGATGACGCGGGAAAGTGGGGCTGAACAAAGAGTGATTAATGGGAAACAAAAAAAAAAGGGGGGGGGGGAACTTGGGCAATATTTCCGGAAACCTAGGGTACCAAAACTTGATAAAGCCATATAGTGGTAATTGGCGGGGATATCCGTTTAGAGAGTATGCACCACTTCCCTGACTGAGAGGTTGAACAAAATTTTCAGAAATGTCTTCATCGAAAAGCGCAACCGAAGGTGTCAAGGGACGGGGACAAAATATGTTCTGAAGCCTGCATCAGTTATTCCATGATAAATAGGTCGTATATCTCGACAAGGTTAAGATTCGTCGGTGCAGGATCAATCGTAAGAAAGTTGGCTGCGATGGGGCGAAGGGCGGGAGGGCGACGATATCCACGGACTGAAAAGAACCGATGTCGAGAAAATGACTGAGCGAATGGCTAAACACACACCATAAGAAATGGAGGGATTTCAGAACAGCGAAAAAATACTCAGGGTTTAGTGGGTGTATATGCTAGACGCTTGCACACTACTACACCACCAAAAAAGCTGAGATTTCGAAATGAGATATGCGATAAGGACGAAGGAATCACCGCTCGCAAAATAAATCAGTACCAATTAGCACCAGTACCATCATCCCGCTTCGAACGGTGGTAAGCAGCACTGGTGTAGCCAGCACCCGCATTAACACCCTTAGAAGCAGAACGTAGCCTAACGCCGAAGACTATGAGATTAGTCAGATTCTTGAATCAAAATCCCATGGCCAGCATTAGTTCCTCGGAACGGTAGATTGTTGACAGATACTCACATCCTATCACTTCCCCCAACGGCGCGATTTGTATCGGGAGTATCGACCGTTCCACTTGGGATGCGATCAACCACCTTGCGACGGGGAGCAGCAAGGGCTGATGGCTTGACCTGAGGATTGACAGGATTGCCAGGATGGCGGCGTGGCTTATCCTCATCCTCAGCATTTTGGTTACCAGTAGCCTGAGCAATTGCCTGGGCGTTCTTCTGATATTTGTAAACGGTCCAGTCAAAGACATAGTCGTATTGGAATGATTCTCGGACAAACAGATCGCGGAAGATCTTTCTGAGATAGGAATAATCCGGTTTGTCATCGAAGCGTAGAGACCGGGTGTAGTTCAAATAGACCGAGAACTCATTGGGGAAACCACGGCAGAGAACTTCGGTGGGCGTAGTCATCTTTTTCTCCATGATGCGGTCATACTTCTGTTTCTTGGTGGCAGCCTTCAGTCCTTGCCAGGGAAGAGATCCGCGGCAGAAATAGAGCATAACATAGCCAAGGGACTCCATGTCATCGCGACGGGACTGCTCCACTCCCAGGTGAGTATTGATACTGGCATATCGGGCAGTTCCAGTCAGGTTCTTGTTTTCACGGTATGGAATGTGGAAATGCGTTTTTGGGTCACGATATTTCTTAGCAAGACCGAAATCGATCACATTGACCTGATTGCCACGTTTCCCAATCCCCATCAGGAAGTTGTCTGGTTTGATATCACGGTGAATAAAGGACTTTGCGTGGATATATTCGATACGAGAGATGAGCTGGTCGGCCAATAGAAGAACGGTCTTTAGGGAGAATTTGCGGTTGCAAAAATTGAATAGATCCTCCAAGCTGGGGCCGAGCAAATCGATGACCATGGCATTGTAGTCACATTCGGTACCATACCAGCGAACGAAGGGGATGCCGACGCCACCTGCCAGAGATTTGTAGACACGAGCCTCATATTCAAGCTGTGGGTGCTTAGCCTTTACGCTCTCGAGCTTGATGGCGATCTCTTCTCCAGAGATGATATTGGTGCCTACATATCGACCATTAGATAACATGTTTCGAATACCGGTTAAGGGGGGCTCAGTACGAACCAAGATAAATATCACCAAAGCTGCCGCTGCCGATTTTACGGCCAATGCGGTACTTGTTACCGACCCGGAGGTCCTATCCAAGAGGTTATTAGTATACATGATGAGATGTCGATGTGGGGTCACGTCCGGGATGCATGTGGTTCGGTTCAAAGGAGGGGGTCGAGACCCCTGAACGCCTCGAACGAATAGGTATTCCGCTTACCATTGTAGTCATGGTGACACGAATGAAAGAAGCGTAACGATGATTTCAAGATAGATGAGAGTTGAAGGGTTTTATCGGGCAAGATCTTTCAAAAGGTTGTCGTAGTTACCAAACTGTCAGCGCGTATGTCAGGAGGTATAAGGCCGATTTTGCAAGAGGTTGAAACGGGAAATCAGGAAGATTGGCCAAGGGAGGATCGAGAATGGAGCTAGCCGTGAAGGCAAGTTAGTTTTAACAGGAAATGGATTGTGTGTGAATGATTTCTCCTGATTCAGCGATGAATGAAGCCAAAGATGGCAAGGTTGGGGTCCTCTCCAGGTGTGCAGCGCTTAGAGCAAGCAGCAGCCAAGGGAGCAGGAAGTATTGATTCTGGAGAAGCGTAACCAAACCAGGGGAGAGGGGAAGGAATGGTCTGACTCACAACACAGAGATTTTTGGAGATTTGGAGGTTGTTTTAAAGGATGAGGAAGAGGGTTGGACCTTACAGATGAAGAGGGGAAGTAGCGGTTACTTGAAGGATTTAAGTAGGAGGATGTGTGCTAGAGAGTTGGCTGAGAGCACGACATGAAAAGGGAAGTAAGTCCCTGGAGAGAAGAAGATCTCCCAAGACAGGCAGAAAACTCCTTCACGGCTTTGGACGTGAGGGTGACGAGGAGGAGATTGACGATGGAGGAGGTTGAGATGGAGAAAGTTTTGATGTCGGTGAGGGACAGGATGAGTTGGCGTGAGGTTGGAGGTTTGAGGTTTGTGGTCGGGGTCGGGTCAGGTCACTGGGCTGGGCCTCTTTCGGCCTAGCGTTGTATCCGCCCATGACACCGCTGTTACATACATACATTACACCTATACGTACTGTACATTACATCATTTAGTATAGAGGAAGCTTATCTCCGCTAACCTGGTAGGTAACATATCACGCGCGTAGCTGCCCAAATCTCGCTGCTGTGACAATACGCCCAGCCTTGCCAGTCTCGCGAACCAACAGGAAGTCAGCCACCAGCGCTTGGCAGTGTGGCACTGTGGGCAGCGTGGGACCAAAATGAGGCAACCGCCAGTCATGACACAAGGCGCGGATTCTCCCCGTACGGTAATATCACGTATGAATCTTACAGCCTAGCCGCTCACAAAAAATTGTCTCTCACCCATTCATTCAATATTCCTCTGCATGCGGCGTGCTTACGGAGTTGACTCTAGACTTATTATTATTAATTATTATTATTTATGCAAGTCGGCCCTTTTAATGGGAAAGCCAGGAAGAGCAGTCATTTTTCCTTGGCCCGATGTGGGAAGAAGCAGGATTGGGGAGTCAAAAATGGTGAAATAGATCCATCCAACCATTCCATCCATCCAGCATGCATCAATGTGTGAGGAGGTTAAAAAACTGCAGCTTCTCAATAGCATCTCCAACCAGGCTTAGAACAAGCCATCCTGCCCTGCCGGGACTATACGGAGTACGTACCAGTAACAGGAAATATCAAATATCCCCAAAAAATATAAAACCTACCTACCATTCAGGTCGAAGCTGGTTTGAAACATCCAATTCCCTGGCATGAAAAAAGGCTTGCAGGCAATGGCAATGCCTACCTATCCCATACTATACTGTCGCAGAATCCACAAGCAGCAGCCACTTGAATCCCTCGTTGCTCTCAATCGTAGCCATAAATAATGTTATTATTAATAACGACGAAACAAGGCTGCCCTTTTTGCAAAAGCGATTCTGACTTTGCAGGCCTGCTCTGGTCGGTCGGTCGGTCGGTTACTGGTCAATCCGTCGATGCCCAACAGCTCGCTTGGGCCAGGGCTGCAGCCGGCCGTGGCCGCGACGCCCAAATGGCAAAATGACAAGTTCCCCCCCCCCCGGTCACCATCATGAAGGGTTATTTGGCAAATCGCTTGCGGCTTCCAGATCACACGTGGGCTACGATTGGGCGGCTGAGAGTGTGTTGTTGTGTGTTGGTTATAAATAGAAACATTGCGAACCATACGGAGTACTCCGTACAGCGCGTACAGGCTGCAACGGCGACGGCGGCAACATCGAATTGAATTTTTCTTTTTCTTTTTTCTTTTCCTTTTCTCATCCCAACCCCCACTCTCGAAGCATGAATCGCCTCTTGTCGCCTCTTATTTTTTATTATTATTTTATGATACGAGAATATCCTCTTAGCCGAGTTTGCAGATTGATTCGGCGAAAACTTCCGTCGTCTGGTCGGACTTATTCCTCTGTATTCATGCCAGAAACGAGGCTGGCAGCGCTCAATTACGCAGTAGTTGACCTGACGGAATACCCCGCTCATACAAGAGCGGGACGAGGATCCCTAAAAGGACATCCGCGATTCCTCGGTGCCTCGTTATTGACCAATTGACTTTCATACTAACTTAATAAAACGCTGGCTAGACGGATGGGTTGTTCTAGAAGGGCGTCTAATGGAAAAAAAGATCTATCTAGGTTGTTGAGACTAACTATTGCTTGAAGCTATCCGCAACAACCATGAATATAATGATGCTAATCATAATGACGCTTGAGTATCCTTTCTGTCGTGAGCTCCGTTGAACATCCAGACAAACCTCACTTCCCATAAATTTCCTCAGTTTTCCGCATGAAACGCGATAATACGCCCTGTGGCAATCCCATATATCCAGGATACAGGTTTGCCTTGTATATGGTGTCGGATGTGTGGTAGTAGCAACCACCTACCAAAATCTTTGGTATGTACGTATGTACATGTACATGTACATACATGTACATACATACGAGAGAGGCAACTAACGGCTGTTTTTCATTCATGGGAGCAGCTGATTGTTCTTCCCTTCTCATCCGTTCTCCTCGCTTTCGAGTTACTCCCGGACTTGCTCTAGGGCGCGTGCCAATGTTTCACCTTCCATGTATACCTTACCCTTAGGTACCCCCTGGGTGTTCCAGGATAGTCAAACACAAATTTCGATGCTTCAGTTCCCAGGCCTTAAAGAGAAATCCTGGCAGTTTCCGAGAACCAAAGGCTTGAGAGATCTGATATCACGTGCGGAGCAGCCCTTCCTCACTCTCAAGAATATTTCATTCAAACCGTCGATCCATCATCTGATTAGAGACGGCTTATCAGACAACCCGAATCAATCATAATACTCGTCCTGGTGACGTAATTTCTCTATGGGGGTTTAGCGGTTAGAACACACAACATTGGCGATGGCATCTGGTACTGCACCCTGCCCTGCATCAGATGCAAGTCCTTGATCATCACACTTGTTCACGCCTCAAAGCCCCGAGGGCATCATGGTGAAAGCTATCATTCCCCATCATCAGCATGTCAATCCACATTGACTCATAGGGCGTCGGATCGGATATGAAACGATTTTTTTCTCCGTGCTCCCGTAACGCCTGCTAACCCGGGCGAGATACCAGAAGCCGCGTGTATGGATGAGATGTACACATAACGTCTTGCCCGCGGCTGTGGTGTGAGGAGCTGCTGGAAATCCATCGCAAATACTGCCCCTTCCCTCCTCGTTCACGTCTCAGATATCGATGTATTTCCCTTCAATTGAGCCAGGATGATTTCTCACGACCAACGGGACTGCATGCATGGTTAGCCTCGGTAGGGATAGAAGGGGGGATTTCGATTGTCAGCTTGATATCCAACGCGGGTAAAATACCCTTCTGGATATGAATGACTTTCTGGACACTCAGTTGTCCTGACGCTATCTATCTATCTACCATTTGACCTACCTTGTTGTAGACTATAGCTTGGATTAGACAAGCCAACACCGCTGCGCTCATTTCCACTGTCCCCTTCACACCAGCTTCAATGAGATGGGTAAAATATTGTGCTCACAATGACAATGCTACTTCAGCGAGTTTGCCATGTTGTTTCTAGACTGCTGCCCACTCATCACTTGTACGGAATACTGAGCAAACAACTGATGAGCGCTGAGAGCGTGATGGCTAACCCTGTGCCGGTCACAAGAGCAGTCCATTTAATCCTCCAATTGTAGCCATTGACTTACTCCATAAAGGGATGGTTGAAGGGGAGAAGATCATATGAGGTTCGGGGGTGGGTATACAAGACTATGTACAGAAAAAAGTGCTTATGGGTGAGTGATGAAGCGGGCAGGGGAAGTATTAGAACCCGATGTTGTTAGATGCATGAGGTGGCCGTTTATTTTTTATTTCAACTTAAAAAATAGAAACTTGATAAAGGGCAATGCAAACTTGATATGCCAAGGGAAATCATAATGATGCTCAAACATCTATCTTCTCTGTCACCTATATGTATATATTGTGGTCAGAAACTACTGCTTAAGATGAACCTCGCAGCAGTCCCAGATCATCTGACCTTATCCAGCTTGATGATGATGATGTTTAAGATTCTGGATTTGACTGCCTGTTAGCAGCAGTGTTAAGCCTCACACTCAAGTTATATAGTTGGGCAAGGGGATCTCCTTGACCCATCTTCGGGTTCTTCTCTACGTCGTGGTGGTTTCAGCAAGGCTTAAAAGCCACATTATCCGTACAACACTCTAAATGGCCTCTACAAGCCCACTGATAATGTTGTTTACCTACACTTTCGTTCCGAACACGTATCTTCCACACAATGCTAGGCTAAGTTACAACTGCCATAACCATCCACACAGTAAGCAATTACCAGGTAAGTCCATCATCTCTCAGTCAGAATGCCGCCTGTGCATATCTCTAATACAGCTGTGTTGAACCCAGCCACACATACGAAGAGTAGGTAGGTAGGGAGGAAAAAGACTATCTGCAGCTAAAATAAACATCACTCTGACACCCTTCCAGGAGAAAACCACTGAGAAGCCAGTAGGCGCCATCATGGCTGGATCAACGCATGGTTAGTTAGGTTATGGTCAGTTAAAATCACACGAGAGAACAGTAGTATCTCTACACGCAGAGGATTCTTTCCACAGCCGCGGGTTAACTACCTTACCTACCTTATCCCCCTACTGTGTATATAGGAGTATAAAACCCAGCAATCTGCGATGTATCAAAAACTTTGACCTGCCAAGGGTTGGGTGGAGAAACTCTACTCCGTATGCTGTAGTAACTAAAATACATCGCCAGGTTAGCCCTTTCAGGGGTTTCAAGTACGGCACCAACGAGAGCGCCTTTTTTTATTTAACTTGTGAACGATCCCAATTTTTTTTTTTTTCCTTTTTCTTTGAACAAGCCATTATTCACTTCCCATCATAGACCGCCGCAAGCATCATGTATGCGAGACGCGTTTGCTAGGCGCTAAGTTAACTAGCTCATTAGCGCTGGAGTCGGCAACGCAAGACGACCTGTTCTAAAAAGAAACGAGGCACATTGCCAAGTTACATACATGACTGCCATCGTCCTTGTTATTATTATACCCAAGTTTTTCTTCTATTGTTGTTATGTGGTTTTCTTGCAGCAATCCCTCCCTGTCCAAGTAAGGGGAAGGGTCAAGCATTTTCGGCAGGCCGATATGATAAATTACTACAACCGCAACGTTGAATCCTTGCTCCCTTTGTCCTCTCTCTCTCACCCACGACCGCTCATTCAACCATGATATATCAAAGGAGATGGCGGTATAAGGTTATCGCTGCTTGTTTAATTTTGCTCTTTTACCTCTATTATCTCAACGCACCAGAGTCCTCGACGCCATATGTAGATGTAGTAACCGACCCTGTTACTGTTACTAAGGAACCATGGACGCAATTGTGTCATGATCCGTCGCCAACATACAATCCACCTAATCATAACCGATTTAAATGGAGGAAACTCCGTATTAAACACCCCGTCACTTCGTTTATTCAGCTGCCAACTGAAGCTCCATCTCCACTACCGCCAATCCAGCATGTTTTTGAAGCACAGGCGGCTGAACGCACCGCATTGCAAGCCCAGCGCCAAGCCGAAGTGAAAAAGGTATTTCAGCGGGGCTGGAAATCCTATAAACAAATGGCATGGCTCCATGACGAACTCTCGCCAAAATCTGGAGCACCGCAGAACACGTTTGGGGGCTGGGGCGCGACTCTTGTTGACAGTTTGGATACCCTTTGGATCATGGGCCTGAAAGACGAGTTCGAGGAAGCCGTTGCTGCCGCGGCTACTATCGACTTTAGCCCAGAGAAGACGAGTCAGGAGACTATCAATATGTTTGAAACGACTATCAGGTATCTAGGCGGGTTTCTTTCTGCCTTTGATTTAACGGATTGCAAGGATAGAAGGTTACTGGATAAAGCTGTCGAGCTCGGGGACATGATTTATGCGTCTTTCGACACAAAAAATCGAATGCCCGTAACCCGCTGGAGCCCGCAGAAAGCCATGAAGGGGAAAAAGCAACACCCTGCCGACAAAGGTATCATCGCCGAAGTAGCATCGTCGAGCATGGAACTCACACGCCTCTCCCAGCTCACAGGTGACATGCGCTGGTTCGACGCAATCCAGCGTATCACCAATATCCTGGACGAACAACAGAACAAAACAAACCTGCCGGGTCTATGGCCGGTAGGCTGTAGCCCTCTTTCTGCCGATTTCACACGCGACTCGACATTCACTCTGGGGTCCATGGCCGACTCGGCCTATGAATATCTCCCGAAGATGTACGCCTTGCTTGGGGGGACAGATGCCGCAGCGCAATATGCGAGGCTATACAGCCATGCCATGAACACTGCTATGGAGCACCTCTTTTTCAGACCCGTGGTTCCTGATAACGCTGACATTCTGGTCTCTGGCCAGACGCGTGTTCCAAGCGCTTCTTCAACCCCACATCTCGAGCCGGGAGGTCAACACCTTACCTGTTACATCGGTGGCACACTTGCACTCGGAGGCCGTCTCCTCTCCAACAAAACACACATCGAAGTCGGTCGTAAACTCACTGACGGCTGCGTTTGGACTTACCGCAATACTCCCACAGGCCTTATGCCCGAGGAATTCCGCATGCAGGCATGCGATTCATCCTCAAGCTGCGAGTTCGACAAGGAGCGGTGGAAATCCGACCATGGATCCCAACATCCCGGTTTTACGTCCATCAAGGACAGTCATTACAAACTCCGCCCGGAAGCGATTGAGAGTGTTTTCTACCTCTATCGTATCACGGGTGA
This sequence comes from Blastomyces dermatitidis ER-3, assembly GCF_000003525.1. NCBI lineage: Eukaryota > Fungi > Ascomycota > Eurotiomycetes > Onygenales > Ajellomycetaceae > Blastomyces > Blastomyces dermatitidis. The sequence continues at coordinate 913,757 of NW_025544786.1, forward strand.
TCCGAAGCTTCAGGACGTGGCGTGGGAGATGTTCCAGGCGATCGAGAAGCATACGCGTACAGACCTGGCGAATGCTGCCTTGAGGGATGTAATGGACCCAGACCGGGGCAGGGAGGATAGCATGGAGAGCTTTTGGTTTGGGGAGACGCTTAAATATTTCTATTTGGTTTTCAGCGATCCGGGCTTAATCAGCCTAGACGATTTTGTATTTAATACAGAGGCGCATCCGTTTCGGATTCCCAAGCCGTGAATTTGGCAGCTTAGCATGTGTTTTCGGATCTGCTGTGTAATTATGTATAGAATGGGTAATCGGATATATTTTGTGTTAGCGAATTAAGATGGGAAGGTGAGAGTCGGCAACGACTGGCCCTCTCGCGCTTCAAATTCGTTTGGACGAAGGATCGGAAGCAGGATTGAGTGTGTGGCATAAGGAGGCAATGGTACTGGGTTGAACCACCCCATTTCATCTTATACGGAGATATCCTGGATATATTCGGCGTGTCCATGATATCCGGGTCGATCTTGTATCTGTGACCTAAAGCCAGTATGAACCAAGCCGTCCATTGAAGCCTTGTCCAAAGCCCACGCCATGCATACCTGATCTTACATTCAAGAAGATGTAACTTACCCAGGAATCATCTCACCATCGTTGAGATATGGTGGTTCTCAAACGAGTCTCTTGCACTACTGCTTTGGCAGTAGATCTTTTGAGCAATGGTCTAAGCTGCAAAATAATGATCAGGAACTTACTGAGTAACGTGAACTATAGTGATGAAGGATAAGGAGCCGTAGTAAAGGTATAAGTTAGATCTGCCAATATCCTTTGGGGTTTGGGAAGAATTAATCTCATGAAGTACAAAATCATAGAAAGCGGAACTAACACTCTAACGTTGGATTTTAGCAATTGTGATTGATGATGCCGCTTCCTCCCCAGCCTATATATTTAACAAACTTCAACCCAGGGTATGATGACGGCTTGAACTTCCATGGACCAGGAATCGGAAAACGTAATATTTTGCTGCCTGGACTAACTATTACATCTACTTCAGGCTGTAAAAAGAAAGAAATATTCATATATTGTAACATACCATGGTGATCTCATTTAACTCACACAAAACAAAGTCTGTTGGACTTTGCTAATATTGGTGATATTGGTAACTAGTTGACTAGTTATTTCTATGGCTTACGAATATTTGAAATTTCCAACGTTGGGCACCTTGAGGCTTTATATATATCACAATATTTCCATGGGCAAATTGCGGTCCAAAGGAGAGACACATCATCCAATGAGGCTATTGCCAGATAGCACAATACATATTCGGGTTATCATCTACTACGGAAGGTTTTTATTTATTTCTCTGAGGTGGTTATTATTTTCTCTGCCGCAAGCTCTATAATTGCCTGAGTGATCCATGAAGGATGAGGTTAGTTTTTGTCTCCGGGTTCACGGTGCTCCAGGCATTGCTTCAACGTTGATTCACGGCCCAGTCAGCAATGCTTTACCAGAAAGCCTTGCGTGATAGTTCTAACCCTATGTTGAGCATGGTTGGAAAGATCCAGAAGGTGAACCCACCGGTTTACCTTCGCTCCATTCCGATTCCTACGGGGATGTGCGCACTAAAAGCTATCTTGACGCATATTCGAGAAAGTTTCTACGTTTGACCAGCAAACCCCACAGACTCCACCTGGGTGTCCTCAAACACGGAGTAACTAGTTCAACTACCCTGGAGATCCGCAGCTGAGATCCGTCCATTCGACTACTATTCATGTCTGAGACTCACCGCGGGAATGACAAGCACAAGGGAAACCACGGTGTTCAGACACGCCACCTAACCATCTGATTCACCGGTTCTGCTTCATACACATGCTAAAATCCAGCAAGTGGGATCATACGGCAACATTGTGAACCACGCATGCAAGATGAATCAACCCCTTTTGCGATAAGCGCCCGGTTATTGCTACGTACAGAACGATGGCAATTGCCCTTAAGTCAATTTCCGTCATGTCCCCTGCTGCTAGTCAACATGATATGTTATTTCGCAAGGTTTATTGCTAGGGGTTACGGACCCGCGTTGGTGAAGTCACCGCGGAGTGGAGCTCTAGATTCCGCCGCACTGAGCACGTTCTGGGGATTCCCTCAATAGTCTGCATCACCAGGAGGCAGGAGGAAACCCCGGGAAAATCAATCATCGGCGCTTTCGGTTTCGACCCCAACAACAATTATGGTTCTGGAAACTTTTCCATGACCAGTGGGATTGTATGAACTCAGCTGCGGTATGCTTTGCAATCGTATTTTATAGACATTGAGACAGAGAGGGAGCAACTTTCGGGAGAAAAAACGTCAAAACTGGATGTGTGAAGCGCCGAAACTCCATGGATTTGGCCTAATTGGCGGTGCTCCTGGCCAATAATGGAATCCCTTTCGTCCCCAGCAGCCCCCGTATGCTGGCTGCGGTTGAGCTTAATCCCAGCCCAGGCGAAAATCTGTCTAGCTTAGTTATTCTAACCCGACTTTGGACGGCAAACGATTACGGGGAGAGAGCTGCAGAAGAAATGTCATCTCCTGGTTCTCATCCTCATCTCACCGCCCACACGAAAAATCGCAGAACCGACTGCTCTGCTTTTAACTAGTTTCCTGCTGTATCACTGCGCGAGCAACATCTTTCCCTAGCTGCTTGAGGACTACCTACTTCCAACTTAGATGATTATTTCCCCTTCCAAAAGATGGGCTCATCCCAGCCCCACCACAAGTTACAAAGTTACAAGGTTACAACTCCAGCATTTGGATGATTTAAGCCCCAACTGCTGGGCTGCCAAGGCGCTAAATGAGCTTATCTCCACCATATCAAACCTTAAGTGGCATGGGGCAGAGGAGCAACCAGGCTGGAGGGTGCTTGTGAAGTGGTGAGCTTGTTGTGAGTTGAAGTCGCGAGCCGGAGGGAGATAGCTGTTGCGTGATCACACATTGTACGACCATGTTGGAGTGCGATTCGAGTCAATAAAGCGACGGGCAACAGCAGGGCCTCGGTTGCCACTTGCCCCTGTGAACCCCCCCACCGTATGTTTTGCTCTAGGGAACCCCACGGGGTACTCGAGCTTGACAAAATCTGATCTAGAATCTATGGCGGTTTACCTATATAACGTGGGGTGGCCTGGATGTTCAGCGTTGTCGCCCGCAAAACAGTTTTCAAATTACCTTTTTGCCTGCTTTGAGCAATCCTCCAACATGATTGACGAAAAGAAGTCCCTCTCTGAGGCGGAGGGCGCTGCCGGCCTTCCAGACTTCAGCCATATCGATGAGAAGAAGGTTTTACGGAAAATGGACCTCCGGTTAATTCCAATCATGTCGCTTCTTTATTTACTTGCTTTCCTTGACCGGGGCAATATTGGCAACGCAAAGATCGAGGGATTGGAGGCGGATCTTGGTTTGTCTGGTTCACAGTACAACTGGTGCCGTAAACTTACCCTCCTGCCCCTTTTTTTCTTCATTTGTGTGGATATTGGGCCTTAAAACTAAGCATGATAGCTTCGTACTTTCAGTGACGGTCTTCTTTTTCCCTTATGCGTTCTTTGAGCTTCCGTCAAATCTTGTTTTGAGCAAGATGCGGCCCTCGATTTGGTTTCCATTGATTATGGTCGCGTGGGGGCTTGTAATGGTTCGTAAATGTGACCCCTTAGATGTCCAATTTCTTCTCCACGTTTCTCTGGTGTGAGTATGCGTACTAATCTAAACCGATAGACCCTGATGGGAATTGTTCACAACTATACTGACCTTCTAATCGCTCGCATATTCCTCGGTCTTGCTGGTACGATGAACCCTCTCCCTTCCACTTGGTCTTCTTACTCTCTATCTCCATGCTAAGCCGCCTCGTTTTATAGAAGCTGGTCTTTACCCGGGCGTCGCTTTTTACATTACGAAATGGTATTGTCGACATGAAGCTCAGCTCCGGCAAGCTTTATTCTTCAGCGCGGCTAGCGTAGCTGGCGCGTTCTCTGGCTTGCTAGCTTTCGCAATTGCCGTAAGTTCATGCCCTGCTGTATGCGCATTCCATTAGCCATTTATTTTATTAACTTTGTCAAAGAAAATGGATGGTATTGCTGGACTAGAAGGCTGGAGGTGGATTTTCATCCTAGAAGGCATTCTCACAGTAGTCGTCGCTGTTTTAGCCTTCTTCGCCATTCACGACTATCCAGAAACCGCCAAATTTTTAACTGAGGAGGAAAGAGACTGGGTTATCCATAGGTTGCGGTATCAGTATTCTGATAACGCCGTGGACAAGGGAAAATTCCAATGGAAATATGTCAAAGATGCCTTGTTGGATTGGCAAGTGTACCTTGCCCTAATCAGTAAGGCTATCGAATTTCCAATACACGCCTCTATTTATCTTCCAATAACTAATTAACCATTAATTAGCCTGGTACGGAATCGTGTGCCCACTGTACGGCATTTCCTTCTTCCTGCCGACAATCATTAAGGACTTGGGTTATACTTCCTCAACGGCGCAGCTTCTGACTGTAAGCTCTTATTGTCACTGAAATTTTGTTCATCGTGTTGAAGAAAGAGCTGATGTTATTCCGTTAGATCCCCATCTACATCGTCGCTGCATTAATCGCTGTTCTATCCGCGTGGCTGTCTGATAGACAGGGTCAACGCTCACGCTTGCTTTTCTTCCACTTGCTATGCATTGCTGCGGGTTACATAGTAGTTATTGCTGCTTCAGGAAGAGGTGTCCCGGGTGTTGTATATTTCGGGACATTTGTGCTCGTATCGGGTGAGCTTTTCTCGATTCGGAACCCCTATCTACCCTGCTTCTAGGGTGATTATGTTTGGCGGGTTGCTAACAATCGATGATACTCCAGGAATATATCCCGCTCTTCCTGGAACTGTAACATGGTTGAGCAACAACTTGGCTGGTGACTATAAACGAGCGTCTGGTATGGCGATACAGATTGGTATTGGAAACTTTGCTGGAGGTACGTAGCGCAGGGAAAGAAACACAGGGGATGAGCAAAGACAAAAAATACAATCCGCACAGATCTGCTAACTTAAGTTGTTTTTCCACTATAGCAATGGCTTCCAACTTCTACCGAGCTCAAGACGCCCCAACATATTATCTTGGCCACGGTGTAGAGCTTGGATTCGCAGTTTTCGGCCTCCTCGCCGTCATTGTCCTCCGAGTTGCCTACCAGAGAATCAACAAGAAGAGGGAAGCGCTAGCGCTCAAGCACAACTATACGCCCGAGGAGCTGAGTAAAATGGGAGATCGGGCGCCAACTTTCAAGTATATGTTATAGAGAGTTTGCGATTTTTCTTATTTCCTCGGTTTTCCTCTTTTTCGTTTCCTCACTTCAACATGCAAGGTCTTGCAGGGTTACGGAATTTACCAAAGTAGTTAATATACACGATATTGGATTTTTGGATAGAGGTGTTTTTGTGACGACTTGAGGCTATTTTGCACGATTGACGATTAGAACAGAGCTTGATGCCATAGAAATAGATAGATTTGGTTTTATTCAATTACTTATTCAAATGATATTCAACGCGGGCTACTCCCTAACTCGTTCCAATCCAGCTTCGTCAATCCTAGAGTATCCATATCCTGTTAATATTGGGCGAAGGCTGTGGAGGATTTAACTCATAATGTAGGCAGGTAGGCCTTTCAATATCACCGCATGACCTAGCTAAACCCTAAAATCAATCCGTATAGGCCTGAGCTGAGAGATAGGACAAAAAATTTAAATTTATCTAGTTTCATGCCAGCGAGGCCTAGGTAAGAGGACAGATCACAAAACGCGAAAAGTCACACGCTGAGAATGAACCCATTTTGGAGTGTTATGATGGCCGGGTAGGACAATAGTGGTATTGCAAAAGTATTCTTCGGCTTTTGTATCTAGCTTTGGTAGCATACTAGGCAGGAAAATATCAATCGCCTCCATACTAGGACTTTTATATAACTTATACATCAAGTAGAATGACAGTTTCATCTGACCCATACAGGCGCGCTTGTCCCGTCTCGACGTTCTCCAACCACATATTCAACTCCTCTGTAGCTCTGTAGTATCTATTAGCCACTATGCCTTTTATTCCACAACAAGAAGAATACATATATATATCTCATCTCTTCAGGCGGAATACGTACCACTGAAAAAAACTGACCCCTTCCCTGAAATTTTATTCCACTTCTTAACAGCAATAGGCCGCATTGCCTAGATTTCTACAACACATCCCTCCACAATCTGCGGATAGTACCTTTTCCAAATAAGCGGAGCAGGTATAAACAACGAGAGTACCATGAGGCCCGATTGCACACCAATATTTGCCTGGTGGCGAGCAGGCCTCGCCGGCGGCCATTGAAACGAAAGCAGCGATGCTTGCGAGGACGAGGAGGCGCATTTTGTAATCGTGCAGTTTGGGTAATCGTTGGGATGGGGGTGACTGAAAAGTTGAAACTGATAGAGGTGATTTTGTGTGGCAGAATTGTGGACGAGAAGTGGATGAAATAGAGAGAGAATTGACTATACAAAGGAGAAATAGGGAGATTTTTATATGATATACTCAGAGGGGGGAAGGGGGCAAGACGGCGAGAAAAAAGAGGTTTGGCACGAAACGATGAAATGGGAGCTTCAACATGCAGCCTGCATACAGCTATAAAATAACAGGTGCGCGGTGAAAACGAACCACTTGGCTCTCAAAGATTGCCCACGGCGCATCTCGATGCGCGAAATTATATGAACCAGTCCAGTTCTTGTGCTCAGGGTGGTCAACCGATTGTTGCAAGCCCAGCCAATATTACCGAAGACTTCCTCCAGACAACACCTTGGCACGCCAGTATGTCTCTTTCGAGTGCACCGCAATGACAAAGGGCTGCAGTATCATTTAAGAAGCCAAGCCATCGATTCATATACAGCAGTGGAACGCAGAAAACACCAAGAAGTCGAACCAACAAATCAACGATGTATTCTGTTTTCGAAGCAGTTGCTGTTACCAGAATCGCCGCACCGGCATTCATATTATCTTCTGGTTGGGAAACTAACACCCACAACGTTTCCCCTTTCCTTTGACTTTCATTTCTTTCGCATGCATGCATGCCAATTTAACCCACCGCAGGTATAACCATGGAACATGCGACTCCCCGCATCCTATCACATTCTGTAGATCTCCGGGAAAGCAGAGTTACTAGCTGCCCTTCTCAAATCTTCAGAAAATTTCGGTCGAAAAGTTATCTTCGGCTGTTGTTCAGCAGCGTTGCTAGTGTCACTGAAGTTCAACTGCAACGGCATCATATAAGTAAATCTAGGCAATAAAGTTGAGTTCATTGTTCGTATTGTAAGGTATGCTGCAGCACTGTGCAGCGCACCATCATCAGCGTAGAGTGCGCATATACCTCTGCGTATATATGTATATGTATATATATATATATATATTTATATATTTGCTGCATGTAGTTGCAAAATGTACGTATGTTAGCACAAGTATTATGAGCCGAAAACTGCTTTCCTAGAATCTAATTAGTGATTATAGCGGTGAACAATTCATAAAACCGGAGCTAGTTCTCAAACAGACTTCTCCATTCATGATCAATTGAGTATGTTATTATGTCTTTGTGGCACTGGATGCTGCTTAAGATATGTGGTTGCATTTCTCTTCTGGACTCAGGCTTAATTGCGATTTCGCCCTACCAAAAACCAACTACAGGTACATGTGCATGTAGTTGGTGAAAGAAGTGAAGGTGCGATTATCGCAATTGTTCATTTTTGACAGGGTCATGGATATTTGAGCTTTGTTGTCTAGTCCTTTCCACCAGCCCATCAACCAAGGCTCATAACTATCCGATAGGGTCGTATACCAGCCATCAGGTAAACCAGCACAGGTCCTATAGTTATGCTTGCAATGGGGAGGGTTGGTAATGAGTACCAAAAGCTTTTCGCTTTCCGCAGTGATGGAGTAGTATGATGATGTGCAGTGGCAGTGCCGCCATCGGTTCACTGAGCCCGACGAAGTTATCCTGAGTGGTTGACTTGCCTGGTCCACACGCATCAACGCCACAAGCACATCCACGAAGCTGCACATTTCGTGGTCATTTTTAGCGGCCTCTCAGTTGGCAATTTGCTGGAGTTCAAGTTGCAGTGTTATTATTTCCTCTTCTTTCCAACCCGCGGAGTTTCGGAGTGCGCTGACTAAAGGTCGCAGGGGGCTGGCAAGTAGCGCGTTTCCCCTAGCCGCGCTAAACAGACAACTAGTTTATCTTTTTTCATCCAACAGGCGCAGAGCCGACGATTCGCCCTGGCAGTAATATGGTTGCATTCAGCTTTCACCGTGCTAAAATTTGAAAAAAAGAAGTTGGGTGGGGCAACTCATGCACCACAATAGCTGGCAAGAGACAGCGTACCATTGGACTGACATCATTGCACGTTGCAGGCAAGCTAGCTATGAACATCTCAAACATGGGACAACTCAAGAAGTACGAGCTGCACTACCTGTAGTCATCCATAGTGTTTCCTTGACTATTGCTCCTAGGGAGTGTACGTCATTTTGTGGAGGACGGATATCAATGACGTCCACAAGTCTGCCTATTGAGATGTTAATAGGGTTCAACTCCTGTACAGCCACTAGGCATTGAGAAACACTTTCACTGCACCTTCTGGATTCCTTCGTCCCGTTCACCTGGTATTCATATCTCGGCTTTGATTCACCGTGATTAAGTTCAACAAGACAGCGCTGTTGTTTCGCATGGGGGAATATGCAGATGAGAACTATTTCCCACCAACCTCAGCCCCAAGGCCGACTTTCCTTGCAAATTTTAGAGCAAGCACTAACTAGGCTTGGGGGAAAAAAGAAAAGACTTCATCAAATCACCTCCCCTTGGCCAAACTCACTCCGGTAAACCAGCGGAGCTGCAGGCCCTAGCTGAGCTGACAGAAGGCCCAATGAAAGTTTAGAGAGATGAGGCAGAAAGTTTCAACCAAATAACTTCGCGCCAAGAAGATGGGACAGCTTCAAGATCTACAGAGCACTTGGATGTTAATTTAAAGAGCTTGAAACCCTAGAATGCGAGAAATTATTCAGTGGTAATCACCGCTGGAACATGCATAGATAGGGCATCCAAAACTTGACCTATTAATAGTGTCCTTCGGCAGTTGAGGAAAGAGCTCGGGGCTGACAGTTTTGTCGTGGCAAATTTTAGTGAATGGATAGTGCCTGGCATCCTCATTTCTAGCCCCTGACAGCTGAATAAACTACATGATTCGCAACGGCAGCACTGCGATGGTCCAAGAAGACTAAACTTTGAAACCATGTTCATCAATTTAACCTCCAAAACCATTTACCGCGAGGAGACTGGATTTGATGAAAACCTTAAGATTGACATCAATTTTGCAGAGATGGAGCTCATTGCAGTCCTTAAGAAGTCAGAGGTATCATGAATATTCCATGTCAACTATTTTGACAAGCCATGGGCTTTGAAAGTTGTATGTGCTTTCAGCAAGGGTGCATTTCAACTTTTCTACTTGCTAACAATGCAGACACAGTCTTCACAACAATGAAGATCCTGAATACACCAGCGACAGCCTTCGCGATTTGAATCGCGCTCACTGTCAAATCAGAGCATATTGCAGCCTGAAGCGGTTAAAAATATGTGATGATGGCTTTGTATGTACCACAGTTTCTATTGCTATATGATTGCTATAAACACGACATTAATTTTCCCAGGCAATTCTGATTAAGTACCTTCCAAATCCTCTTCCAATGAACTCCAACACTTATAGCAAGAAGTGTTTTGAGAAGGTCAATATTAGCATTCAACAGATTCATTTGGCTTTGATTCTGCATAATGATCCTTATTCAAAGAATGTTTTGATTGTTCCTGGTGATCCTGAAAGGGTTGTTTGAATAGATTTTGATGTTGCAATTGTTTACTCTAATGAAAACTGCTTGTTTGTTCTCCCAAATAACGCACCCTTCCTTCTGACAATTTCAGAAAGGCTGACAAGCTCCACAGGAAGAGAATCAAAGGGATGGCCTGCCCCCAAATTTCAAAAACTACTAGAACCATGACTTGTTATCCTGCACATAGATCCACCTGAAAAAGGGGTGAAATTATAGGAGCTGCCAGTCATTATTTGCCGCACTCATACATCTCAGAATACCACAGTCCTAGAAGAATAGCCAACTGTTCAGGTTCTTTTTTTCCCCATTGCATAGACTGTGCAAGCTGGAGTCGGCCATTTCCATCAAGCTGCTTAATGAGTATCAATTCAGTATCTGTCAAGACAAAATCATACTGAGTGTTATTTTGTTTCATGTAATAGTTGATGTGTGACAAAACCTGGTAAAATTCCCTTTGTTTTGCCTCATTCAATGCTATTTCCCATGACACTTTTAGGTTACTGAGACAGTGGTTTGGCAAAGTACCCAGTAGGCTGCCTGTCAGGAAAAATGCAATGTCTGATCAATGATACCTGCTGCATCTCCTATATTGATTGTCATAGGAGTAAGATGCAGATTTGAGAGCTGAGATGTGAGATGCTGGAAACCCACTCACATGATGCAATTGATTATGAATATATATGTTGAAACGGAAGGCGAACATCGGTTCAGTCTTTATAGCTGATACAGAGCTATTTGGCATTGATTCACTCTCAATCTGTGTTTGCTGAAGCACATTCCCATAATGCTGCATAATATGAGCATATTTTGTTCGTATTCTCTGTAGGGATGTCCGGAGGTGCCAGCATCAGGTATTTAATTGAGAGTCTGGTTGTTGGCCATAGCTGTTCCTGTTGATTTCTGAACAACTGAACAAGAGGGCAAAATCCCTTCTGCTGTGATGGCTTGCATCATGCCTTATAAGCTCAGTGTCTCTTGCATAACTTCCCCTCACTTTGACAATTCTCATTGGGAAAATACAGATACACCAACTTTGTTAGTTGCTCAAAGATGGTGAGAGTGAGGCAGGCAAGGGTGAGGAGGAGGGTGGGGAAGAGGCGAGGAAGAGGTGAGGATATAGCATTGATATGCTCGCGCTAATCCAGAGGGGGGAAATCTATATCTTCCAAACCTTATATAGATAAAAATAGGTGATCTCATACGGCCGTACGAGAACAACTTTAAGGCGACGGACCGGCCAACAAGATAGAGTTGAACCTTGACGTTGCGAAACGCGCAACAGACCATCAGGTTAGTTAAACCCTTGCTTGGGACTACGGACGCCCAATCTGACTAGCCCGTTCTAGGGCGTAAGTTAAGAGAGACGATCCCGCATAGAAGACTTCTTTTGCCTTGGACTGGCTGCCATCTGTTCGATCATCGAGCACTTGCTACTCACCGATAAATCCGCCATTGCATCAGTTATCCGCCTGATGCCGGTGGACGAGAATGCCATGACTTGGTTCGGCTCCAGCTTGCGTCTCTCCATTTCCATCAGGAGTAATGCGACGTTCCATTAAGGCCGGGCTGGCTCATGGTGATTAATTGCCGGTGAAGGGGCTAAGCCGTTGGGCTGAAGGGGCGTCTAGTCTCCATCGAGGGTTACTAGGGCACTATTTTACAGCTTCGACGGGGCCATTTATTTGGCCGATTGCCCTACGCCAGAGCCCCTCATGGCTCAAATATAACTATCAGAGGAACCTCAAGCTCTCTTCTCTAGTACCATCTGTCAGTGTTGTGATTAATGTTGCTTTGGCCCGACCTGTTTGTTTCTGACAGTTCCTGGGTTTCGTATCCCGACACAGAGTTGAACCCCTCTTTTTACGCTCAATCCAAGGCCCTCATCTGGCCCTCCTTTCGCAAGGGGCTTTTATTGCACACAAAATCCGCGAATATTGTCTGTCCCCTGTTGGGCTTGGTCTCATAAATGGACTATACATACTACCAGCCACCGTTTCAGCAGCAATACTCGCCGTATCAAATACCACATCCACAGCAGACCGAAGTCGCTCAGCAGAGCCAATTTCATCAGCGGCCCGGTGGTGTAAGTCGAGCTTCACCTCCATAAAGAGGTCTCAGTATCCGCTATTGCGTATTTACTGACGCTGATACTAGGACCATTATGATCCCCGTTTCCAACCATTTGATACCCAGCTTCATTTTGACTCTTCTACTCTCATGGGAGTGCATTCACTGCCTTCGCCGGGCCATTATGGGAAACATGTAACTGATTCCCAAGTTAGCGATGGTGGCGGAATTGCACGAATTACTCTTGAGAATGGAATGGAGGACTTTCCGTCCGACAAGACCCTACCAAGGGGTAGTAGCGAAGAGAAGGAAACGTTGACACCGGCTCAAAGTAGGCGTAAGGAACAAAACAGAGCTGCGTATGCAATAACTTTCTTATATCCATATCAGTTATCTATACTAGCGTTCTTTGCACTTTATTGCTCAATACTGACTGCACTGGCAATAGCCAACGCGCGTTTCGCGAACGAAAAGAACGCCGTGTTCGTGACCTCGAACAGGAATTGAATCAATATAAAAGCAACTATTCCTCACTCATGGAAGACCACAGAAGTTTAAAAAGGCAAATAGAAAAAGTTGCGACGGAGAATGAAATTCTTCGAGCTACATCGAACAGCAACGCGCAGGGATCGATTGCCGACTATGGGCCTAACCGGGTACCCACGCCAACCGGCCTACTGAGAAATTTATCTGATTATTCTTCATGCAGTGGAAATAAGAAAGAACTTGCCTCTCGCACTTTGAGTGGTAACGGGAAGCCGGGGCAGAAACTGCTAGACGCATCCGCTACGTGGGATTTGATCGTGCGTCATTTGTCAAGCCGGGGTGTGAAGCTCGACATCCAGGACATATACGACAGGTTAAAGAGCCACACCCTGCCTGATGGCAAAGGTCTTGTTGTCGATGAAGCACATGTGCTTCAGGTTATTGAGGAGAGTGCGGCCGCAGGGAGCGATGAACTCATTTAGATTTTACCCAATGTCCTTAGCATCCCCTTCGCAACACTTTCTCCACATTTGTTCTCAGCCATACCAGCAACGATCCGTTCAATACAACTATGTTCCCCTGTATTTATCTCCGTTGAAGGCAAACATTGTGGTTACGTTTAATATACATATATCCCTTATTATTGGAATTTCTTTGACTGAATACCAATTAATTGCTTACACAGCATATCCCACCCATGCCTCTGTTGGTCGAAATTGTTGTCCCTTGTTATCTTCGACAAGTGGAGATATATCCTGAAATTAACCTCCACATTTTTAATTATCTTGGGTTTGATCGTTTTTAGCCTGGAGTTCAACCTGCTGCATGTCTTTCTCCTTGATATCTAATACATTACCTTGTTTCAGCTTGGCATTTTGCATAAAAAAGAGTACATAATTATCCTTTAGATATATTTTAGATATATATTATAGCTATCCTATCAATATCGGAATAAGCACATTGTGTGACTCGAACCTTGTCAACTACTGAATAGACTTTTTAACCTAGGGGCAGTACGCATACCCTGAACTCTGTTTTGAATGAAGGAAACTGTTTATCGACAACTACATGAAAATTAGGATGAAGGAGAGGGCGAGGAAAGAGGACAACACAGATCGATCAATCAAGGCGTGAGGGGTGTATATATATGTTTGTTTCCTTTCAAACACAATGTTGTAGATACCTAGTGAACCAAATAGTTTACATAGGTAATGAGATGAAACGAACCTAGGCATTTCTCTCAATTTATCCAATGGACAGTTGTGGCGCGGTTTTCTTTTGCAGGCAGAGTAGACCACAACAAAGAATAACATGTCCTGCCATCAAAACTGATGAATTTCTGACCAAAAAATCAGAAGCTTAGAACCACAAATATGGAAAATATTGAGAAGATGAAAAGGACAAATCATCATAGAGGTAACTTCAAACAGATATTCCCTTCCCTGGGGGTTTAAAAAACGGGTTGAAGAATCCGAGGAAACGAAAATAAGTACGTCGCTTTTGTCGTGATTTATTTTTCCCATTGATTTCAATCCCAGTCATCAAGATATTCTTCATCGGCATCGACTGATTTGGGAGTAGGGTCCTTTCTCAGGCGGCTGTCATTTTCATTGATAGCTCCTAAAGATACAAGGAGCTGTTCAAGATCTACAGTTGAATTGTACATGTTAGCATTTCCCATATCAAATCTTGGGGTCATTGCGGGTGAACAAAAATATAGAGTATTTACCCCCAAGAGTAGTTTTCGGCCCTCTGAGTTCCCTAAGTGTAACTATTTGCCTTTTGATGTCTCCATCCTTATAGGCAAGTATCGTCGGAGTGTTCCTGTCTGGGTATCCTTCTATACACATGTCCGCGCGTATCTGGCAGAACTTTATATCTCCATATTTCATCGCGAGTTGGCGCCATAGCTCTGCGAGTAATTGCGACTCGATATTATTAACGCTCGAGGAGGTGAGGTTGACGAGAACGAAATATTTCGACGACGCTTCGGTGACGTCCTTCGCGTAGTCTGGTTTCTGGATCGGGTAGACTTGGTTGTGAATATTTGATTTTTGGAGGCGAGAAATCTCTTCAAAGCGCTGCTTGCTGAATTACCAATCCCTTAGTGACGATGCCAATGGCTAATACGCCAACACACCTATATATAAATGAAGACAACTATGTTTCCGTAGGCGCGGGGTCTGCGAACCGGTATCTTTCAAGGAATTCGGCTTCTTCCTCATCTTCGAGCGCATCAAGCTCATCTAATGTTTTATTCTCGAGTCGATTTTCGTGTTCTCGATGTGCGGCTTCCAGAATCGCCTCTTCTATAATCGGGGTGGGGGAGGGGGGTTTCTCGGGAATTATACCATGTTTACGGAGGATGTCGTTCCTGTGGATAGTTAGCAGCCTAGCAGGAGAGCGGTGGCAGCGGAAAGGGTATTAATACGGACCATTCCGTGTCAGCATTAGGGTTATCAACGGGAACATTAACTGGCATATCCATGTTGTCTGTAGCTGAATCAATGATGTTGCTGGATACTTTCGTATGTTAGATGATGATGCAAGGCGGTAGCAATACGCTGTTTGCACTGTTTGCTCAGCCACTGTGGCTGCCCGTCCCACACTGCACCCTTTCCAGACACAAGCCAGAGGCAACGTGTATCTGAATGTCCTTGCAACAACAGTATATCTAGACTCTGCCCGACACGCCGCGATCAGCTATCTCCAATCCTCCGCTGGCGCAAGATCTCCCTTGATTGATTGCTATCTGCTTCTTTGGCAAATTATGAAGGCTCGGTAGTCAACTCCGCCCTTCGCACTTATCGCCCTCACCACTCCTAACAACCCGACCCGGCGTTCAGCTCCTGACACTTCTAGTTCCGGGAATCATTGCCTACGCCCAATCTACATTCCGCATTGCCAACATGGGTTACGCTAAGAAAGACGAAGATGCCGACCAGATAATGATGAAGTTGGATAGAACTTCTGTTTTCCAAGATGGTAGGTGATAGATAGCATGCAGAACGGACTTGGAGCATGATCGGCTAAGACTGACCTTGGGAATAGCACGATTATTCAATTCCTCGCCCATATCCCCGCGAAGATGTCGGACTCTTCTTACCAAAATCGCCGTCTTGCTCTTCACGGGGGAGAAGTTCCCGACGAACGAGGCCACGACGTTGTTCTTTGGCATCTCGAAACTCTTCCAGAATAAGGATCCCTCCCTACGGCAAATGGTATATCTAATTCTAAAGGAGTTGGCCGGTACCGCAGATGATGTTATTATGTCTACATCCATCATTATGAAAGATACCTCCGTTGGAAGCGATGTCCTCTATCGGGCTAATGCCATTCGAGCCTTGTGCCGCATAATAGATGTACGATCCGCCCCCTTAAAATTGAAATTTTTCGTGTATATACTGAGTATCAAAGGCTACAACGGTTCAAGCGATTGAACGTCTGATAAAAACCGCGATTGTCGACAAAACACCTTCAGTTTCGTCAGCTGCTCTTGTTTCCTCATATCATCTTCTCCCCGTCGCCCGAGATGTCGTTCGAAGATGGCAAAGCGAAACCCAGGAGGCTGCGTCATCTGCTAAACAGTCCACCAGTTTCCTCGGCTTCACAACAAGCGGACAAGCCCATTCTATCTCACAAACCAACTACATGACCCAGTACCATGCAATTGGTCTTCTCTATCAAATGCGGGCTCACGACAGAATGGCTCTGGTAAAGATGGTTCAGCAGTACGGTGCGGCGGGTGCAGTCAAGAGCCCTGCTGCGCTTGTGCTACTTGTCAGGCTGGCTGCCAAATTGGCGGACGAGGACCAGAGCCTTCGAAAACCGATGATGCAGATGCTCGACGGTTGGCTCCGACACAAGCATGAGATGGTAAATTTCGAGGCTGCCCGAGCAATATGTCAAATGAGGGACGTCACAGATGCGGAAGCATCCCAAGCGGTTCATGTCCTCCAGCTGTTCCTTTCCTCTCCTCGTCCTATCACCAAGTTTGCCGCAATCAGAACCTTGCACAGCCTGGCCTCCTTCAAGCCCAACGTTGTGAATCCATGCAACCAAGATATTGAGGCCTTGATTTCCAACAGTAACCGATCCATTGCGACGTTTGCAATCACCACTCTTCTCAAAACCGGAAATGAAGCTAGCGTTGACCGTCTCATGACCCAGATTTCTGGATTTATGGCCGATACTACTGACGAATTCAAAATCACTATTGTTGAGGCTATCAGAACGCTCTGCCTTAAGTTTCCTAACAAGCAGGCCGGTATGCTTACGTTCCTCAGCGGTATACTCAGGGATGAAGGTGGCTATGAATTTAAGAGAAGCGTAGTCGAGAGCATGTTTGACCTTATCAAATTTGTCCCTGGAAGCAAAGAAGAGGGTAAGTTTATCTTGTTCGTTTTAAGGTTGCTATAAACTGACGTGATCTAGCGCTCGCACATCTGTGTGAATTCATTGAGGATTGCGAATTCACCAAGCTCGCAGTCAGAATATTACATCTCCTGGGTGTTGAGGGACCCAAGACTTCACAACCAACGAAGTACATCCGGTATATCTATAATAGAGTTGTTCTGGAAAATGCTGTTATTCGTGCTGCTGCTGTGACAGCATTGGCCAAATTTGGCGTTGGTCAAAAGGACCCAGAACTTAAAAGAAGTGTAAATGTTCTTTTGACCCGATGCTTGGATGACACCGATGATGAAGTCCGTGATCGTGCGGTGCTTAACCTACGACTGATGAAAGAGGAGGATGAGCTGGCGGAAAGATTTGTTAAAGCCGGTAGGCCTCCATGGCTGCGTGCGAAAATTTTGATAGACGTGCCTAAACTAATGACTCTCAGATTCGATGTTTTCCTTGTCCACCTTTGAACATCAGCTAGTCATGTATGTGACTGCGACAGACAAAGAGACTTTCGCGACGGCGTTCGACGTCAACACCATTCCCATTGTATCACAAGAGCAAGCCCTTGCTGAAGAGCGAACCAAGAAGCTTACGACTGCGATACCAACTCTTAAAGCCCCGTCTATGACTCCGTCAAAGGCCAAACCAACTGCTGGAGCCGACGGAGTTGCTGCCGCGGCTGCTTCGACTCAAAAATATGCCCAGCAACTCGTCCGAATACCAGAGCTCAAGGCTTATGGAACGCTTCTCAAATCATCTGTTCCTGTTGAGCTGACCGAGAGCGAAACGGAGTATGTCGTCAGCGCAGTTAAACATATCTTTAAGGAGCATATCGTCTTGCAGTATGATATCAAAAACACATTGCCAGACACGTTACTTGAAGATGTTTCAGTTGTGGCTTCTCCGGAGGACGACGATGAATCATTGGAAGAAGATTTCATCGTCCCAGCGCCGAAGCTTATGACGAATGAGCCCGGAATAGTTTATGTTGCCTTTAAGAAACTTGGAGGCGAACATGATTTCCCTGTAACATCGTTTACGAACAACTTGAAGTTCACCAGCAAAGAAATCGACCCTACCACTGGCGATCCAGAAGAGACTGGCTACGAGGATGAATATCAGGTTGAGGATTTGGATCTCACTGGTAGTGACTATGTCATTCCAGCTTTTGCTGGCAGCTTCGACCACGTCTGGGAGCAAACTGGCGCCAACGGTGAAGAAGCTACCGAAACTCTCCAACTTTCTAACGTGAAGGGCATTGAAGGTAAGTTACGCATCCTCATGTGGATATTTTCTTTTGCCTTTTTGGTGCATTCACCCTTTCAAAGGTTATTTTTATTAACTGCTTGCTCTCTCCTACACATAGATGCAACCGAGCAACTCGTTGCAACGCTGTCACTTCAGCCACTCGAAGGCTCAGATGTCGTGCTCAACAATACCACACACTCACTGAAGTTGTATGGCAAGACTGTTTCGGGTGGTAGAGTGGCGGCTTTGGTGAGAATGGCATATTCGGCTAAATCTGGTGTGACGACTAAAGTAACCGTTCGTGCCGAAGAAGAAGGCGTTGCTGCGACAGTCGTCGCATCTGTCGCATAATTCGAACCTACTATTTTCTTTTGCCTTTGAAAAATAGCGCCTGTCGATTAGATAATCAATAATCCTCTCTAAGTTAGCTAGTTAACTAATTAACTAGTTAACTAACTAACCACTCCCCCTCTCTCTCTTCCCGCCCTCTCTTTTTTCCCTGACAATGACGGGGTGTCCGACGCATGCTTTCTCTTTGTGAGGGTTTGCCAAAGCTTTAAATATTAAGTACAGTGTTTGTGGAAGAAGTCGTACATATCACATATTGTTCTCCTTCCATGCTCATACAAGTCTTCTTCGAATTGAGCACGTTATATTTCTCCCTTCATGCGTTTCTCGCTTCTGGCTACTCTTACTACCTATTTCTAGTTTGCGCATTCGATTATTTTTTTTTTACTCTCTTTATTGATCTTCCTTTTAATAGCCGTAATCATGAACTTTTCTCAAAGCTAGTGCGACAGTCAAAGATTAACGTAGAGCATTTATTTTCTTGTTGTCCATTCCATATGGATAATCTCCTTCTATAAAGTGTAATATCTAAAAGTTCCCGAAAACGCATAGATCATTTCATAAGGGTCATTGCTTTCGAAATGCAAGAAAAAGAAATCAGTAGCCAAAACACCTGAACATCTACATATACACACAGAGGGTCCGGCCCATATAACAGCGATCAACTAAAATGATAAACTCCAACAGGGAGATCCCCACTCTCAATTTCATTCATGGAATGCCCCGCCCTCCGGGCGCTGTACCGCAATAGCTCGTCAAGTTCATCATCCGACACCCTCCTTAGCCGCGATGGGTGAGATTCGTGTAAGCCTAGCAATCGAAGGTTTCTCAAGCCCTCATCTAGTGCGTCCACAAAATCTTCCTTTGAAAAGTCCGGGAATCCCTGGGATTGTTCCAAGGCGAGGATTTCTAACAGTAGCGGCTGGGGGAATGAAGCGAGGGTGTGAAAGAAGCGGGGCTTGGCCAGATCTCCCTGGATCGAAAGATATAGTAGGTTCGGAATGCAGTGAAGAAGCAGTTCTGCATGTTCCGGCGTGTGATGTATTTCATAGGGAATTCTCAGGCTTTTCAAGTGGGTGCGTAAATATGGGTTGCCCAGTACTGCTGGTATCACGTCTGGCTCTCTGAGGGCGTTCCCCGCAAGTGTTAGGCTGGAGATTTTCGGCGGCCAGACGAATGCGTGCATGGTGGCAGCATCAAGTTTTCCGCTGATTTCAAGCTTTCTGAGATTTGGTGGCCAGGGCAGGTGAATTCCGGCCGTACTTATGCTTGTGCTTCGAGATAATCGCAAACGGCGGAGATTATCTAGATATTGGATGGCCTTTTTCACCGCCTCGAATTCGAGTTTTCTTATTACATGTAGTAAATCTATGGAGCGAAGTTTTGTGCATTTGGAAAGAGCGCCGAGGTTAATTGTCCTAAATGAATAGATTAGAACTTGTATATTGGCCTTGGTAATTAGGTATCCGGTATAATGGAAAGGGAGACTCCCCCATCTTCCAAAGGCCCAACATGTCGGTGAACGGCGCGCAGTTTAAGCATATTTTTAAAAGAGCTGGTTACTTACGAAAAACCGCTTGCTGGAGCAATAAAAATTTCAACATTGTCCTTAACTCGTCCTAGAAATCTCGTCGTTAGGCTAGTGGTGAGATTGTGGATTAGGTTCGAGAAATCCAGACGGCGCACAAATCGCCCAAGGTCACCTCTGGGGGCATACGCTTGAACGGACGGACAGACCGCTCGAGCGAAGTTATCGAAGTTCGCCCCGGATATATAGGGCTTCTCGTAGAGTAAAGGGAGCGCAGCTGAGTACCATATTCGGGATACCAAGCAGCATGAGTAGAGAGTGTGCTGGCGGATGGGCTGCTCTTGAAGATATGAGAGGATGTGAAGGACGATCTCTACAGGGACAAATAAAGAGGTTTGGCCTTCAGATTGAGACATTATTAGACAGGGAATAAACAATATAGTAGTCACATATTCAACGTGGTTGACTAGTTGACTGGTGATGAGACGAGCAAAGCGTGCGGATTGATGATTGATCCGAAATCATGGCCATAAATAACGTTTTGGTTTCGGGATGCCGTCAGCGGCTCAAAATATTTAGTCAGAGCTGAGTTGAGTTATTTACTCTTATTTAGTAGTTACTTAAATAATGAACTAGTCACGCCAACTGCACGCCTTTCTTTTATTTCTGGTTTTTTATTATTAGGCCACGGGACTGGGGCTATTCTTTGTTAAATATTCAATTGCGAGTGCTTTTCATAGCTAAAGCTCTCCGCAGTCCACAACCCCTTTTGGCTAACAATGCGACTTTTCTCCCTCCACCAACCACTTCGTCGATCGTTTTATAGCTGCCAGACATCGTCAATTCGAAGGCAATTCAGCTCCTCGGCCGCAACTCACCCTACAATACCCAATTTTGGTTTTGTTTTTGAGTAAGGCCGGAGCTCATTCTCCTTTCGAGCTGTAGCTCAGGGCTGACACGCACGACTAGCATAGATGGTGTTCTTCTCCGCTCATCGAGACCGCTCCCCGGAGCGGCTGAATCGCTCCAGCTCCTTAAAAAGGAAAAAATCCCCTTCGTTCTCTTAACAAATGGCGGAGGAATGCACGAGACAAAGAGAATTGCGCAATTGAGCGAACGTCTTCATGTGGCTCTAGACGCCGACACGATCATCCAAAGCCACACCCCTTTCGCAGATTTGGTAAAAGGTAATAAAGTGCAGGGCGCGCTGGAGAACAAATGTGTTTTGATTGTTGGTGGAGGGGATGGGGAGTGTCGTTCTGTCGCACAAGAGTATGGCATCCTTATATCCTAGGCTCTTGTATCTGTTCGAGCATTTTCTAACAGCTGGCAGGTACGGATTCAAGAATGTCGTGACCCCTGCAGATATCTTCCGATCGCACCCTGAGATTTGGCCGTTTTCTCATGCCTTTAATGACTACTACGGACGGTTTGCAAGCCAACTTCCACGGAGGATAGACCCAATTGACCCGTCCAAAAGCCTTAAGATCGATGCAATACTGGTTTTTAATGACCCTAGAGACTGGGCTTTGGATATCCAAATCATCATCGATCTACTGCTTTCGTCCCAAGGTATTGTCGGGACTTATTCTGCAAAAAATAATAGCCCAGACCTACCGAACCGGGGTTATCAGCAAGATGACCAGCCGCCATTGTACTTTTCCAACCCTGATCTCCTATGGGCTGCGCAATACCATCAGCCAAGACTGGGTCAAGGAGCATTTAAAGCGTCGCTTGAAGGGGTGTGGGCAGCAATGACCGGAGGAGCCTCATTAGCGATGACGGTCATTGGGAAACCATGTGAACTAACATATAGGTTTGCTGAGAAGAGGTTGAACCAGGAAAGGGAGAAGATGTTTCACGTCGAGGATTTACAACCTCTTGAGGCGGTGTATATGATCGGTGACAACCCTGAGTCTGATATCCGAGGGGCCAATTCGTACAAGAGCCCCTTCGGAACCAAGTGGAATTCTATTCTATTAAGAAGTGGTGTATACTCGGGTGGGACACCGACTTGGCCACCGAAGGTCATCGTTGACGGAGTGAAGCAGGCCGTTGACTGGAGCTTAGTCCAGTCGCAGTGGCCTCGTAACTGAGTTTATCTTGTTTAGAGCACCTCATTCTAGTTCTTTGTCCTGTAATCTAGCGTTGGTTTAATCTTTTTTATCGATTTGTTGTGCTAGACTCTTTGCGTCTGGCATTGTAGAGTAGATAGATTTTTTAAAGAATAAATATATAAAATTCCATACTTTAACACACAATTTTGTCACTACATACAAACTAAGTAAAATGAATATATCTCCCGCAGGTATTGACGAAAATAAAGTCCATATATTACATTCCATGCTGCCATCGAGAGAGCAGTTTGACTCCCTGCCTCCAGGGTTAGGTAGGGCTTAGGGCTAGTTTCAAATTTGGTGGGGTTGGCTGAAGACTGACTTGACTCCCTCCTTTCCGCACGTAAAAGAGATCATCAACCACGCCAACTGCTTCCCTTAGCAATAGAAACCTCCAATTGCCAATTACCGCCGCAAGTCCAACGAAAGCGACCATGGAGCAACAATCCACGCTCCCTATCCATCCAAAAGGCGACGGCGGCCAGCCCGAGAAAGCCCCTGCTTCCCAACCCCCCACCGAAGGCGCCGCTCCCCCAAGCAAAAGCGCGCTCAAGAAAGCCGCGAAAGAGAGGGAAAAAGCAGAGAAAGCAGCTAAACGTGCTGCTCAGGAACAAGCAGCTGCACAAGCCAGCCAGGCTGCAGACTTCTCGAAACACCTCTACGGAGCTATCCCAGATTCTGCCGACCAGGTCCAAGTGAAGAACCTCGTAGATCTCTCTGAAGAACTCTTCGAAAAGGAAGTCACAGTCGTTGCGCGTGTGGACAATGCCCGGGTACAGAGCGCGAAGCTGGCGTTCCTGATGCTGCGGCAACAGGGTAAAAAGGTACAGGCAGTGGTGAGCGCGAGTGACGAAATATCGAGACCTATGGTGAAATGGATTGGAGGGATAAATGTCAACTCCATCGTTCAAGTCACCGCTGTCGTTAAGAAACCCGAAATCCCAGTATCATCAGCCACATTGAGTCACCTGGAACTGCATATTCGGAAAGCCTACATGGTTGCCCAAGCGGCGCAAATGCTGCCTATGCAGGTCAAGGACGCGGAACGACCGCCACCTGAATCCGTTACGGAAGAAGTTGACTCAGAAACCCCATATGTCACGCTGAAAACTCGCCTTGATAACCGTGTTCTTGACCTCCAGACCGAAACGAACCAGGCAATTACCTGGATTTCTAGCGGTGTTGCCCAATTATTTACGGAATACATGTTGAAGAGCGGTTCACGATGGATTTCTACTCCAAAACTCACTGGGAATGCGTCTGAAGGTGGTGCTGGAGTGTTCGAAGTGACCTACTTTAAGAAAAAGGCGTATTTGGCGCAGAGTCCGCAGTTATATAAACAGATGTGCATTGCAGGAGATCTGGGCAGTGTTTTTGAAGTTGGTCCTGTGTTTAGAGCTGAGGAAAGCAACACTCATAGACATTTAACAGAGGTGAGTACTGGTGAAAGCTTTTGTTCTTGGTGGCTGTATTGCGCGCAAGCTAACAAGTCTATTTCTAGTTTATTGGTCTCGATTTCGAGAAAACCTTCCAGAGCCATTACCACGAAGTCTTGGAATTTGCCGAAGACCTTCTGGTCTTTATCTTGAGCCAATTAAAGGAACGCTTCAAAAAGGAAATTGAAGTAATCCAGCGCTCGTACCCAAAAGCCGGCGACTTTAAGCTCCCTAAAGATGGAAA
The DNA here is from genome assembly GCF_000003525.1 of Blastomyces dermatitidis ER-3. Taxonomy (NCBI): domain Eukaryota; kingdom Fungi; phylum Ascomycota; class Eurotiomycetes; order Onygenales; family Ajellomycetaceae; genus Blastomyces; species Blastomyces dermatitidis. Next base: position 937,521 of record NW_025544786.1, read on the forward strand.
GGCGCTTCGGCTGAAGTACATGGAGGGTGTGGCACTTTTGAAGGAAGCAGGAGTGGATGTCACTGAACAAGAAAAATTTGAGAACGACCTCACCACTGCAATGGAAAAGCAGCTTGGCCGCATTATCCGAGAGAAATACGATACAGACTTCTACGTCCTGGACAAGTTCCCCATGGCTGTCAGACCGTTCTACACGAAACCCTGTCCTGACGACCCCACGTTCTCCAATTCGTACGATTTCTTTATGAGAGGAGAGGAAATTATGTCCGGCGCACAGCGAATTAACGAAGCGAAGGAACTTGAAGCTGCAATGACGGCCAAAGGTCTTGACCCCAACGGTGAAGGGTTTGAAGACTACATCGGGGCATTTAGACAGGGGTGCCCTCCTCATGCTGGTGGTGGACTTGGCCTGAACCGCATTGTTATGTTTTTCCTGGGTCTTCCCAATATTCGATTAGCAACACTATTTCCTCGTGATCCTCAGCGTCTCCGCCCATAAGCATGAATGTTTTCTAATCAAGGTAAGGGGCAGTAGAAGTGGTGGATGAGAGACAGATTTTCTCACATTTAAATTCAGATGAAATAAAGAGATGACAAAATTTACATTTATAAATGATGTTCTTCAGTACCGTGACTACCACGGAATCAATGCATTTGTAACCGTGTCTATACCATAGTCTCCATTCTGTGCTTTCGTTACCTCTAGAGCACTCTGTAAATTGAATCTAGATGCGTAGGTATGGTGGAGTTGAATTGCGCTAGAGTGCCGAGGTGGCCCAAGCTCCCAGGGCACATCCCATCGAAAAACCGCATGTGGCCACAGGAGCTTTGGGGATACAACCAACACTCCAGAAGGCAGAAGGGAATACCTTCTCGCATTACATATAGGCATGTCTGAAAAACGCAAGGCCCCTTCCACAGAATCGAGCAGTTCTCCCTACGCTAAAAGGGCCCGTCCTACCGACCCGAACGATGATTCCTCGCCCGCAACCCCAATAACTCCAACCACGACACGTCCCCAACCCAGGAATGACCCCGTCTACGGGCAGAAGCACGCATTTCCGGGACTAGACGATCCTGTAGATGAGGATCAATTATTCTATGGGCCTGCGGAGGATGGTATCGAGTATCTGCGTATGGTCCGGTATGCAGCTTTCCTTTTCCTCCACTATCATAAACTGTTTCTACGTCGCCTCAGGCGTTCACAAAGAAAAACATTAAACTACCCATTGCTAAGACAATTTCCCGTCCATCTGGCTATTTCTCTATCCGTGCAGTTTTCTTACAACCGGAAAGTGATGCTGATGGCTATTTCGCGCCGTACGCTATGCGTTGCGTGACGTCTTTGATTCTAGATCTGAAGCACGAACATTGCCAGCGATATTTGTCTCCAGAACTGTCCTTCAACAAAGGGACAACACAAGAGTCCCTGTCACTGACGCCAGAGACCAAATCAATGACTATGGTGCTGTCCTCGACGTAGAAGCAAACACCGGCCACACCGGCTTTTACTCCGACGGAGTCTACGTCGCGTATTCCTCCACTCCAAACCTTCAAACCAGCGCAGCATCCCACACAAGCTCCTCCGATCCACAAGAAATATATTACAGCCTACTTCACCACCGCTTCCTCCTCCTCCGCTCAACCCTAAAATGCACACCACCAGCCTCCGTGATCGCTTCTTTAGGCCCGCAACGGCCCATCACTTTCCCCCGGTCCAACAAGCGCGCTAGGGCGGAATGGGAGCAAATTATACAGACGATGGATCCGCGCATGGCGCAGTTGGCGTGCATGGATATGGAGAGTGTTCTCAGGCTTCTTGCCATTGTGACACGCTTGTTATCTAAGACAGTTAGGGGCGGCGAAAGCGCACAGGTGAAGAGGCTCGGTGCGTGGGCATGGGGTCTTTTGGGCCGCTGTAGAGCTGTGGGGGAGATGGGGAGCGAGGAGGTCGGGGATATTAGGGAGCTGGGGAAGAGGGCTGCTAGGATTTTGGTGAAGGTTCGGGAGAGTGAAGCGGTAGACGTTCAGGGTATGGAGGGTGGGGAGGGAGGAGAAGGGGAAGAAGAAGAAGCTGAAGAAACTGAAGGAGAGCAAGAGGAGCCGGGATATGGTGCCAGGGAAAACATTAATGAGAATGGGGATGTGGATGCGGGTGAGAACCAAGTGGATGAATTGAATATTACGGACGATGTTGTTAGTACTAGTGGGGCCAACACGGAACATGTAACAGCACACGGAGAAGCAGATGGAGAAATTATACCACCCACTAACGGCGTGCATGTCCAGGACGAGCTCGAAGCAGCCAAAGCGCGCCTCCAGGCAAGACTACACCAGCAACAAGAGGGGGATACGCTGGAGCCCGGGGAAAATATAATCGAGGGACAAGAGGCCAATGACAATGATTACGATGAAGAAGAGGAGGAGGAAGAAGAAGGCGAGGTGGACGATGATTACGAATTTAAAAACGCTCAGCAATATACCCGTGCCATGCTTGATATGATCATTAGTGTGATTGGGGAATTCTACGGACAGAGAGATCTGCTTGAGTTTCGGGATATATGGGAGGAAGACTTTGATGTTGCGTGGTAGTTAGATTTGCCCACGTTGAAATTAACAATATTTTTCGCTGACAAGGGTGTATACAATGTAAGATCATCAGTCTAGTCTTATATTTTAACGAATATGGCCATGCCATAGTTCATGCTGATGGCTTGAGCTCAAGCAACGTTCCGAAGAGGGGTGGTGCTGCTGATGATTTGAAGCCTAAATTTATCTACGAAGGGAGTGAGGAATGACGAATAAGGGTAGCTGCGAATATTGATGCCAAAGTAGCCCAAACCTAACGTCTCTAAAACGTCTCTAAATATGCAAGGCTATCATCATAGTGGTATCAAAGAAGCAGAAGAAAACAACGGGTAATCAATCGTGGTTACAGAACTGAGAATGCTAGACATCACAGAGCAAGGATGTGAGCAAGACGAATCGAGCGAATACACCCAAACCACTCCGGCCATAGACTCTAACTCCAGCCAAGGGGTCGCTCGTGGTAAACCATCCTTTCATAAATATCCCACATTCATTTTCCACTACCCCAGTTCTCATTATTTTTCTTCCGAAGCATTCTTGAGCACTTGCGTCGTCAAATCATCTTGTACCCATCCCTCGATGCGAGCAGCTACATCTCCCACTAGCCGATCATATGCCGCGTTTCGAGAAACGAACAGGGACTGGTGAGCGGTAACTTCGTCTACTCCTTCCATATAAACCCGCACCCACAATGGATCCCGCTCACCATCTGCTTCCCTTGGAGGGAGTGCACAGAATTTCCGGTCTTTCTTGGGTTTGGAAGGAGTGCTTGGATTGATATCAGGCGTGTTGCAGGCTGACTCAACCTCTTTGATACCGTTTGGTAAGGCTCCGCTCGTTGGAGATGAGTTGTAGTTGTAGTTATGGTTGGTTGGAGAGGATGTGGGAAATAAGATCTCTTTATTTCTCTGCAACTGTTCCTTTTCCGCAGCTCGCTCCTGCTTGCTGGTGAGTTTTTTGTGAGCTTTCATTTTCTTTTCCCTTTCTTTCACTGCCTTTTCATACGTTTTCATTTGGCGAGAGTGGTCTTTCTGCGCTTCCTTTAAGAGTGCCTTTGAACCGTACAGAGAAGGGTCGAACTCTGGCGGCTGGTTTGGCGGAGGCGGGAAGTCAGGATATGTATCTTCCACTGGGGCCGTATTGGTATTTTCTGGCGGGCTGTGAGCTTGTTCTATTACTAATTGTGGAGTTTCTGGGCTGCCTTCTCCTTCATTTCTTCCTTGCGAGAAGCCCAGTGAATCTCCAGTCTTTTCCTCCGTTGGTCTTCGAGGATCGACGGATAATGATCTAACGTGGCCAGGCTCAGGGGAGGATATCGACCCCGGAGCCATCGACCTGCCTTCCAGCCCGCTTGCATTAGTTACACTGTCATTGTTATTTTCACTAGCGGGCGATTTAATTTTTCCTGTGGCAGCGGTATAATAGTTAACAAATCTAATACGGCGAAATGGCCGGCCGCTGCCATCCAGCTTTGGGTTGCACCCGTCAATGTCTTCTAATTCTCTCAGGCGCCTGTATCGTCGCTTGAGACCAGGGTAGTCGGCGATACACAAGCCAAACTCCACATGCGAGGAAATATATTTCCTAGTCGCATCCACAAGCTGGTTGGAATTTTTGAATATAAAATTCAAGGCTCCATCAAGTTGTGATCGCTCTGTAAGTCGGATGTCATTTGGGAACATCGGGTCGAAGTTAGGATCATGAGCGGAAGAAATGTAGGGCGCCATGATGGAGGAGTCAACGGGAAAAGGCTGGTTCTGTGGGTCGTTCTTCTTCTTCTTCTTGTCTTTGGGTCTAAACAAACTCCCGATGCCGCTGGCAACGACACCATGATGGAGGCCTAGGAATGGGACGTCCAAGTTGATAGTCCCCATTATGCGATGCCTAAACATTTCCAGGACCTGTGGATCAGACGGCCCCAGGAGGGCAATCTCTGCTGCAAGAATTCCACCCAAGCTGTGTCCAACCAACACTATGTCTGTATTAGGGGATTCATGAGGTGTTAACCTATCAAACTCAAGTGATAATTAGTGACAATATCCATTATCAAAACGAATCGTAAGGAGTAGCCACTCACCAATAACTAAAATCATCCCTAACAAATTCGATCGCTTTCCTTGTCTTGTATCGGGGATAAATTTTGGAATGAACAACGTGCGATTCAGACAGCATAACAGTGAGCAGATTATGAACATGCGCTGGGAATTTTTTGAAGCTGGTATCCGATCCTACAAAGCCGTGGATGTAGACGAGCAACAGTGTCCTTCGCCCCTCTCGAATTGAGTAAACAGGAAGCAGAGATTGCATAGATGGTGAACGACTATCTTCTTTAACACGGGATCGAGTTGGCGAACGTCCTCTTCGTCCAGCTTGAGCATCATCATCATCACTGACGTATGGGAGGGGTGTTGAGTATGGAGTCAAATGAATGGTATCCCTCCTATGCACGGGGATCGGGATATCGAAATCTAGCGACCCTCCAGGCGACGCTGTCCTCTGAATATCTTGATCGGACATTTTCAGTAATAAAAGAGTTTATTTGTCTATGCAATGGAGGTTGGATCCATGGGGGGTCAGAGGGTCTTAGAATGTATTAACTGCAGAAAAAAAGAAGCCAAAATGTCAAGGAATCTGACAGTCACGGACTGCAGGGTGCTGCTCAGCCTCATGAACTCCCAGCATGCGCAAGATGGACGTTTATTCACGTATACACAGCACCATCATCGACATCGGAGTCTGTTTGTAAATTGGCAAGTTGTTGCTGGTTGGGAACTTCGCGGGTAAACAACAGCCCCAGGAAGCGGAAGCGGGGACTCAGGGAAGCCAACGCAGGCGTTGGTCATTCAGGTAAGTTACCATGACGTATCATCCCATACAGAATTGGCTGGTTTGATACTTCTACGATACCTCGTTCGTGTCCATCATCCCATCATCTCATCTCCAATAATTACTATACTTTTTTCTTCTTTTTGGGAATTTGGAAAATAAATGCGTATGTATGCAAAGTTCGACACGAAATGCCGCCCCGGTAGCAGCCTATTTCTGAGAGCTAGGCTTCGCTTAAAATTTAAGTTAAATAAGCTCCCTTTATTAAATAAGCTCTTGACTTCCCCCAATGCGTCATTGTTTTTTCCCGCGCATTCTCTATCTTGATCCAACGGCACCCAGCTGATCGGACACTGACAACCCAACCTCTGTCACAACTACATCTAGAACAATCCTCATCTCGCCTCGACTGGTATGCAATCAAACACGTCTTCATACGCCTTGACTTCCTCATCGCTCCTAGGCCTTCTTCCATCCTAGCCATGGCTCCGGCCGTCGAAATATCCATCCCAACCACCTCCCTCTCCAGCCCCCCGAACCCTTACACCATCTACAACATCACCATCCGACTCCCACTCCGCACATTCACTATCCAGAAGCGCTATTCAGAATTCCTCGCCTTCCATTCCTCATTAACGAGCCAAGTAACCGCTCCCCCACCCGCCCCCCTGCCTGGAAAATCGTGGTTCGTGAACACGAACTCAAACACAGCTTATCGAGAGAAGCGCCGGGAGGGTCTAGAAACATATCTGCGTGCCATAAATGAGGCAGAAGATCCACAATGGCGTAATTCAAGTGCATGGCGGGCTTTTCTCAACCTCCCCAGCGCCGCTCTGAGCAACGGCTCCGCCCGTACATCGTTCAAACATGCTGCAGCCACAACGCCCGGTGCAGGTGGCACTGCAGGCCCCATCACGGACCCGACAACCTGGCTCGATTGCTATCGCGATGTCAAGTCACAGCTACACGATGCCAGGCTCCATCTCACCCGCCGCGATCAGGCTGCTACTCCACAGAAACAACACGAGTGCTCCGCGCAGGCGAAGAGCAGTCTTGTTCGCGTGGGAACGCTCCTGACTGGCTTGGATGATGGGTTGAAGAATTTGGGCGATGGATCTACCTGGGGTGGGAGTAAACTGGGGAGCGGCGAGCTGAGGCGGAGGAAAGACCTGCTCTCCAGTGCTCGGAAGGAAAAAGATGGGCTGGAAAATTTGTTGAACGCCATGACCGCCAAGGCGAAGTTGGATAATGCGATTGCATCTGCGCAGGATAAGGAGGCGCTTGTTGGAGCGGCAAAGCCCAGGCCAGGCCGCGTACTGGGCAAGGAGACGGAGCAGACGAGGGAGCTGGATAATCAGGGCGTGTTGCAGTTACAGAAGCAGATCATGGAGAATCAGGATCTGAACTTGGAGGAGTTGCGGAAGGTTATAGCCCGCCAGAAAGAATTAGGGGTTGCTATTCATAATGAGTTGGAGATTCAGAATGAGATGCTTAAGATGGTGGATGAGGATGCGGAGAGGTTAGTGGTGATTCTTTTCTTACCTTTCCTGTTCAGATATGTGATATACAAGAATATTATTGTCTGCTATTAGGATGGTCTACTAACAAGTTGCCATATGCAGAGTAAATCGCAAGGTCCAAATTGGGAAGAAGAGAATAGGAAAGATATCCTAGATTGCCTTCCGTTTGCAACCTTGAAGGGCCTTTGCGATGTTTTTGCGAGAGCATTCGATTTAGCGAGCTGCAATGGATTGATTTCAATGGCGTTTGTTTTGAAAGTTCCCCATTATTTTCACCCAGGGTTCTTGGATTATAATAAATGTCAGACTAGAATATTAATAAACCGATTTCATGTAATTACCCAAGCCATTAAATCATCCCATTAGGGACATGAACGAAACCAGACTCCCATGTATCCCATATCCCTCCTGAATCATGCCAAATTTGCGCCAACGCCCGACACATTGCTCATTTCGCGGATAAAAACTGTCCGAATGTTAGGAAATGTCCTTACGGCCATCCGAATGTAAAACATGAAATAGGCAGCGGCTACTTACCGCCCGAGCTTCTTCCTCCGTCACGTCAGAAAGTTCAGAGAGCTTCTTATCAATCAGCCCAAGCCTATTCTTCCGTATATACCACCACATCTCACGCCTATCCCCTCCAAGGTCGTTCCCTAGCAGCTTCACTTTCAAGCCACGGATGAAGTCATTATAGAGGGCTGGTTCCTCAAAGGCAACCAGTTCCTCTTTCATAGTTCCCAAGCCTTCAACAGCCCGATCATAGTTGGCATCTCCTAGGCTGTGTCTGATTTGGCTTTCGATTATGGCGGACATTTGTTTCACAGCATCCTTGACAGCACCAAGGTCCTGCGAACTAACCAATAGTTGCTTGAATTCAGGTATAGCATTGTTAGCAGATATCTTGACTCGTTTCTCTGTCTGCAGGAGCTCTTCGACGTTTAAGCCTGAGAGTGGCTTGTCTGTGTCCCGGTCGCGTTTGCGGCCCTTGGCTTTGGGTGGGACTGTGATAAAAAAAAGTGTTAGACACGAAAATATATGCAGTGGCATTCCCAGAAAATAATAACATACCTTTTTTAACATCCGAAGCTGCTATGAGCTTAGCAAGGGTGTCTTTGCTTTGAGCTTGGAGGTCTTCCGGCTGGTGTGACAACTTCTGAAGGATCTCCGGCACTGGGGGAAGGGGCTCAGACGGGTGGACCGCACGCCACCGAATAGCCTGGTCGATTCGATGCAGAAGTGGTGAAAAAGAGTCTTCTATCGACATAGACTCAACGGTCTCCCTACCTAGAATAAGTAATCTAGATCGCTTGAAAGGGTATTTTCCTTCACTCACCCATCTTCATCTTTTTCAGTGAGCTCCAAGCTATCGACATAATCGGCCATCCTGGAAAGCAGATTATTATTCGGAAGGTTCCGATGTTCAGTCACGGTTTTTCCCGAGACTGTGATGACTTTATCTAACGGTGGGAAGCGGTAGGAGCGCACGTCTTCTGCAAAAGGCAACTGTACCTCGAGGAGACACTCGTAATCAGCCTCTATCGAGGGTGCAAGAAGGACCACCAGTGGAGCCTTGCCAGCCTTTGGAACTAGCCTCCCCACAGCACAGCATTCAAGTTCGAACAAGGCGTGGATTATTGACGAAAGCGCAAGGATTGCTTTATTATTCGTCTTTTGTGCAATTATAATATTAGATGTCGACATGTTCATGTAGCGGTCATACTGTGTTTCTATGAATTAACGGGCTTGCATGTGTTCAGATATTGAAAGGGGATTTACGTACTTTGTCACTTGGGATGAATCCTATGAACTCTAGGGCAGCGTCCGTTTCCAGTTTGGTGATGTTTTCATCTGATTCGGTGATATGCACAGCAGTGCGTCCATACTCATATCCCTTGGCAAGTTCATCTCGCTCAACGTCTCGCTTGCCTCCAGCAGCTTCTTCGTCATTAACCTGGTAAGTCCGAGCGTTTCTCACTGAAGTTAATGCAGAAGCTACAGCTCCTCCTTCCTGGCTCGACTCCTTGGCCGCTAGAGTGGCCGACGATTGAGTGGTCTCTTGTCCTTCTGACAACACAGCAGAGGAAACAAATGAGCTTGCAGCTGGTGGCCGAGCCGCGTAGGTTCGGTAGTATCTTTCCACCTGGATTGATAAGGCAGATGAATATTGCTCTGGATCCCCCAACCTTAAATCGCCTTTAAAAGTGGGCATTGATCGTACAACCTTGGTTCGAGGAATCTCCATCTCGGAAATCGCATGTTCTAAGGTACCGTATATACCCTCGCAATCTTCGACAAGTTGTTTCAGATGGTTTTCATTTTTGGCCTGGGGGTTGGTCACTATAGCCATTCTTGTGCATTATACGGCAGAGAACCTTACCTTCAATGGATCCTTATCTTCTTCTTTGAACCCATATTCTGGATCATCAAAATCGACTCCCCTTCTTCAGTTAGCTGTGGTTGTGTTGCGAAAGGGGATACCTAACTCACAGTATGACAAGCTCAATATTTTCCTCATTAATTTTGCTCACAATCCCCTCGATCCCATCTATATCCATAGCGCCTGTTCCATCTGTAACGAGGACAATCTTTCTTTTGTACTTCAATTTCTTGCAATATCGGACAATCATATCGATTGCCAAGATTAGGGATGATATTGCTATAGGAGTATGAGAGACAAGTCTAAAAGAACAAAAGAAAAAGAAAAAGATTCAAATCGATATATTACACATACCATCTCCTTCTGTTGTATGGCTAGGTTTAATCAATCCACGTAGGTCGCGAATTTGAGACATGAGAATTCTAGGAATGTAGTCAGTAGTCTCGAAAAGGTAATATAAAAAAATATGACTCAAGGTGCCAACATACTGGCTTATGCCTTGAAAAACGGAGAGGTTGGCGTAACTCTCTTCTTCGTCCTTCTCCCATAATGGATTATTGGTGTCTATCATCAATAGTTAGCAAAAGGTATTACAAGATCAGAGCGGACCACATACCGTCGGTTTTGAGGCCAATAACTCCAAGTGTCGCAGTTTTTCTGCCTGTAGCAACCTGTATACCCCATGTGAGAAATGGTCAACGTAGGGAATTTTACAATTGGGAAATACCGTGGTTGTGATCTTGTCCCAGATATATCGCATCGCCCAGTCAAGGTTCGATATAGATCTGCCATTATGGCATTCCCCCATGTTTTTCCCGACATCCACAATATACACAGTAGCTTCCTTGTCTGCCATCTTTTCTAACACTTGTGGTGAAACATGAAAGACAGGTAAGGAGAGGAAGAGAAGAAGAAAGAGAATTTAGTATATCATGGACTGAAGAAAGTATGGCATCTGGAGTTGGTAACGATTGCTCGCTCCAGGCAGACACGGTTCAGACGCGAAGTCACGTGGTATATTAGTTAACCTGACAAGGAGTGGAATTAGAGGCTAGTAGTGTGGAAGTTACTTCCCCACACAGATTCTTTTGCTTTCCTGGCACTGCTGGTAGGGTAGTGCGCCGTGTGCATACTCCAGACAGCATCTGCATTGCCGAAGCATCCAGACCACATCGCTCACTCTCAGGCATATACATATCTCCCCACCTTTGCTACCGTACAAAACACCTCTTTGGATTTCTCCTTTTGCTTTGCGCCAGAAGCATCAGTTTGGCGTACCATCCAAGGAACACGTTAGTAGGATACATCTGGAATATCGTGAAGAATGACAGAGTCCTTGTTGGCGCCATTCCATATCCTCAGGTTCGCCTTCCGCAATTTGACCGTTTCTCTCACGACTGCTAATATTCTGTGACGTAGCTATGGCACGCTTCTTGGTGCGCAGGCTTATCAGGTTCGTTTGCGGTTTGTCGCGTGATGTCCGCTACTGCTTGATGCTGAGATTTGGTAGACCTTCGTGGGCGGTATCATCGCATACAGGACACTCCCCCGCCCTCAATTCTCCACACTCCAGGCCTCAATAATTCCCGTTTACTTCTCTATACAAGCGGCACTACCGGTGGTTGTTGCTTTAACTTACCCGGGAACAAAGACGTTTGTGGGACGTGGCCCATCTAGCCTATCTGGAGTGTTTGCTGAGGACCAGCGGACAACAACTTTACTTCCACTTGTTACAATGTTCGTAGCCGGCCTGACAAACAGGTTCATCTTAGGACCAATGACTACTAAGGTCATGCGCCAGAGGAGACATCAAGGTTTGCTAATGTTCCCGATTTTTCCATACCTTTGGGGGACTTACAGCTAACACCTGCTGGCAGAGACGATCGATGGGAAGAAGAGCTACGACCCCGCCCCTCACTCCAAGGAGATGCTGCGTCTAAACAAATCTTTTGCTAGGGTTCATGGGATCTGCTCATTGGTTAGCCTTTTGAGTCTTAGCTCAGCAGTCTACTATGGAGTGGTCCTTGCGAATCGTCTGGAATAACTGGCAACAAGGCCCATCTACCTTCATCCTTTCGACATTGCATATTTATCTTGCGGCCTTCCGCGTCGATCAGACAATATTTACTCATCAATTAACATCAAATCTCGCCTCAATCATCACATCTCAAGTTATGCACAAAGTCCACTATATGACTATCGATTCCACGAGTTCGACTGTTAGGTATTAGCTCAAGGATACTCCCACTCTACTGCTCTTCAGGTATGTAGTATTTCATTGAATTTTTGACCTCATATACTCAAGCAATATTCAAACTCTGCTTCTATAACAGTAATACTTTTTCAACTCCTTTATGTACCATATTTATTCAGTGAGGTACTCATTTTTCTACATTCTACAATTTTAAGGAATAGTTTATGACTTTCAAAAATATCATATCCAGTCTCAGTCAAGTATGTTTTTGGCGTTGTTGTGATTTTCTAAGCTATTAAATGTATTTCATTGCTTGTAAGTATTCATTGACTGCACATTATGCCTTTGTTCTTCATCTAACAATCATTAAAGAGTTGGGACAAAGTATGCTGATCTATGATAACTAGATGTATATACTACAATGAATTCATGCCCTATTTTGACAGACTTCAATCATACTCCACTTGTTCTTATTGAAATGAATCAATTCTTAGCTTGTTGAATGGCCGCTGCCACTGTTAGATATTTATCAAAACACACTGGCATTTGATTCACCTTTGATTCACAGACCTTTCCAAAGTTTCTTTTGTTTGGTATCAATTACCCATGAACTTATATATCAACTTGTCAAGGTATGCTATTCTCTTTCATATTCCATTTAGAACAGCTTTCTTTCTTACTTATCTTGTTTGTACTGTACATCCAGACTTAGTCCTATTGCTTTGTTTTGTAACGCCAATCCCTCTCAGTTCATTCTAATTTTGCCTCCAGTATCACTTGGCCTACAACTTTATTGTCATGGCTTACAGTCCGCTGTGCTCCATTGCCTGACCATACTAACATCATCCGTTATATCCTCATTAGTCGAGCATATGAAGGATTCAGTCAACCATGCAAAAAGTTTCCTCGCTATTTCAACAAGGTGCCTTAGTCTTCCCTTCTATCTTTATAATCCATTCCATCACACGATAAACCCAATTTCTTTTCTAATCCAAACTTATCATCGCCATGGATATCATTGGGCTGGTGATGTTTTCCATTTCAGTGGCTCTATTTGGAGGATTCCACAAAATCCCGTTTACCGATATCCGCCCGGAACATAGTTTTCCAAGACGTTTATACGGCGGATTCCGTTCCGGATATGTTTTCGGCAAGCTAGGTGAGGTACTTGATGCTATTCTTCCTGAGGAACAACGTATGGCCTCTCAGGGAAGCTTAGAGCTCTCAGCACCTGCAAACCTCACGGCACGCAAGTCATCTGTAGCCCTTGCACAGACTACCCCTACATCAACCAGCACTCTTCCACCAGTGCCGATGGGGCCAGGCAACACACCAGAACCCACTATGACCCTAAGCCTTACTGATTCGCGAGATCTAATCGAGATATCCCATTTTTCCCAGGCTAAGAGACCAGGACGGTTTTCGGAAATTCTCAGAACATTGTTTTTTGCTAGTAAAATTATATTCATTCAAGCTCTCGTCTTCATCATCCATGTCAGCCCTGTCCTACTCATTCTCAGGGCAGCATGTATTTGCTTTCCATTTGCATACACCCTTTGCAAAAGGGTTGTGTTAAAGCTGGCCGGGAGAGGAATACGTGATGAACTTGACGATGTCTTCACTGACTCGGAGCTTTACTGGTCCCTTCTTTTGAGCAAAATGGAGTTATTGAAAACCTCAGGTGAAACTGTTGCGTTATTTCAAGCTGCAGATGAAGCACTTCAGCAGCGGATGGCAACGACCACCAGGACTTTCAACCAGTGTTCTGAAGAAGTACTCGAGGAGTGCGCGCTCCTGAAGAAAGCTGTCCATAAGATGAAGAGTGAGTATGCCACTTGGCCGACACAAGATGAACTGCTTCGTGACTACATTGAAAAATTTAAGGACTCCCTCACCATCGCGAAGGATGACCTCGACAATGAAATTGACCGACTAAAAAATCTTATACCAAACTTTATAGAAGAATTTCATAACACAGTTAGAAGGTTGGATGGGAACCTGTTAGGTAGCCTGCCCATGGTGTATTTGAAGGAAAGGCGGCTCCTCGAGTCTAACATCCAGACGATACGTGATGCGATGAACCAACTTCCCTATTTGAAATCTTTACAAAATGAAGCGGCTTTGGCCAAGGAGGAGATGGAAGATATCCAAACTCAGATGAGGAATTTGGTCACTCACGGCCGTGAGGCACTTCGAGATACGGCTTGCATATTTCAGGAGATAAACGAACTTAAAGTATGTACTATGAGACTGAATGCATATTTTTCAACCTCAAAGGAATTAATTCCCAACATACCTTGCTATACTAACTGGCCTGTCATCTCAGAGCAAGCTACGTTATTTAGAGGATGAGTTAGCTCTCTCCAGGATAGCGCTTAGATCAACCGACACGAAGGAGAAGAGTTTCCATACCCTCCCAGAAACCTCGATTGTGGGCCTTCCCGCGGACCTACGGAATGAGCTTGTTGGAGAGACAAACAACACCGATGATCTTGGAGATGCAAACCATGAAACCCCACAGGAGCCAAATGGATCCGAAAAAGGGGAAGAAAGCATCTACAGTCCTCTTTCTTCCTCTCCAACACGGCCACAAACGTCAAGTGACGTTCCTTCGAGCCTACTATGGGAGCCAATGATATTTGGCGCTGCTAATAATCATAGAAAAGGCGGATGGAACATTGACGCGGATTCGGCTTCTTCAGTGATATTTTCACCGCAATATCCTCCTGATAAGGAGAGAGCTATACTGTGGGCATCTTCATCGGAAAGCACCTCAGGAATTGAAGAGGAATGGAAAGGAGGGAAGGCAAGAAGCCCTAGAGCTCATGAGCCTACACACGATGCGGGACATCGTCTCGCGATCACCGAACCCCCGAAAGCAAGGCAAGCACGCCCGAACAAGAAACAGAGGGCGAAACAGCGTGCAGCTCGGACTCCACCGCTTGTACACACGCCTCAGGAAACCCCCGTTCCTAGTGTCTGACAGATTATTCCTATTCTGTTTTCGTTTTAGCCATAGAGTTCAGAGGCTTTCAGGAAATTCTGAGTCCTGTTGATTTTGTGTTGCATGGGGTTCTAGGTTGGCTAGTACACACTTGCAAGGGGTTTTCGGTTTTGCTTGAGCGGCCCTGCTTTCAAAAGTTCACTAACATATACGAAATCATGTGTACTTTTCATCTTTCATAAGTTGTATACTTCTAGCATTAGTTTGTTATCTGGTAATGTGTTGAAAATGGCATAATTCATATATCTTTCTTTTCCATTTGCGGACTAAATTCTTGGGCATGCGATCTACTATGTGGGTGAATATCTCTGTGTGAATTATACGTTATACACGATATCAACTAGGGTGGCTTATCAACATGATTCCACGCGCATGGTCCAAAAACAATAGCTCTCCCTTTTCATCAGATTACATCGGGCGCGTGAGCGCTTACAATTATGTTCCTAACAACAATATACAGATCGGATAAGTTCAATCGAAGAAAGCATAATTAGGGGCCTGCCCCACTGCCATTAGATACATAGCGGGAATGTTTATCTTGTTGCATACGCCGTCAAGAACGAGGCAACTCGCTCATGACCCTGTAAGACCGCTTCAGCTAGAGCAGTGTATTCATCATGTGTCACCGCATCGACGTCGACGCCATGTTCGAGTGGGATCTCAACAATCGCTTCATTACCATTACGGCTGGCCACGAATAGTGGAGTCCAAGTATCCACGCCTCGTTCTCCACCACCAGAGATATCAGCGTCGGCTCCACGCGAGAGCAAGGGATGGACCGTAGATACATGGCCCTTGCGGGTTGCAACCCAAAGTGGAGTTCCTCCACAGAGACATCTCTCATTAATATTCAATCCGAGGGCTAGCCTGTTCACAATATCATTCTCTCCAGCTGAAGAGGCAAAATGCAGGGCTGTCCATCCCATTTGGTGTTTAGCGCGCAAATCTGCTCCACACTCAGCAAGGAGTTCAGCATTGGGATCGGCTCCATGCTCAAGCATCCATTTTATATCTTCGATATTGACTCCTTTTGATATCAGCAGCTGCATTGGAGGCCATCCCGACCCATCGTGTGCATTGATATCTACGCCATATTCAACGAGTAATTTAAGAGCGTCCATGCTCCGGGCACGCACAGCTCAAAGGAGTGATTCCTGCAGAGCAGATGGATTGATCGCCGCATTCATTCCACGCCCCAGCATATCTAGCTATAGAGGTCTCCCCCACCATAATGGCACACTCAAGTGCATTTGCCTGGTTTGGAGCCAACTCAAGGGGATCTGCTCCCGCGTCCATAAGATTGCATGCTAATATATGTCACCCTTTTAGGTACGTGATGTGGAGCCACGGGGCACCGTCTTCTCTCGGGTGCTTTGTCATAGAAATCTCCGAATGAAATAACTTGTTACCCAGGCACAGATTGAATAAATCGTTTGGTGATGTAACCTCCCAAAAGACATCTGTGTTAGCTCGGGAACTATTGCGCCACAATTATTATCATTATTACTTCTTTGTGGCGGATTGCAAGCACACCTTGTCAGCTACTGCTAGGAGGATGTCCAAGTTACGAAATTGGCCGTAGACACTCATGGTCATAATAACTAGGTCAATAATTTTCGGTGTGAGTTGTCAACGTCAATGTTGGATTTCGGAGAGACAGGCTTGGAGATATCAAAATGGAGTAATGGGATGGGTTTCCTCATTCTTTTGAGTGCCATTTCATGCTTTCAAAAAGGGGCAGGGGGAATTCAGCTGCATTTTTCTCCATTCCAAGAAAAATCAGATTTATAATTGTTTGGTTCTTCCCTAGTTATGAAGTTCACTAGTAGTTAACTATTCAAGTATTGAGTGAAGCATAACTAAGCCCTGCATGTTCATTGGAAATGAATTAAAGTATTCATCACTTATTTTTTGTATAAATTGAAGCAGAGTCTGCCAAACTCTTGTATAAATATCTACTTCATCAGCAGAAAATATCAGTTCTATGGAAATTTCAGCGAGCCGCAAAATGAAGTCTAACTCGAATAGGAAATTAATTTACAATGTGCAAAAGAGGCTTTTTGACCTTAATCCAACCTCCAAGCATTTGTCTTGCTGCAAAACAAATCTTCAATTAAGGCATTTTCATTCACTCAACCCACATTTTTTTCCGACTCACCTCTTTCAACTTGAAAGCAGAAAGATGTGTGTGCTGCTGCACCTGGCCAGCCAGGTGGATCAGCCAGGTGCATCGAACATTGTTCCATAAGCAAAACCATTTGATGGCTAGTCTTTTGGTGAATCTGGTGCTTGTGATAAAATATGATGCCCTGTGTTGCGGAACATCTATCCGCCTTCCATGGGCTTTCAAAGAGCTTTGTTTGCGAGGCCTTTGAGGATGGTTTTCTCCTATAATAGCTCCAAATATATGGATCTGTTATCAGCTTATACAAGGAGACAAGAGCTGCTTTCAAGATCTTTTTACCAGGCACTTTGTTTATGAAGAAAAAGGGTATATCTAGCTGGAACACCACAGGTCAAAAACAGTTACAATCATCACTGAATCTTTCACAATGAAGGCATTCAGTGGTATACCCTAAATTCACAAAACAAAGAACTGCATATTATTCACTCTCAGAGGAGAAATACTAAGAAATACCAGGAACATTGCCTACCTGTGCAGCAGGATCAAATGGGTAAACAGTCCTTGGAGCTCTTTTGCCCCACTGATTGAACTTCACAATGATTTGAATCAAAAGAATTTTGTTGTTTGCAAAACACCCCAGTGGTTGAGTGAAAGAGGGCCCCATCTGTTTACTTTATGCAGCTTGTTTGCGGAGCAGTGCTTTATATAAGACAGGGATTTCCCTATCTATATTTATCATGTTTTTATGCTTGCTATTATATCGATACAAGCTGCTTCTTTATTTAGATCAATTCTTTACGGCTACATGGGGACCTGCTACATGATGAAGTAAATGCTTCATTCCTTCACAAACAGCATTTAACTCCATTACAACTCTCCGCTTTCCTAGCTCTTTTCTACCTCTAGATATCCGACATAAAGCTGTATCCCCTCCACTGGCCAACGTCAATAACAACTTTATGAGTTTGAACCCTACTTTTCCTATTACGTCGATATCAACTTACCATTACTCCGAGCATCGGACTCTTCTTCGATTTCATAGCGTTCAACCGAATAGAGTCCTTCCGGAAGCCTCATCTACATTAGGTCAGAGCCGCAGACAGCCCCTCGCGGGGACTTATCGTAACCATGGAGCCGTACCTACTAATCGGCGTTTTCACGCTTCTTACCAGTATTGGATTTTATCTTCCAGTACCATTTACGAATATACACCCAGATAGACCTCTTTCAGAACGCCTTGTTGGCGCTCTCCAGCTGACCGCAACGGGGGAATGTGCTGCAAGACTGTACAACTATTTAAGTACGCCACATCAAAATGACACTGACTCTTACGCCCTTGAGACTGATCCCAAAGGCCGCGACACCCGTACGACTATCTACACGCCAATCCCGGAATCATTTCAACAAAGCAATGCCCAGAGAGCTTTCCAAGATTCCCAAAGCCCTCCCCAAACTGTGACTGTATTTTTGACCTCAACAATTACGAGCCCTCACGGAGCCGGTCACACGATAATGCCAGACAATATATACGAGGTTCCAACTAATCCTGAGTGGGTTCTATCTAGATGGAGCCTCCAACTCGAGGACGAAATCCTACGCAACCCAAATATGTACACTGCCATCATTCTCTTATTTGCGTTTGTTACCTGGTTCCTCTCTCGCAGCAGGCACTCTAGAATCTCAGCAAGTCATGATACAACTCTGCAGGCATCTAAAGGGACAGACACCGAATTCGTACAAGCATTAACCCGACTTTTTCAGTTGATGATGTCTAGCCAAATTAACACCACAAATACCACTCCAAATATCTCAGAAACTTTCAACGCCAGTCTACAACATGTTCAGGAACAGGTGAACCGGTTGCAGACGGAACAAAAGTCGGAAATAACTAGCGCTCGTTTCGCATCTCTAACCGACCTAGTGGGTGACTTGGAAAATAAAATGGCGCGGCGGCCAGATCTCGAGGAATTGTCCGCCAAAGTTAAAGCCTCTAATTCCAGTTTACAATCTCTCAAAGTACAGGTGGACCGCCTGTTAGAAGCGCCACACTCGAAGCTTACCGGCGCGGAGCTCGCTTCCTTGATCGATCAAATGCCTGACCTGAGCCTGAAATTCACTCCAAAAGCCGACTTTGACCAGATGCTCATCAGGTCAACTGAAATGACGGACACGTTAAACTCCCAAAATATGAAGATACAACAAGCTGTGGGCCGCTGGAACGAGTTTACCACTTGGCTTCAAGATCTTCGGCGCGAGATTCAGGGCCTTCGAACTAGTCTTGACACCAAAGGAAAGGAGGTGAAGGATTTAACAATGGGATTTGCACAACTTAAAGAGAAACAGAAGGAATATCATCAAGTCACACAGCGAACGCTGACGGAAAAAACAATGGTCTTAGAGCTCCAAAAGAAAATCACCTCGTCAGAAAATAAAACGAACCTATTAATCCAAGATGTCGAGACGCTTAAAAGACAAGCCAAAAATAGTGAAAAAACTGAAATATCGACTGTTGTTCTGACTGACCAAATAGGCGAGCTTCAAGCGAAAATGACCTCTTCGGAAGAGGCCATCCAGAAATTGAATAGGGAGTGGGAACTCTGGATGCAAGGTGATGATGTCTCTGAGGGTGGCGGTCTAATTAAATTCCCTAATACACAGGCCATAGACCTCGGCGCAAAGGTTGAGTCGTACATAAGCACGGCGAGTTCGATAACCAGAGATTTGGATACCTTGAAACGTGAAACTCAGGAGTCGACTGGCGAACTTCAGGGGAAGTTCACATCCCATGAATCGACTATCAAACGATTGACTGGTGACTTAGAGGCGTTAAAGAACATCAAACATTCTCCGAATAATCAATGGGAGCTACTCCAGAAAAAGGTTGCGTCAAATGAGAATGCCACGAAAACGCTGTTCGGGGATTTGGACAAATTGAAAAATGCCATCCTAGAATCAAACAGTCAAACAGACGAAGTTCGAGGGAAGCTCAGATCCAGCGAAGACACTTTACAGCGATTAGCTAATGACGTGAGAGCACTGACAAACGGGAGGCGGGATCCGAACAACGAGATCAAGCAGCTCCAGGAAAAGGTAAATTTGTTCGATACCTCCATAGAGCGGTTGACCCAGACACTAGAAACTTTAAAAAATGGGCAACAAAGCGGCATTGAAGCGAAAGTGAACAAACTTCGGTCAACCCTTAACGAGGTAGATACAATTGCCTTGACTACGCGAAATGATGTGGATCGGATTACGGCCCGAATCAAGGAAGTCGACCAGTCAAATCGAACATCTCGTGCCCTGCTCACTCAACAAGGCATAGAACTTCTCAAACTCCGTGAAAAGTTAGGTATCATCGCGCCTTTAACAAGCCCCTTTGATAATGAGAGTGAGCTAGCGCAAAAAGATGCAGCCATGTCAACAGCCAGCATGTCTTCCCAAATATCAAACCGAAAAGAACTTACCAAAGACATACAAAATGAATCTGCCCAGACATCCACGATTCCCAAGGACGATAAACCCCAGCCATCGGCAACATTATCTACAATCCAAGCACGGGGAGATTTTGGCCATAGGCACACGAGCTACTCTACTGAGGAAACTACTAGCAAGGAGCCAGCAAGGCCTACGACTTCTACTATATTAGCAACGCTAGCATCCCCGCCGCTGGACACCGTGGCTTCAGTCCCTGGACTAAAAACCTCGGTACCGAAACAGCAAGATAAAAATATAAGTCGCTGGGATCCGGCGTACGAGAAAGCTGATGTCATTCCAAGGGCCGAAAAAATACCATCTCAAGTGGCTCTTGGTGCTATTCCACCACTGAAAGGCGCAGAATCAAAGGAATTAAACGAGCCCCTGGCGAAGCAAACCACTTTGCCGTCCAAGCACCCAAGTTCAGAGGCCTCCTCAAGACAACCAGACAAAAATATGAGCCGCTGGGATCCTGCATATGTTGGACCAGAGGGCACACTCTCACAAGATAAGAAGGGCGGAAAGAAAAAATCAGCTAGGAAGTGAAATTGCGCTCTGGAGCTTTTCTTTTTCTTTTTTTGTTTTTTATTTGGATTTACCAAATTTCCCTATTTCAAATTTGTGTCTTGTGTCCTCGCCAGGGAACCGTTCTATTAAAGGTACTGCATGCCGAGCCTTTCCAGCCTAGCACACTCCTGCCTTTACTAACTCCCCAAAATACGCAATGTTTTGTGACTTGGTGCTGTAAATGAGGTGTCTTACTGGCCCTTGTGATCCAGTCCTCCGAAACGGCGGTATCTTGATACATATGATAATATTGTGGTATAGGTATCTATGCTTTCAGATTTGTTTTCCCCCTAGTTGCCCGCGTTTCTCGTGTGCGGCATCAAATAGTTAAGACACCAGGATACAATTTCTGGCAATCGAGAGGCAGGAACCTGAAAGCTACTCGAGCTATGGAGTTTAGGTATTTTTCTTCGAGTATTTGAATTGTTTGCTATTGTTTGTAAACCATATACTTTGTCTAGAGAAACTCCAGCTTTAGAAATGCTAAGAAAGTTGAAACAAGAATAAAAGGAACGACAAGAAAAGGAAGAAGAGTAGAGCAAATAGAAAAACGCAATTGGGATGGGAATTGCAAGGGTTTATACGGATTAGAGCCCTTAAACTTACGAACAGACCGTCAAAATCTCCGTCAAGTCATCCGAGAAATGAATTCACGGGGGGGTTAAAATACACCGAAAGCCAAGTTAAGAGAGGCAGGGGCAAATACCGTGGTGGCTCAGAAAGGTTGCAAGACGACCGGTGGCATGAGCCGGATAGAGATCAGTTTAGAAAACTACGTGAGAACAGTTATTACCCTTCAGGGAGAAGTCTGAACTTGAGCGATACAACAGAATGCAGAGATAGATTCGAAAAACCCGGGGAGAAGGCAATTAGAGGTGATCGGGCTCCTGGAAATATAATATATCTAGGCTGCGTTTACTTGATACCATCATGATGTCCACCAATGTTGTACACGTACATGTAAATATGGAAACCTTTTTAGATCCTGCCAAAGTCGCAGCTTTCAACACCTCAAAGCAAAACTCCAAAGACGTTCGCTAATTTTAATGTTTCTATTTTAATAGTGTTTGTCGTAAGTATTATGACAGAGTATCGCTACAATAAAACTAGCCCTGCAGTCAAGTATGGTCACCTGTTACCCTCTTCAAAGATATATTTCCTACAAGCAGCCTTGAGCACATCAATTCTTTGCTGGGTATGCACGAAAACCTCGCGATACATCTGCAAGCTCTCATTCACCACCTCCGTTTTTGTCTTTGTACCGGCGCATATTTCTCGCATCCGCACCTCCATTTCTTTTCGCAAAAAAGGCTTGCTTAAGCTGGGGCTGTCGGGCAGACCATTCACGACATCATCATAGCCCTCAACTAGAGCCACACCAAGATGGGTGGGGATGAACTCTTGCACGGAATTGCTACCTCCCCCGCTACCACGGGGTCGAGTGGCTACATATTCGCGCTCTTTTATCTTCGCAATATGCTCTGCCATGGTAGCGTCAGTTCCGATCCCATTAGCATCCATCAGTCCAATAAGTTCGGGCTCTGTTAAATAACCTGGTGCAACGGTCTTGCCATCCGTTAATTTAGCCTCGGTGGGTTCGAACGCCTCGCCAAGTGTAAAAGGAGGGATTTCTTGACTACTTTCCCATTTATCGTATATGTAAACATCCAAATAATTCCTTTCTAAGACGAGGAGGCCGTTTGTGTGGAACATTTCATCGCCATACTTTATTTCCACTTCCGTAGACTCGCCCTTTGCATCTTCAGAGCAGCAGGCGAGAAAACGTCGGGTGACGAATTCGTAAACAGCACGTTCATCTGCGTTAAGTGCTGATGGTGCGGCGAATATGACGGGGTGAATGGGAGGGTGAGCTTTGTCGTTATGACGACCAGCTCGTGGCTGGGTGAAAGCACCGTTCATGAGACTAGATGATTTGTCAATATGCTAAAATTAATCCATGGACAGCAATATACAAAGGTGACAAACCGCTGCGCATACTGGCCCCAATTTTCACTCGGTATTTGCTTTTCGACCAACTTTTTCAGATCAATTCCTTTGTCAAACTGATCCGTTTCTGTTCTTGGATAACTGATGAACCCTTTTGTGTATAGAGCTTCCGCGATCTAAAATCCTATCAGCAGAGTTTTGCGGCATGGTAGAGAAAGACCAACCTTCATGACTTTCTGACTGTCCATTCGAAGATATCTACTTCCCATCATTTGGAGATCCACAGTAGTCAAAGGCAGTGGACGCCATTTGCGTGTTGGCTTCTTGTTCACTTTCGTAACCTTAGCGGTTTTTGAAGTCAAGCACCGCTCAAACAGAACAACAACAGCAGCCCTATCGAAAAGATGGACTCTCCGCCATAAAAAGTTGACAGTTTTCCCATCACGGGCATGTGAAACTTTGATGGACCAGAATTTTTCTGGTTTGAAGTTCTTCACCCGAAAATATCTGTCGACCACAAATCCCAACGTCGGGAACTGGCAGGACCCTGAAACTGTCAAACTGTCTGCGTAAGTTGAGCATTGGGAAATTGATATAAATACCGTAGCTGATAACTCGGTCCTCTAGGGCACCTCCCAATGATTTGAGTTGGAGAGTTTGTAGCCTAGTAAAAGCTGCTCCGATCCTCAAATCAAGCTCGATCCGTGCAGCGACTGCATTAGCTTGACTATCATCTAGCTCTATCGGGTTCTGGGCAGCCTGTAATATATGACTAGAAGGTTTTAGTACTAGAGTTTAGACATAGTGGTCTCTGTAGGCTAACTGACGCTCGTTCGGTATTGCTAAACCTCGCTCGTTTTACTTCAATTCGCGGATTTGCTTTTCTCGCCTGATACCGTACTTCTGTCCCAATGTGCTCTCCTTCACGATCACAATCTGTCCAAATAAATAGAGCCTTAGACTGTCTGGCCAACGTTCGAATATTTTCAGCGATGCTCAGTTTGTCCTGGGAGCAAGTTAACTCCCGTTCGTAATTCTATGTGGAATGTAGAGACTAACTTTCGCAACGGAATCTGTGACAGGTGCATCAAACAACCGGCCAGGCGGACATGAATTCCAGCTTCTGTACTGCGAGTCAAAGTCCAAACTCGTCAAATGACCAATGACACTTGTCATCGTCACCGAACACTGGCCCCATGGCGGAGCGAATGTGAAGTCAAACTCGTAGTTTTTCACATACACATTACCCCGAATCGATACCTACAATATCGGGCTGGGATTAATTATTTTTATATTTTGAAGAGAAATCGCTTAGACCTTGATCTTACCGCACGGCTTGAACCTCCAGAGAGGTGCTGTGCCACCGCTCTAGCAATTGCAGGTTTCTCCGCGACACATAAAACTTTGCGGGCCATTTGCAAGGAAGGACAATAGGAATTTGAAGATTATGACTCTGTCATGTGCTTCGATCGTACCTGATGGTCATTTTGATCGCAATCACCAAAAGGAGACCACACAAATACCAATTGTTCGCAGGTTACAGCTGGGCGCCGAAGTGTGTGTGTCTGCACGAGGCTCTTATCATGTCGTCAAATCTCGGAAGGTGCCCCGACGCGTTAAGCTTATTTTCCGACCCAATCAATTGAGCTAAATAAATAACTCGGGTAACGCACGGACCACCGTTGCCCAAACTCAACCTCCGTCCGCCGCCACCGAAAAGGGTCGCGCCAGGTGTCACGAAACCTGCCCATTCCGCAAATTATCCCATCAATTCAGTCAGCGGTCTAATATGGCTTTGCCAACTGTGCATACGCTCGAAGCCTGTGCGGATTTTCGTCTCACAGTCCTACCGTACTTGTCGCAACTCACATCGCTTCCGACGAAGTTGATCGACAGCGGGACCGATATCCAAGCGCTTAAACATGTCTACATCACTACAAACCCTTTCATCACAGCCATCGCTTTCGCGCTGTTTCTTGCACCAGTATTCCTAATAATATCAGAAGTGACCAGGAATTATTCTCAAGTTGACCGTTGCTGGAGCATCCTTCCCATCGTTTACAACGCTCATTACTCCGTATGGTCTCGTTTGAATGGACTGCCAACTGGGATAATTGACACGATTTGTGGAATCACCATCATTTGGGGTGTAAGATTCTACCTCCTGCGCTCACTATATTGACACTCCGCGATGCAGCAGGAAGATGTAGCTGAATCAAACCACTAACTCATGATCTCCCCTCACAGGTTCGACTTACTTTTAACTACTGGAGAAAAGGCGGCTACAGCGTCGGTTCAGAAGACTACCGATGGGCAATATTGCGGAACAAAATAAACAACCCTTTTCTGTTTTTCTTATTCAACCTTACTTTCATATCTCTCGTGCAACCGGTTTTATTAGCCCTCATCACCGCTCCGACGTACCTGTTCGTCCTACTCAGCAGTACCCCCGAAGGGTCCGGACGCGGCGTCTCCGACTCTGTCTTCTCCCGGGTTATCCTCCTCTTCATCTTCATCGAGGCACTCGCAGATCAACAACAATGGCGGTTTCAGAAAGCCAAGAAGGAGTACAATGAAATCGCTCGCGTCCCACCGCAATATAAGGGGATTTACACAAGCAATGACCTGAGCCGTGGCTTTGTGGTTTCGGGCCTCTGGGCCTGGTGTCGACACCCGAATTTCACCGCTGAACAGGGCATTTGGCTAGCATTTTACCAGTGGTCGTGTGTCAAAACTGACCAAGTGTACAATTGGTCGGGTATTGGAGCTCTGTGCTATGTCGCCCTCTTCCAGGGAAGCACGTATCTTACGGAAAAGATTACCGCGTCGAAATACCCGGATTATAGGCAATATCAACTGCGTGTGAGGAAGTTCATTCCACGATTAGATGTCGAGCCGCGGGGGGGAATGCCGGAAGACCATGCTACGGCGGAGGTCCCCAATGAACCAGAGAAACCACAGCCATCGAAATCGAAACCAACTAAGAAGAAGGCGAAGTGATCCCCTTGTCTGCCATCACTGGAAGTTTCCGCCAAACCATTGATCTCTGGTACTCTATTTACCATTGTAGTACATGTGCTTAAGGTCTTCCGTATCATATTTATACGTTTCCAGATACCCTGACTCAATCTAAAATCAACTCATACTGCCCCCTATGTCCATCCAATTAATCTTCGCTACCATATTTCGTTGACCGGTGGCATTATTGGGCCTGATAGAACAACAGCACCAATAATTCCAGAGATGCACTCCAGCATGGCGCAACTCTCACTTGGGAAAATGTCTTGAGAACCTACTACTCGAAATCATAGTGTATAATATTTTTTTTGATTCAATTATTGATAATTTTTTATTCTTTCTATTTTGATCTTCAGCTTTCCTCGTTTTCTTTTTCAACATTTGACATACCTCATTCATGCCCTGTTTATAAGCAAATGAGCGGATAAAGGTGGAGCTTTGGTATACAAGAGAAGAAATAAAGTTACAAAATTATAAATCAGGGTGTGGAGATTTCAAAGCGGAGACGATGTCTGGGCTGTCGGGTTGCAGTCAGGCAGGGAAGTAGAGGGTATGCCAATGATAGAATAGAAAAACATATAAGAGTGCAACGCGTGAACACCTAGACACTTGATCCATCTGAAATATAATAAATAAAGTACAGACCAAAGGAGAATGAAAGGGAAAGGGAACAGATTAACATAGGAAAAGGACATGTCAAGAATGCACCAGGTGGAGAAAAGAAAAGAGATATGTGAACTTATATACTTCAGTTTCTAAACAGATGAGTGAAATATTGAAATAGAACACCACCATTTTCCTTTATGCTGGACTTGACGACGCAGGGCCTTCCTTATCATCTAATTGACTTGTGTCTGATTTTTCCGCGAGAGCATCTGTCGCTGGAGGCGGAGGCGCTATTGTCCCTTTACCATGCCCTCCATCGAAGTACTTTGCAAACTCGCCAGATTCAGGGAATGGTCGCGGACCAAGCAGACGGATCAAGTCATCACGGCTAAGAACCTCTTTGCTGAGAAGCTCCTCAGCAACGATGCCGATTTCAGCCTTCTTCTCCATTAGGAGTTTACGGCACTTTTCATAAGCTTCATTGACGATCCGTCGAACTTCCATGTCTATGTCCCGCGCAGTGTCTTCCGAGAAGGGCTTTTGGAATTGTTGCTGTTCTTCGTCATAATACAGATAGCCAATTTTTGGAGACATCCCGAATTTTGTGACCATCGCGCTAGCCATGCGGGTGACTTTGTTGAAGTCGTCACTTGCACCGCTCGTCACGGTGTCGAAATGGAGTTCTTCGCTAACACGACCACCAAGGGTCATCGCCATTCGATCCATGAGCTGGTTGAAATTCATCAAGTAGGTATCGCCCTGGGCCGGTAGGTACTGGGCATAGCCAAGGGCACCTTGCCCACGAGGAATGATGGACACTTTCAGTAACGGATCAGCATACTTGAAGTACCAGCCACAGATAGCATGGCCAGCCTCGTGATACGCCACCGTTCTCTTTTCTTCCGGAGAAAGAACCAACGATTTCTTCTCTAGGCCGCCAATGACACGCTCGATCGCTTGCTCGAAATGCGTCATAGTTACCTCGTCAGCACGGTAGCGGGCAGCTGTGCAAAAGGTTAGCTCTATCTAAAAGGGGTTTCCCAAAAAGTCAAGATATTGTTTCAGATAGAATGTTTACTTACCAACTAGGGCAGCCTCGTTGACACAATTGGCAATGTCTGCTCCAGAGAAACCAGGTGTCAAGGCAGCCAGTCTACCAGTCAGGTAATCCAAATCGACTTTAGTGACAATCTTCTTCAAGTGAACCCGGAAAATCTGTTTACGGCCATCCATTGTCGGTCTATCAATGGTGATGTGCCTGTCAAATCGGCCAGGCCGCAACAGTGCCTTATCAAGGATATCGACTCGATTCGTTCCAGCAAGAACGACGACTTGTTCGGAAGTGTTGAAGCCATCCATCTCGGTGAGAATCTGATTCAGTGTGCTTTCCCGCTCATCGTTTCCACCACCATAAGCGTTTTTCGATCTTGATTTCCCAATAGCATCAATCTCATCAATGAATATAATACAAGGTGTGTTTTTCCGGGCAGTTGCGAATAGATCACGGACTCGGGAGGGCCCAACACCGACAAACATTTCGACAAATTCAGAACCGCTCACGCTGTAGAACGGAACACCTGACTCGCCAGCAGTAGCCTTTGCCAGTAATGTTTTACCAGTACCTGGTGGACCTGAAAGGATAGCGCCTCGAGGTATCTTGGCACCAAGTCGTTGGAATTGCTCGGGCTTCTTCAGGAAGCTAACAAATTCCATAATTTCAACTTTGGCCTCGTCCATGCCGGCCACATCAGCAAATTTTGTTTTGATATCCGTCTCGTGGTTAAATCTCTTCGCCCTGCTTTTGCCCATGCCGAATATGCCACTCTGGCCACCTCCACCGGTAGCACGTCTCGAGAGCCAGATGCCAGTGCCTATTAGGACGAGGGTTGGGGCAAGACTGAGGAAGGTAGCTCCCCAGGAAACTTCATCTTGATAATCGACTGGGATACGTTCAGATGTTGGTATATCGAGTTCCAGCTGGGCTTGGTCGATTTTCCTTTCGAAGCCTTCAACTGATCCAATTGCGAAGACATAGAAGAAGTTTGGTTGTGTCGCAGGCGATTCGGGATACACGTTTGCAACAGCCTCACGGTGAAGCTCGACTCGCACCTTCTTGCCATTGAGTACCGTCAATTTGGACACGAGGCCCTTATCCAAAAACGTATTTCTGAACTCCTGCCATGTAATATCCTTATTAACCTCTCCTGGAATAATGCTCCGATACAAGTAGTATGAGAGGAATGTAGCCACTAGAAAGGTAGCAGGGTCGAACTTGAATTTGAAATCAAACGGGGTGTTAGAGTTGAAGCTCGGCCCCTTGGGACCATCTTTCTGACTCCGCTGTTTCTGATCCTGCTTTTGTTCTTGACGAGACCCTCTGCTTTCGTCCTTCGATTTGCCATCGTCCCGTCCAGGCTGTTTCTCGAACGAGTGTAAGCGTTGTTTATGAAAATCCCTGTCTGCCATCTTAGCAGCCACCGCTGGTCCATGTCGAGTCCATATCCGAAATATCTGGGTTGCGTGTACAAGGGTAAATTGCTTGGATTCCCTAACTTGCTTGATAAGTTGCTTAACATCGTCCGGAACACCTTCTTCCTTGAACACTTCTGCCATTTCTTCCACCATTTTTTTCTGCGACGCAGGAAGCTTGTCCTTCACCATTCCTAGCACATAATCAAGCTCTTCGATCTCTTCCCGAGTTGCCCGGTACTTTGGCTTTTCGGGCTCCTTGCCGTTCGGTCCCCCGGATGGCGGTCCGCCGTGGGACGAAGGTTGACCCGAGCCACCATCATTAATAGATGGAGGAACGTTCCCGTTTTCCTTGCCAGGATTTGGAAATCGCCGGAACTGGGTTAGATACGAACGGGATTGGCGGGCGTTTAGTATCGCGGGGGAAAGGTATGATTGCCGCGATGGAGAGAATAAACATCGTGTATATATAGAGCGCCCCGCCGCTGTCCCCGAATATCGAGCAAGATTGCCAGGCCGTCGAATAATGCTGGCCATTGTCGAGGGAGGATGGAGGAGGGTGGCGCGGGCGGAAAGCGACAGGAGATTTGGCAGACGCTCAATATTGACCAAGTCGTGAAGAACCCATAGGAGCGTCACTCCGCCAGCATGTACAAAGAGGAATTAAGATAAATAAAGAAGGGAAGGAGCACGAGAAATCCCGTGAGAAGTTCGTGCGTTCGTTGGAGAGCAGTTTGCACGCCTTCTGGGGGATCCGGTGGAGGCAAAGAGGCGGTGGTTGGTTGAAATTCCGCTTCCGAATTTTCGCAGTGGCTGACTCATCCAACCGGTAAGTTACCACGGCACGGAACCATCTAGATGCCAGGGCAACTCCCCGCCAGCCAGCAGCCTACAGAAAGAAGAAAAAGAAAAAGAAAAAGAAGTGCATTGGTCATGATGCGGGCGGATATTTAGCTATATATTATACATTTACAGATATTCCCAATACGCCCCAACTCCGCTAGCCTCTAAACCCGTCTCAGAAAATAAAATCCCTTCATCAAAATGTAGACGGCGGAGTGGGGCCCCCCAAAACGCCAGAAAAGCCTCCCTTGTCCGGGGCTATCATATTATTTCAAAAAAAGGGTAGTAGAAAAGAGTCCGTTGTTCCATCTTGCCATATATTAAAGTCGCTCGCATTCGTTTCCATTCCTACTCAGCCTCAGACACACCTTTCGCCCGCAGCAAACGTCGTCTAAGTTGACAAATGTATGTCAACTACGCCTGATGCTCCTCTCCGCTTACGAATGGAAAGTTAGCAGGCACGTCCGCCCAGTCCCATTCTAATGTCATTGGCATCTGCCAGAGTTCCTGGGGCACAAATGGTTGCTGAAAGGACGAGAGATCTATGGGCATTGCACAAGGGTTGGAGAAAGACGGGCTGCCGCTGTTGAACGCATTTGGATTCACCTGGTTGGGTGTCAACATTTCAGAAGAAAAGTTCTCGTCATATCCATGTGAGAACTGAGTTCCAGTCGTTGTCGACGCGGCCGTCGGTGTTGCTGTGGTCGTCGATGCTGGTGTTGATGCTCCTTGCTCCATACTCACAGTTTGGTTGAAGTAGAAATTCCCGTCCACTTGGTTTGTTTGCCGAGTGCTTGGGTTCGCTTGAAAGTGTTGTGGGGGCAACGATGCTTTAGGTGTGACATTAACCGGTTGGACATCCGGCGCGGCTCTGGCCTGCTGACCAGTGCTAGGGGTTTGAACAGGCACGTCATCGTCGTTGTTCTCATCGCCTCCAGCCCTTCGCTTGCGCTTTGACTGTGTTTCCTTTTCAGCCCTCTCCAACACAACCTTTGCAATCCTTTCAAATTCAGAGCAAACTCCAAGCATACGTCTAACACTTCCATTGGATTCGTCAGCAACCAGCATCGAAAGAAAATTTACCACAAGTCCCATTAGCTTCACATCAGATCGCGCACGGGCATCTTGTGGGTTTTGAAGTATATTGGCAAACAGCGTGACCAATGCAGAAATTGGGAAGTAAAGAATTAACCTAAACGTATGGAAGTAAGCCATGCATACCCCACACAATAAGGTTGTAGATTTCGGAGTCTACTTACCAAACACAGGCAAAGTCGCCTTGGGGTATATATTTGATCAAATGTATAGAGGCACGAGCAGCAGAAACACAAAGAACAGCGGAAGAGAACACACGTGGGTTCAACGGCCTCGCGTTCAGACCCTGGATTGCATAATTCGATAGGCGGCTCGTCCAGTATCCATGGTGAACAGACATTCGGTGAATTGTGGTCAGACAGTTGTAATAAGCGAAGTGTAGCACCACTATATGAAGAATTAACGGGCGGTGGGTGGCTTTTATCTCATGTTCAGGTCGGAAATCAAGTGGTATGCTGTCTTTCCACTCTTCAAGTTCTCGATCAAGTTCGCCAATCGTATTGAGAAGCTCGCCGTCTGATTGTCGGGAGGCTTTGGTTGAATAGAGCTGTTTATATACTTTACTCTCGATTGTTGCAAAAATGCACATCAATCGGAAAAGATTTAGTTTTCCCTTGCCATCAGAGAGTGGAACATTTCCAATATTATCTGGGGGGTCTTCACTAGGAAGCTCGACATTCATATCGTCGTCATCCTGCACCGGAGGCCTCCCGGATCGAAGACATATACTACATAGTGTTAGCAATTGTCCAAACACTCATAATGAGCGTCTACAAAAAAAGAGACAAGACAAGAGGAAAAGAAAAAACTGCAGGCGGGAAATCCATACTCCTTGTCTAGAATGTATGCGATCCAAAAAACTCGCTTTCGCTGTTCGAGTTCAATGGGATTCAAGCCAAATCCAGAACCGCGCTTATGCAGACCTATACTATGCGAGAGGCGGATTGCTGCAGCAACTAGGAAAAATGTCGGTTGTGGGTTAGGAGTTCCTTGTAGGAAAAGTGACTGTAATTGTTAGATACCGCGCCCATTCTCCAGTTTAGTGCAGTGCTGGGTCTGATTATTGGCACTATTGAACCAAACTTACCATTCCAAGCAAGGCTTGCACGCTCAGGAGATCAGTGTTTCGCATAGTCAATTCCGTCAAAACACCCATCGCATTTTTCAAATACAGCCAAGATTTTTTATCCTCCTCCTGGGGTACCAAGTTACTCATAATTCGTAGTCTGTGAGCTATAGCCAAAACGACATTCATACTAGCCCACCATCCAGAGCCCTCGTAAGGATCGCGGGAATATTGCCGTTCGACCAGATGCATAAAGGTGGGTTCGTGAAAGAGAGGAAAGACGCAATTAAAGTTCTCGAAGTAATCTTTAAAGAGGGATAAAGCTTCCTCCCGGGGAGGCAATGGTTTGAAAACACGACGAGCAAATATATCACTGAAAATCTCCGGCTTCCAATATATCCATTTATTGTCATCTACATATGCAGATGAAATCATGTCCTGAAACGAGGAATCCCCCGTTTTCTCGTTGACCCATTGGATACCTTTCGGTGAGAATATTGAGAAGCCAGATGATGATCCTGCAACCGGTTAACTTGACTTCGACTTATATTATGATCACTGAAAATTTGAGGGATTTTACCAATATATCGGGTCTCCCCGCAATTGTTGGTGACCAAGGAGCACATCATATCTGACAGCGAATCTAACTCCTCTGTCTCCTTTTGGGAGTCTGGTGAAGTGGCCGGAGTCTTGGGGCTGGTGTGAAAATCTGCATGTGGTGTAGAAGTAGTGGGCGATGGTTGGTTTGTTTGATTAAAACCAAACGATGCTGTCGATGGCTTGGATGATAAGCCACTAGGCTGAGATGACTTATCTGCAAGCCGTCTTTCCAGTGCGCTAAGATCTGTTTTACCAGCGTCTGCTTCCGTTAACAATCCGGATAGACGTAGTAAGGATTCCATCCGGCCCAATCGATTTTCCAGCCCTTCGATATATTTGGCCCTATAAATAAGTATTAGTGAGTGTTGTAAAGTTGTTTGGGTGCGATCAACTCTACCCTTTGGGTGGATTGCGTTTCTTCTCCACTTGAGTGAAGATGCACTCCGTTTTATAATTTATACAGTGGGAACATTTTGGCATCTTCCCATCGCATTTAATCTTCTTTTTTCGGCACATATCACACGCCTAAGACCATCAATCAGCAAATGCCCAATGACAGCTAGAAATAGTGCTACGTTTCCAGACATACTCTTGCAATTCTCCGTCTCTTAGCATCGTTGCTCTCCTCCATATTGCTCGTCAAGTGGTCTTCGGAGAATACTGGTCCTGGAAGTGATGGTGTTATGGGCGAACCATCAGGATTGTATGCCCCGAATATCTGTGGAGGTTGATTGACCACCATGTTCATGTCAAATCCCATGCTATCTGCATCTCCTCCACCAAGATTATCCATTTTTCTAGAGCAAGGAGCTGATGAGGGCGTGGCGGTATCTCCAAGCCCTGGTCCGAACGGGAAGGAAAATCGAACGTCCGGCGTGACGGGGGCAGTTAAGGTATCCCCACGCAGCGATAGTTAGCTCCGGGACCAAAACTGGGTTCGCGGTGAATAGCGAAAGCGGAGGGATCAAGGTGGAGTGTTCGTTTGATGCTGTGGCCAGGAACAGTCGGTGCAGAAAGCCAAAAGACGAGGAGGGCGGCGGAGGGGAATAGGATGCTGCTTAATAATGATATAAGTAAATGTAGTTAACTCTCGCTCCCTCGTCTGACAGCACATGGACGGTGGCAGTCTGGCAGATGGGTTCGGTGTTGGACCCAAGATGTTTCCTAATTTGGTGGTCTTGAGGTTTGTATGAACGGCAGGCCGTGGCGGCAAAATGGAATCGCACTGGATGCGAGCGAGAGCATGAAAGGTGCCTCCCCGGGGTTAATATGGGCCCAGAGAAGAAGACATGAAGAAGCCACAGGGAACGGACTGGACGGACTGCAACCACTAGAGCTAAGAAGAAGAGGATTCCCAGAGCAAGAGCGGTTTCTTTGCTTTTTCCCGCTTTGCACAATGAAGTTACCGAGGGATGGCGCCAGGCCCAAACAGGCTAGACCCGCGCACTGCACCCAAGCACCGGCGATTTGTCATCACCGACCCGACCGCCAGCGCCCGCCCGCCCACCCGCCCGCCAACCTCCACCAAACGACACGTATCTCCAACTCTGTCAATCATATTTGTTGCCGGAATTCTTCTTTGTTTGGTCTCATTATCCGCTGCTGGTCGGTTTGAAACCGAGGTCGTGAATTTTATCAGGCTCGCTCCAGAAAAGCAGCCCCAAAAACATGTATCGTGGTCCTCTGATAGTGCTTCCTAGCGTATGGTATGGCTGACGGAAACAATGAAATGTCCGTCAATGGCTGATGCTTCTTCTAGGGCATTATTGGACTTTAAAGCAGCATCATCCCTGCTCTGCAGTAACCCAGATACGGATACTTCAAGCGCCTTACAAACGACGTGAGGAGAACGATGTTGCTATCCTGATAGAAATGGATCCATGGACTGGTCCAACGACGGTCACTCCGAAAAAGTATGGATACCCGAGCAATAACATAAATCAGAACTGCGATGGCAGTCGATGATGGTCAAGCCACAGCTCGGCCTCGCCCCAGAGCTAAGCCCCAAGCCCTCAGAAATTACAAGGCCGGATCACAGGGAGCAACATCCCGGGTTTCAGTAACTTTACGGAGTACTTCCGCTCGAGTTGTAAAAATTACTTGTCAGCAATAGATCTCCGTCATCCATCATTAACACAGCTCCCAAAGGTATTCTCAAGTAGAAGGATCAGGGAATCCTATCGATTCCCTACAAAAATTTAAAGCCCTCAAGAAATGACTTGTTTGGAATTGGGGCCAAGGCCAACAAAAGTTCCTTCGGCAGTTAGTCTCTCAGATCTACACTAGCGGATCACCCAATACGACATCGTCTCCATACAAGGTAACATACCACACCTGCGGGTACGGTAAATGGCCACCATTGGAAGAATTTCACCCACCGCGTTCGTTTAGGAATTCCAGTTTAGCTAGTGGAGGCTGACGTGGGAGAGGTATTTAAACTGATGAAACCAGGTATCGCCATTGTGCCTCCTCTGTCGCCGCCTTTGTCTGCGACGATGGAGGGGGCCAGGATCTCATGGCCAGCAGGCAACCATATCTCGATGGATTTCATCACTTCAAGCTAGGCCGTTGGTGGGGCAAGCAAGTCTGAGTGGGCGGCCAAAGAAAAGCTGATATCTCGAACAATAAGAAGCAACCGACCGACGTTGTCTTTCATGGTTCTGTCAATCTAGAGTTAGTTATACGCGTAATTTTACGAAGCATCAATGGAATGGGGAAGGGCGGCCAAAGCACAAGCCAAGGTTAGTTAACTTTAAAGTGCAGATGGCTTTGATATTCCATCCGTGACTCATAACTTACGAAATCGAACAGGGCACTTCCCAATATATTAATGACAAGGAGTTTGCTATTTTGCGCCCCATAATTTATTCTCTTTGAGGTAGGACGCTGGCGGAGCTCGCTCGATATCTGTGGCTGCTCCTCTGCGGCATCCCTTTTTGGTATCTGCACGAAAATTTAGGGCTTGGATCCTGCCAGACTGGAAAGTTGTCACAATCGTATGCGAGAGTCCCATTGGCGTCTGACTCTGACGGTCCTCCTTTCAAATTTAAATCCATTGATTCGTTTTCAGAAATGGAATATTCCACCTTGCTCGTAGCATCGCTTACTTTTTGCTGCCCTTATGGCAGCATTATTGTTGACATGGGCGGGCATTTCAGAACGGGCAGTGTCTCTAAAGTTTCGAAAATCGACTAACTCCGCCTCGATCCTGGGGATCTGAGATTCATCCTGAAAGCCGTTTGTAGTTTCTGAACAGCCCTGCTGGGCCTGCAAGAAGTTGATCGTTCCCGTAACACAATCCTCTCAATGATAGATGGGCAGGACTCACCGTGATGAGGATTAGCACCCTTTCCTTGACGTGCTTGCAAAGACCGCTCATGTTGTCTGAACGAAGCAAGCATCTTAGCTCAAAATCCCTTGGTTTTCGTGGGGCAGGTTTACGATCACGACGCAGCGGTCCCCGCAGGTCGGGCTCCGCGCGCTCCGCACACTCGCTCACCCCGTCGCCGGTGGAACTGGTAGTTAGCGGCCTGGGCAGGCGATGGAAACCTCCAAGATTCTTAACCCCATCAAGGATCATACGGTCGCTAACCCGGAACAGCCAGGGGCACTCCCATCTAGCACTATGGTGGACCTTGGGCTTGGCCGCCCAATAAGAAGTTGGAACAACCTTGGAACAGTTGCATATTCCGCCCTTTAACTTATATAAATTGCTCGTAGTATCCTTAGGCAGCAGCGTTCTTCGTTCACATTTGGAGTTACTGCGTATTCGAGTCAAGATCCGAATCAGGCCATGGATGCGAGCGAAGCCTTTGTCACGGACGGACGACACCGCCAGGATCGCTTGACCATTTCAATTGGTCGTCATTATTATTTTCTTTTGTCTTCCTCTTCCTCTTTCCCTTTGCCAATCGTTATCAGGCTCGGAAGGTTGATGCTGGCAAACAAGGAGACAGGATTGAAGGAACCAAAAATTTCCGCCCCTCCAAAAGTCGGTCGGACTTAAAAGGCGCTCGGGGCGGATGTTGAATAATATCCCGTGCTATCAGCAATCGCAGATCCGCAATATTGTCTTTGGCGAGGCTCATCATCGCTACCAGGGTTCCTGGGGACATATTCTTGACAAATGATCGACCCGAGGGGGGTTCTGGTCGGCTTGGCCCAATTCCCCTGATTACCGATGAACGAACCGGTTATCAATTTTGCAATGAAACAGTCAAGGAAGAACAGATTGCAGGTTCATCGGCCGGAACTGAACTTGAAAAAGCCGTGTCCGGCTCCCCATAACACCGCGCTAGAGCTACTTTCTATCCAACCACAATTTTGTTCAGGGCAGCTCCGTGACATTTATGACGGCAGAGAATGAGTCAATGTGGAGGAAAACAAATATACCTGCCTGATGCTTGACGTGGAATGGTGAGTTCTCGAACGCATCGTCCAAAGAGGGCAGAGAGAATTTGGTAGTTCACTACACAGTATATCCTGGCAGCCATATAAAATTGTTTACGATACCAAAATCACCTGCTGATGGTATGGGGAAGCCAAAAGAGGCACCCTCTAGTTCACGGGGAGCTCACGTTCATATATATACATACAGCGGAGCATCCTAACGTTCTACATCATCGAAGGTCGTAGTAGGGAGAAGAAGGATGTGGCCACTACCAGTTCTGACTGCACTTCCTGATTTAGGTGAATTCTATAGACTTAGAAGATTTCTCGGGAATTACGCCCCTGGCAGAGAGAATGCAATCGTATCCAGCACAACTTAATTATTGTTTGCCGAACGAGAGCTGACCCATCATTGTTCTACCTCAAGATTTTAGATGAGAAGATGAGATGGACAATGGTGGGCCAGTGAATTGCAATATATTAGATACAAAAGAAAGCACAGAATCCGTACGAGCTACGGTCAAGGCATACCGTGATGTTAACTGTCAAGTTAACAAGTCCCAGTTGGTACGAGGAGTTTCAATTATATTACCTAGCACTTGATGTCCGTATATGAAAATTCTACTTCACGAAATCATGGAGAGAACATACTTCCTGTCGGGGCAGTTTAAAATCAGCCTTTCCATGACTTGTCTTGTCTTTCGTTCTGTCTATATACCCGCCCGTCTACCATTATTTCCTTCTCCCTTCTATGATCATATATTTTCTTCCTGACAGATTTATTTGAAACCATGACCGCCTCTTTTTATTGCTAAGTATTGAGTGGAAACTGAACGAAACCGAGAACTGGTAAATAAGGCATGGGAAACGAAGCAGGAAAGAAAGAAAAGAAAAAACGAAATTAGCACCTAGAGAGACCTCTTACTAAAAGAGATTTATTTCTGATTTTGTCTTTTGACACTTCATTAAGTCTATCTAAAGTTCGTTCACAAGGCGGCGTTCTTTACGGAGAGCACGTAGCTTGACCCGGGCTTCCTCTAAGGGAACAAGGCTGCCTTTCGCTTGAGAACTAGGATCATCGCGGTTGCGAATGTTAACAGTGCGTGTTGACTTTTCTTGGGCACCGACAACTAGATTATTCGAAAAAAATTATTACGATTAGTATAACTACGGTGGTTCGGGTCACGATGGGAGAGAGGCTATCGAAGCATCATTAAACGGGAGAAGGAAAAGCCATTGCTTACCGAAGATGAAGTTATACTGCGCGATCTGGCCTGTGCGGATTTTCTTCTGCATCGTATTACCGCTAATATCAATGTCAACGTTTAATTTGTCTCCCTTGAGAATCTGCTGCAGCTCCTCGACATAGTCGTTGATAGCGGGCATGACGGGTACGATCAAGATTTGGCGCGGGCTCAGCCAGAACGGCCACTTGCCGCCGAAATGCTCGATGATAATACCAAAGAACCGCTCGAAGCTACCAATTATCGCTCTATGGATAACAACGGGGCGGGCGCGGCCTGGGCCTGGCTCGTCGCTGTTGGTGGGAGGAGCATCTGGTTTAGCAGCATCACCTGCTGGCTTTTCGTCGGGGTTTTCGGCCGGTTTCTCTGTAGGCTTCGCTTTGGCTCCCGTCTCGCCAGTCATGTACTCCAGTTTAAAGTTCACTGGCATTTGATAGTCCAGCTGGATGGTGGCACACTGGAACTCTCTCTTCAACGCGTCTTGGATTGTGATGTCAATTTTGGGTCCATAGAAGGCGCCATCACCCTCTTCAACTTCCCAGTCATTGCCCTTAAATTTAGTCAAAGCAGCACGTAATTGATCCTCGGCGTAATTCCATGTCTCGATCTTCCCCATATACTTCTCCGGCCTTGTGGATAGTTTCAACTTAAAGCTGAAGCCAAATAATCCATATATGGCACGGAGGAAGTCAAAAAGGCCATCAATCTCTTTCATAATCTATTACCTGCAATTAGTTAAACAACCATGACAAAAAAGGGATAAATGTATAGAATTCACCTGATCCTCAGTACAAAATATATGGGTGTCGTCCTGTTGGAACTTCCGCACCCTCGTGAGCCCGTGTAGAGCACCAGATGCTTCATTTCGATGCAGCACGCCGAAATCTGCCATCCGAATGGGTAGTTCTCGATAGCTTCGTTCTTTGTGTCCGAACATGATCGCGTGTCCGGGGCAATTCATGGGTTTCAATGCCCACGTTCTTTTCTCGATATCAAGCTTAAACATATCGTCCTTGTAATGTTGCCAATGTCCGGATTGACGCCAGATGCCAACATCGTACATGTTTGGCGATTGAACCTCCTGATAACCGCGCTTAAGATACTCGGACCGCAAAAGCTTTTGCAAGGCGTTGAAAATTTTTGTGCCATTAGGAAGCAAAAATGGGCACCCCGGGGAAACCTCGTCGAAGAAAAACAAATCCTGATCCTTTCCAATTCTAAGGTGATTCCGCTTTTCAGCTTCTTCGAGAAATTTCAGATGCTCTTGCATTTGCTTCTTATCGGGGAATGCTACACCACGTATCCGCTGTAGAGCATCATTGGATTGATCACCCAAGAAATAGGCAGCGGAGTTCTTGAGAAGATATTAACATCTGAGGTATGAAACCGGCTGGCATTACGGATCTGTATACATACCTGCATAATCTTCATAATCTTAATTTTGCCCGTATGTTGGATATGAGGCCCTCTGCAAAGGTCGACGAGGGTACCGCATCGATAAACTGTACTACTCTCCCCTTCAACGAGATTATTAATGTAGTGCAATTTATATTTGCTATATGCGAACATTTTCTTCAGATCCTCTTTCGAGACTTCCAGTCTGTCAAAAGGTTGCTTTTCCTTGAAAATACGGGCTGCTTTTGCATCAAGCGCTGGCCAGTCGCCTTCCTTCACAACATGACTACAATATTGCTTTAAGCTTAGTCAAAGTCCCCAAAAATGGACGAGGCAGGGACGAGGGGTAAAGACCTACCCTGACTCCAAGGCCATATCGTAGAAAAACCCTTGAGGCGTTGGCGGACCATGGGAAAGCAAACATCCATAATGACATTCGCAAGCCTCTCCCAGGACGTGAGCGCTAGAATGCCAGAAAACCTCTCTTCCCTCAACGGAATCAAAGGGCAAAAAAGTGACCCTGCAATCTCTCTCCAACGGCCTATCCAGGTCCCACAGTTCCTTCCCATCCAGTTTCGCAATCACCACAGTAGAACTGATCTCCTTGGGTATATCACGTAGGAACGAGCCTGGCGTGGTTTCCCACGCCTTGCCAATGACGGTGGAGGGATTCGAGTCTCCAATGTCGATCGTAACAGTGATATCGAAGCGCAGCTTATGCTTTAATTCTTCATCATGCTTCTGCTTAAGTTCTTCGAAAAGCTTATTTCGCTCTATAATAAAATCCGGTAGAGGCACTTCTGTAGCAGGTTCAGGCTTTTTCGGTTTCGCTTTTGCAGCTTTTTGCGGAGGCGGGGCACTTGAGACGGAGGGGTTAGAAGCCTCCATGGCCGGTCTGTGAGGGAGGCTCTGTTGCTGGTTCGCAGAACTTGATATGTTGGCGGATTCTCCACCCATTATGACGCTCAAGGGGATTCCGCAATTAAATCTTCCACAATCAATTATCCGTCTGTCGTGGTCACTCCAACTCACTCTATACTCGCTCAACCTTGACGGTGCAAAAAAAGCAATTATTTGAAGGCGGTGAGTCACGTGGTCACTTTTTTGCTCCCACGAATTTTGTCGGCGAAATAAGATAAAGAAGCTGCGCTGCTGGAAAACGCCCTGGACAGCGCTGCTTTTCTCCCATCATCAATTCAAACGCCCGCAACCATGTCTTTCAGAGGAGGCAGTCGAGGCCGCGGTGGCTTTGCTACTGGCGCCAATCGGGGCAGCTCAGGCTTCGGTGGACGTGGTGGTGGGTCAACTTTTGCAAACCGCAGCCCTAGATCTCGAAATCATAAATGAATCTGACTTTTTATTTCGCAGGACGAGGAGGAGGCTTCCAACCCTCATTCGGCCCTCCAGCTACTGTTTTGGGTGAGCCTTATGTCTGATAATCATGTTCCACGCTGCGCTGTAAACTGACCTGTGGACAGAGATGGGTTCTTTCGTGCACGCCTGCGAAGGAGAGATGGTTTGCGAGTCCATCAACCCAAAAATTCCCTACTTCAATGCACCGATATATTTGGAAAATAAGGTCCGCATAAATCGACAGGCCTAAGATTTCCTGTTAGAGGGGTAAACATACATTGCTAATATCTGTGTGTTGCGTGTACGTTAGACTCCCGTTGGAAAAGTCGATGAAGTTCTAGGTCCTATCAACCAAGTCTACTTCACCATAAAGCCCCAGGAAGGAATCGTCGCAACTTCATTCAAATCGGGAGACAAGTTCTACATTGGAGGAGATAAATTGCTGCCATTAGAGAAGTATGCGAGATGCCCTATATCTCTCCTCAATACTCCGACAATTTTCCCACGAGCACAGATCCACTAATATATATTTTCTCTTCTTTCCAGGTTCTTGCCTAAACCAAAACCACCTCCAGGTAAACCAATACAACCCTGTGTTTACATATTTCTGCGTCGCGAATAGTTTCTTATTCTATCTAGGTGCCCCAAAACCAAAGAAGGCCAGTGGTGCTGGCCGAGGCGCAGCCCGTGGTGGTCGCGGCGGGCGCGGAGCCCCTCGTGGAGGAAGAGGTGCGCCACGAGGACGGGGCGGAGGCGTAGGAAGAGGAGCCCCTCGCGGTGGAAGGGGAGGATTTACACCCCGCGGTGGTTCCAGGGGCGGGTCTCGCGGTGGTTTCGGCGGGCGGAAGTTCTAGAGGTTTTTATTTTTTTCATTGGCGTTTTGGGAGCTCTCAACGGAGGTTATCAATTTACCAAACTGCTACTTTGTTCTGCATAATTTAAAAAATAAACTGCCTTTATTTTCTACTTCATAAAGGCATTGTGGCATTTATTGTAGGACTAGATGTTCCGTTTTTCGAAAAGTCACGATATT
Organism: Blastomyces dermatitidis ER-3; assembly: GCF_000003525.1. NCBI lineage: Eukaryota > Fungi > Ascomycota > Eurotiomycetes > Onygenales > Ajellomycetaceae > Blastomyces > Blastomyces dermatitidis. The sequence continues at coordinate 979,258 of NW_025544786.1, forward strand.
CTGTACATTTCTTCTGGGTGAACTAATGGGATCATATTGATCATGAAACACTGTTATTTAACTCTCCATTAGTGTAAATAGAGGCCAAGAATGATGGAGGTGGGTAATTCTCGTTCTGGTTCTTGTGCAGGCTTTTTTGAGTTCCAAGCTTGCGGTGAGATCCCAATCAATATGACGAAATAAATATCCCAATGCTTGGTTCCTGCGAACCTCAACAACTTCTTGATGGCAATACAAATTTTATTCTCGTTCCCTCCTCCCATCCTCCCACTCTCAACGCTCAACCACATATTATATTATTTTCTTGCTATCTTGGGTAGTTTATTATTTTCTGATACCATAATCAAATAATACCCCTCTTTATGTCGAGAAGAAGCTCTGCCGCCCCCAGCCCAGCTGGCAGTGAAGGCGCCAACGCCGACTCAAGCAGAAAGGACCGCGGTGAGAGCTTATATTGTATCCCCTGGATCTGCTGTTTGTCGATAGCATGCAGCTAACGTCTTTCTCCAGTGCAAGACAAGCAGAAAATGCTGCTCTCGGCTGATGCGGGCCATTTCAGCTTGGTCAGGTCAGTTCCAAGACCGGTGAAATTATCATTTTGCCCACTCATTCTTGAAGCAACAAAAGTTATTAATGGGATTTATTTTTCAATATATATAGAGCATTGCACCTGGCGGACCTTGTTACGGAATTGAATGGTGAGTCGTCTCTCTATGCTTTCTAGTTCTGTTCGTCGCTCATATTCTAACGAGTTTTTACTCTCAATATAGGATTCTGCGGAGGAAAGTCAATATCCCGAACTTGAACAAACACATATGAGTGCAAATGTCCTTCCCTAACACTTTTATTCTTTATAGTCATGTCCGTCTTCTCGTCGATGCGATATTGTCTCGGCGACCCGACAGAGTACAGAGATCTATGGATAGCGCTATCATTTATGCCCTTTGGCCTCTTCTTCGACTTCATGGACGGCAAAATCGCCCGATGGCGGGAAAAGTCATCACTGATGGGCCAAGAGCTCGATTCGCTAGCTGATCTGGTAATAAGGATCCCAAACCCATCGTTAACATCCCTCCTGTAAATAACCTGAAAACTTATTTTTTTTCCCTGCCCCCTTTCCCCAGATCTCCTTCGGCGTTGCACCGGCTGCCACCGCCTTCGCAATCGGCATGCGCACTCCTCTCGACCATGTATTTCTCACCTTCTTCGTGCTGTGCGGCCTTACCCGCCTTGCCCGCTTCAACGTCACCGTGGCCACGCTCCCGAAGGACGGATCAGGAAAATCACAATATTTTGAAGGCACGCCGATCCCGACGACGTTGGGGATTGTGGCGCTGATGGCGTATTGGGTGTCGCAGGATTGGATTTTGGAGGAGATACCGTTCGGCGTAATGGGGGCTGGCTCTATGCTGGAATTCCACCCGGCTGTTGCCCTGTTCGCTATACATGGTTGCTTGATGGTGAGCAGGACGATACATATTCCCAAGCCTTAAAGGGGTCAATGAGTGAAGTAAAATAGGGGATAAAATGGAAGGAGTGGCGCAGGAAAGGGAAATGGGGAAGGGTTGAGTATGGGTGGGAGAGTACATCCGGTGAATATAAGATGAGAGATTAGCGCGACCTCACGGGAAGGGATTGGCAACAATCATTTTATGCTGACTTCCTTTTCATCTTTTCATCTTTTCATTTTTTTCATAAATAAAGACAAAACTGGTGGGATACGTTGGCCTTTTGTGTGTTTGTATTTACATTGAGCTTTATTTATATTTTTATATCAAATACCTAACTGCTACTGTCTGTATGCCTTTTTTTTTTTTTTTTTTTTTTTTTTTTTTTTTTTTTTTGGGATAGCACGTTGAAAGGACAAAGGAAATAGGCAAACGGCCGATTTCTGAATCATATCCCCAGCATCTCTAGATAAATGAATATTTCTCTTTTGCCTCTGCCCTAGCTGGGCATGTGTTTTCATAATGTACTTACAACAGCATATGCTCCGATGGCCAGAACAAAATGGTATCACCATGTATGCAGTAGCTAGCTACCCAGGAATCCAAGGCTACAGGGGGCCTTTCAAAATACGGCCAAATGAAGTGATAAATAATCATCCGCTCGGGCGGTTTTGAACTTCCCCTATCCACAGGACTGACTTCTACAGCAGAAATTTCAACGGCGTATAAAAGAAACTCGCAATTCTTCAGTTTACTCTAGTATTTTAATAACAGTTTGGGAAATCCCCAGCTAAGGAAGACTTAGAAGAGGAATGACAGCCAGTGATCTTAACTGCAGCCCATTTGCATCAAGTATAGAAAGTATGGAGAGCTCTGGTTATTACTCTATCAGTACTGAGATTAGAATCAAATGGTTTCATTATAGTTGCTCTGTAAAGCCGAGAAATGTCTATCTATAGCTATAGACTGTTTAATCGCAAGAATCAGTTCACTGGGGCACTAGTATAGCAATGACACAATTTCATATCTACCAGAGTAGATCTATAGTTAACTACAGATATTCATATCATTGACTCAAGGCAGAGAGTTCTTTCTCCGCCTGATACCAGACATATCCAGCAAGAAAGAAATGAATGCAACGGCTTGAGTTTATACTATAAAAGAAGAGTAAGAGGAAAGTGTGAAAAGTATTAACATAGTAGAGTTACTCTATAGTGAGTGATGAGATCATAATAAGAGTAATCAAGATTCCAATTTCTTTTGACTCTGCAGTTTGAACTGTCAACAGCATCTGAGTAAATTAGCAGCAGTTGCTATATTCATGATAAGCTCATCAGCATTCAATAGAAAGAGAAGAGATTCATACACATTAAGATTCAGTGGCTGTAAAAGAAAGATCAACTTCAAGAGTAGAAAGAAGCTCATTCATGCAAAATAGAGATATGAAGAGAGAGGAAGCGGTTATTGAGCTATAATTGCAACAGATTGAAAGCATACTAACACTCTTTCTCTAGAGTGCTCTTGCAGTCTTAGAAATTGAAATTCTAACTCATTTTCTTTCTCTTTTCTTTCTTTTTTCATTTTCATTTTCTTAATCAACTCAACTCATGGCAAGATGAATTATCCATAAGCATAAGTTGTAGACTCTCTTGACACCAGGAGTAAAAATTCCCATTTACTGGAATAACTAATAAATAGATATCAATGTGCTATTAGCAATCATGAATAACTTCTCTGCTTGAGTAAACATATAAAAAAAGAAAAGAATAACCCTTCCCTATGTGTGTTGTTGTACGGAGTACTCTGTATGTGCTCAAACGAATCAGTTGGTTTTAGTTGAAATTTGTCCGAGGGAGTGTGATACACCGCCGGTGGTATTGGCTTTACATACAATACCAGATTGAAAGCATGTACGGAGTACAGATCCATACCATACGAAGGACTTAACTGTTTGACGATTTTATTTCGAAATTTTCCTGACTGTTGCCCGTAACAATATGTATAATAAATAGAACAATTTAATATCTTTTTCTCGCAGACTGCAGAATAATATATCTACAGATATCTTATAAACATGCAGAACAGACAGAACGTGCTCTGATATTCTATAAACATCAAGATCTCTCTCCGTGTGTATGTTTCACACCAGCCAGCGATATATGTAAATAACAACGATCAAAAAGCCGCTGAAATTACGCTGCACAAGGGCTCGTCAAACCAGGAGGGCAAATTGTGGCGGTGCCAGCCTATTGTGTACATCATGTACGGAGTACGCTTGTACTAGACTCGTCCCTCGAAATGTTTCGGCCGCGAACAGGCAAACCTGTTTCCCACTTGTTTAATAATTCGCTTGCCATCGTGTGGTTGCATCATCACAAGTAACAAGTTTTACTAACAAGGATGGGTGAGAAAAAGAGAATGTCCATTTTGCCGGCTTGGTTCCTTTTGAGTTTAGGGCCGAGCCTTGAGTGGAGCTAGTTGAGGGTTTTTTGTTGGTTGCTTCGAGTTAGTCAGGGGGGCATTTGCAACGGGTTGATGCGAATGGAGCCAACTCAGCCACCTTGTTGTTCAAAGGGCTGGCGTCGCCTCAGAATGATAATAATGAAGCCCGCCCTGGAAATAATTCCAAGATTGAGAGAAGATGTGGTGTTTGCCCAATGCTGCTTCTTTTCTTCTCTTCTCTTCTCTTCTCTTCTCTTTTCTTTTCTTTTCTTTTCTTTTTTTTTTTTCGCCCTTGCGTGTGATTTTTATGAAGAATATTGCTGATCTTCAATTTTTCCAGGTGTGATATCTTGACTTGTATTTCTTGAGATCTCAGTCAGCTTGGCACTTTATATTCTACATATGAATATGTCCAACAAAAATTTTCAAAAGGAAGAGAAAATACTGCAATATATAGTTTGTTTCTCCTTGTGAGAGGTGACAAATCATGAGCAGCTTGACAAAAGAAGTGACATTGATGAAGATTGTTTCATAACAAGTCATTCTTCAAGCCTGTGATTGGATTGTTTTTGAAGTGTGAAGAGACAGTTTTTGTCTGAGAAAATAATAACAGCATTGATCACTTTGATTTCAGTTGTGATATTTTCTTGCTTTGTCTAATTTTCTTTTAGAGATCAACAAAAGAGATGTCACAGATAAGATGGAAAACATCAGTGAGTGTGAAGAATATAACTGTAGTTCTACTGCACAAAAGATCACATATTCTTTTTTTTTTATCAGATCTTGATTAAGATCCATGATGCTCATGCACGGGTGCATTGCTTGAAGAGAGGCATGGTTATCAATAATAATGCTTTGTACATGAGCTGCCAATGGGTCAGGTCGAATCTATCTTTCTTTGAGAGATAAGTCCGCCTTAAGTTGTGGTTTCATGTTTGAGGGGCAAGAGGTTGTTTTTTTCTGCCTGCGGCAGGCTAAACAAAGACAGTGAACACGAGACTGACTTGTAGATTGTTGGTTGATTTCTTGCTATGAGCTTGTGATGGAGATCAACCACCGCACCACCGCACCACCGCGTGGAGTAATTATTATAATTATTACTATTATGGTACGGAGTACTCCGTAGTTTAGTTCGGATGCGGGTTAGGTTGGTTGGCCAGTCGCTGACTAAGATCTGGATCTTGGTACTGTAATCCTGGTACGCCAGGTACCCGCGTAAATAAGCGTATTTTGCAAGCTGGAAATCTGGGGTCTTGGAGAGAACAGTGTCGATACGTTTCCGCAGCCAACAAACAACCCTGGGTACAGTACATGTTCCCTGACCCGTGCGTACAATCCATACACCCATACATGCATACATACATACATACATACATACATACCGTACCGGTACCTGCAGACAAGCCAGGTCCGTTCGTCGTCGCCCAAAAGTTCTTCTTCGCCCAACCCACATCAACAACATCGTCCGTCGTCGTCTTCTTCTCCCTTCTCTTCTTCCCGTCTGTCGTCTTTCCCACGCTCGTTACCTTTCCCATCTCACAACCACACCACCCCCCTCCCCCCCCCCCCAAGCATCCGGTCTTTTGTGAGCTTTTCATCGGCTGCTGTAGTCCTTTTACGATCCTTCTGCTCGCTGCATTATTCTATTCGTCTTGATTTCGAGTTTATATTTTTTCACCTTTCCCTTTTTTGACTCCCAACTAAACGAACACAAACGTTCCACAGGAAGGATCAGGGGGTGAGTCCGTTTCGTCTTCCCCACTCCTCCTCAAATACACGCTGCATTCCATCCATCCATCCATCCATCCATCCATCCTTCATCAAAACAGGGTATAATTATTCATCATTATTATCGCTGTTGTTATTGTCATCTTTTGTTTACGACTACACTCTACTATCGAGCTTCCCTTCTGACCCGGATTGCCGTTTAGACTCATCTCCCTTTGTCAGTGTCTGTCCCTCAAGGATCAACAATCGCGTCAATGGTGGATGACTAGGGGAGGATCCATTTAATACGGAGGAAAAGGAAACGTCTGTCCCTGGTGAACTAGACTTCGAGAAACGGGGTTTCTTTTCGAGAGAAACAATAGGTGGGAAAATATATTCGTGAACTCGTTGCTGGCCCTCTCGTTCGACACCCCAGGACTCCAGTATTGGAAACAACCTCCAATAAACCATTAAGGGCCTCTATTTCCAGCATTCTATTTTCCGTCATTGTTTCTTTTCTCTTCGTCCCAACACTCGGACCGCCTCTCGACATCCCAAAAATGAAGTTCATATATCAGGGCCTCCTTCTGGCCGTGCTTATTGGTATGGGCACTACCGATCCAGTCCGCGTTGTCCGCCAAGTGCCAAAAGAACCACAAATACAAGTGAACAAGACCGTCGACAAAGGCTGCTACAAGTCCAGCAAGCCACTGGAGGATTTTGGTGAATATACGTGGCAGTCAACTGGACACTGTCAGCAAATATGCGTCAGAAGTCAAAAGCCCGTGATGGCGCTTTTCAGCGGCTCCAATTGTTACTGTGGAGATCAAATACCACGAGAGTCCGACAAGACGAAGATGTCTGCATGCAATTCGCCATGCGATGGATGGCCCTCTGATACATGTAGGTTATCCCATTTCACCCACATATTTTATTTTATTTTTATTTTTATTTTTATTTTTATTTTTTATTTTTAATTATTTTTGGATATCAAAAAACTGATTAGCTCAGGCGGAGGAGAGGAGGCATTTCATGTACTCCTTACTGGCTTCATGCAGGAGAGATTCATCCCAGTGCTTGGAGGAAAATCTACAACAGCGGACAGCTCTAGCAGTACCCAAACTTCCTCCACCTCCAAGAATGGAGGACCTACCGTCGTTGTCACCGCTGATAGTGATTCCGGAAATGGTCCAAACAAAGCCGGTATCGCCGCTGGCGTGGTCGTGGGTGTCGTTGCTCTAGGTGCCCTAATCGGTGGTGGATTCTTCTTCATGAAATACAAGAAGCGCAAGGCCGTGGAAGAGGAATATCGTCGCAATGCAACGATTAGCAGTTTCGTCTCTGGAGGGAAACCGGGCTCTTCTCAACATACTTCATTGTCCGACTCTCGCCTGGATCCAGTCATGATGTCCCAACGACGCCAGAGCAACGGCAGTATCGCTGACGATCAAGATTTCTCAAGGAGAATTTTGAAAGTATGGTGTTACAAATCTTACCACGGTGGTTAGCGTGTCATTGTCGTCCTATGCTAACATATTTTTCTCTTTAGGTCACTAACCCAGACGGTGGTCATTATTAAATGAATCGACCAAAGGAGCTGGCTCATCGATTTAACCAATAATTTACCGCCAAAGATATTCTCTCAAAATAGCGAACAAATTTCTCCTGTTTTACCAAATCTCAAACCTTACATATACGCTCGTCCTCATCAGCTTTCTTTCCCCTGTCCGAGATACCAATGCCTTCTTCGATTTGCAAACACTGATTTTCTCGCCCTGAAATCCGCGTTCTCCCTGTGCATATCCATACGTTTTTCGCTCCTGCTTAAACCCCCCCCTCGCCTCCTACTATTCCCTCAATCTATATTCCGATTGAATCTTTACGAGCCTTACCCCACAACTGTTTCCGGCGTTCTGGCATTTGAAGCGTGACGATGCGGACGAGTTAGTTGTCTACATAAACCCCCAACCCCATTATTTACCGACACCCGTTGTTACACACCTCCTATCCTAGTAGAAAGCAGCTATTCAAAACACAGTAACCCCCCGCTGCTAGGTTTATATTGTGCTTCTGATTCACCCTCACCTCCACTAGTGATAAATCAAAGCTGACAGTCAACCAAGTGATGATAATGGAAAGGTTGGCAATATTTATATATGGCCCTTATTTTGTTTTCCACCCCTGCCCTCTTTTTTTTTTTTTTTTTTTTTTTTTTTTTTTTTTTTTTTTTTTTTTTTTTTTTTTTTTGTCTTTTTGGTGATTCCTACCTACATAATTCACAACCCCATTGTTTGTTTCATATTTTTGAATTTTGACCTTGTTTTTTCTTTGTCTACCTAGTGCCTGCTTGGAAATGTGTGCAGCAAGGGGAAAAAAGGGCACACACGACCTCTTATACCATCATCTACTTTCACGCCGCTTCCACACTACTTGCTTATTCATTCTCAAATTTCTCATTTATCATATCTCCCCAGTCCTTTTACATTTTATCTTCTGACCCTAATTTTTTTTTATTACATTTTTTTTTTTATTTCATCCTTTCCACATCGAAATATCAAGGTGCCCGTGTGGTGGGGGTGGATATGTGTGTATTTGTGTGTGTGGAGGGTCAGGACATTTATGGGTTGAGGGGACAGGGAACCTCTTCGTCCTTCTTATCGAAAGAAAACATATATACACCTCTCTTTGCCCCCCTTTTTCCCCTTTTCCAACTCTTGTATGGGGGCGTTCATTTGTTGTTTTCCGTTTGATTTCTTCCTGTTTTTTGTCATAACATCTTATTTTTTCTGTGCGCATATATGTGTAAACAGTGGTATAACTATCAGAATATTGGAAAATCATAGCTTTTGTTTTTATTTCCTTATACTTCGGGTTTTTATTTGTTATTGCTGACAATACACATATCTGCTCATATGCATATACCAGCTACTGACCGGGCAATAAAGAGAGGAAAGGGAAAGGGGATGTGCAGAGAGTTGAAAGTGAAAAAGGGGGATGGATTGTGATGTATTCATTTGCACAAGATGGATGGTTGTATGGTTGTATATATGCATGCTTTGCATGCATGTATGCAGGTATATGTGCCTGTCTGCACCAGTTGTATACATGCATGAACCATGGAGTATGCACAGCATATCTCTGCTGAAGGTAACTGAAAAAGCCCTTGACGAATTCCTTGCCTTTAATTTAATATGCTCTTAAGGGTAATATTTTTCTTTCTTTCTTTGTTTCTATGAAATTACTAATGGATGAATGGGGTTGTTTTGTGCATATGTTTCCATACATACACATACATATACAATGCTCCCCATTCTAGTCTGTAGTCTGGGCTGAACTGGGCGGATGGGATAGTGGGATAGGGTAGCAAAGGAAAGGAAAGGAAAGGAAAGGAGAAGGGAGCGACAATGTGTCTGGTGTGCTTTGGTGGAATTCTTGACTTGAGGAGACTGGTTTTTTATATCTATATATCTGCAGATATAACTATCCTATCTGTTCACTATCCTCTGGAATTGAGAAGAAAGGGAGAACACATACACAAACATATCATCTTAACATCTCATCTCATATCACCTATCAAACCATATCTTGATCTTGTACCCTATCTAGTCCATACATATAATACCATGTCATAACACCCCCAAAACCCTCCCGAAAAATTCTAAAAACCCTACCCACCGCCACCCGAAAATAGATCCAGATCTCCTTACGTCAATAGACTAATGCCATAAACAAACCCCATCTCAAAAAAACACCACCTTCCCCTCTTACCCCCCCTCCTTTTCCTCCTCCTCCTTCCCTCAGTTCACTCCCCTTTCCCCCGAGACAAATTATCATAAACCCCCCACCACACCCCCATGCACGCCGCCACAACCAAATCCAGCATCTTCAACCCCTCATCCTCCACAATCAACTTACCCAACTTCGCGCTCTTGCCAAACACGCCGCCGCCCGCCCGCTCGCGGCCCAGACTCAGATCCAGCCGGCCGGCGAACTCCTCGACTTGGCTGCGCAGTCTGACGGCGCGCGTCGCGGGCGTGTGGGTACTGCTGCTGCGCGTGTAATGCGTGTTGCTGTGGTGGGTTTTTTCGTGCTGGGTATATTGATGCTGGTGCTGCTGTTGCTGGTGGTGCTGGTGCTGCTGGTGGTGATTATTGTTCTTATGCGGCGTGGAGAATATGGGTAGATTGAACCGGAGTTCTGCGGCTGTTGCTGTGGAGCCCAGTACTGATTCTGGCGATGAGGAGGGGGATGATTGTGCTGCTGCTGCGGCGGCGGCGGCGGCGGCAGCGGAGGCTTCGAGGGCTGATTGGAGCTTTTGAAGGTTCAGATGCGGATTGGGCGGGGTGTTGGGGTCGTAGTTGGCATCGTCGCTGCTGGTGAGATTTTGGAGATTTAGGCCGGCGAGCGCGGGGTGTGTGAAGGGGATTGTGTGTTTGCATTTTAGGCTTCGGCCGTTGAGGCCCGTGACGAAGGTGCAAGTGCCGTCCCAGGGTGATTTGAAGGTATAGTATTTGCCTCGCTGTGGTTTTGAAGGGGGGGGTCTTGGTGGTGGCTGTAGTCTGGTTCAGCGGCGGGAGGCTGTTGATTGATGCATTGCTGTGATGACTCCCGTGGCCGCGATGGCTCTGCCGGTTGGTGAGGGTGAGGTGGCGGATGAATCTTCGCGGATCGTCCGTGGTGTCATTAGCGGTGGGGTCGGGATAGGAGGGGCGTTCTTTTACGCCGAAAGAGATGCTCTCAGCACCTAGTTTCTTATAGCCAAGCGTGAGGATTTCGATGGTTATCGTGCCGTCCAATGCTACTTCGGGGGATGATTGGGAGATGCAATTTGTGATGTTCCCGACGTTCCACTGGACGTTGTTGGTCGTGTCCCGACGTATAAGAGTCAGGTGGAAAGGGGGAGGGGGTTCTTTAGTTTTATCACCGCTCCGTCGTCCTCCCTGTTGGAAGAAACTGGGGGCCGTACGTTGGTGATCCTTGGAGGTACGTTCGGGAGAAAGACGTGAGTATCCAACATTGTATGATGGGTTTTGTCCGAGCAAGATGGACGATTGTCCGCCATCCCAGCTAGCTCGCCACTGCGGAGCGGTCGGTGGAGTTAAATATTCACTTCCCCCATATGGATTCCCGGGCTGTGTGTCACGTCTCGATCGACCACTTCCCGCCTTGTTGTCGGTATAATTCGGGGCTGCCTCGGGGTCCAGGTGTTTGATAGGATCTGAAGGAATAGGGGGTAAAGGTCGTTGGGCCAAGATGGGATTCCTCTGTGACTCTGGCGATCCACCTGGCGCTAATCCAGGTGCCTGAGGGCTTCGTGTTCGTGTTCGTGGTTGATGATGACCCTCATTATCAGCCCCGGTTTGAAAAGGAATATTTGTATCCGGTGACACTGGTCGCCTGGGAATGGAGGGCGGTTTTAGCTCTGTGCCCGGCACAGGTTTTCTTTGGATGGGAGCCGATAGACCAAAGGGAGGAGGATTTCGGTTCACGCGTGGGAGTGGTTTGTTGAGGCGCTTTTCCTCTTCAATGGCACGCAGGACGGCCTTATCGTCCGGGGTTGAGACATGGATGTAATAGAGAGCAGCTTCGATGAGAGCTGGAGAAATGCTGGATTCTGTCGGAGGCTTGAGCGGGGAAAGGAACACGTCTAGGTGGAAAATTGAATAAAATATATAAATGTTAAGATAAATTGATATTCTTATTCTTTTGCAAATTGGTATAGGATAAAAAAAAAAGACAACTCTTATATGAGCTTTTATTGTCTTTGCGAAATCGGACATTTTGCCCTGGTGGTTTCCAATATGGAGCAAGTTGGAGGAGGAGGAGGAGGAGGAGGAGGAGGAACATACCTCTTTTACCCGGCACACGCACGATATACAGCACCAGGGGTTTCAGGGGAGCCTTGGATGGATTCCTCGGATAGCGAGGCGGATTGGAAGCCAAATTAATAAGAGGAGCATACGACTGTGCTTCCACAACGTGGCGGGGAGGGGCATTCATGCTGATGTTGGATCTGAGTATAGTATAGTATAGTATGGCGGGGTGTCGGCCGGCGACCTCCTTAATCTTTCGATGTGTGATTGATTTTCACTTTTTTCACTGCTATTCAATGGATAGGCATCACAAAAGGGCAAATAGCTTCTTTTTGAAGTTTAGAAGAGAGAATCTCGGGCTGGTATTGGTGTATCAACATCTAGTAGTAAGTCTGTGGTTGGGGTTGGACGTGTGCTTCGATCCCGTAGAGAGAGAGGTCAGCGGAAAGAAATTCTTTTGTTTTAAAACAAAAGGCAAAATATAAAGGAAATTAAACAAGAATAATGGTCTTATATGAGAAGGGAAAAGGAAAAAAAAAAAGAAAGAAAAAAAGAAAGAAAAGACCCGGTGGTGGTGATGTGTATGTAGGTTATGTATAGGAGGAACTTACCCGGATAGATAATTCACAGGCTGCTCTTTATGAGCCAACAACAACCCAGACACCCGAGCGAGAGCTATAGAGTCATAATTGAAACACTTGTGAAACTGATCTGATGTTAGACAAAAACGAGTTGCATCTCGTGAACCATCAAAGGAAGGGGAGGAAGCGAAAGAAGAGAGAAAACAAGAGCTTCATACTATGCACGGGTTCAAGCAGGGATTTCGGATTTTATATTGAGGAATTGAGAAGAGTTCAGGGATGCAGACGAGCAAATAAAAAGCAAATAAGAAAAGATAAATATAAATCATAGATGTTTAAGTTATTAGCCAACCAGTTTTAAATGTTCCAACCTCGTATTTCCCTGTGCTTTTTGTTCTAGTTAACTTACAGATCCGTAAACTTGTTAACAACTTTATCGCAATGAAGATTCCAACTTTAATTCAGTCAAGTCAGGTACAACACATCTTTTCTCAGGGCACACTCGTTTTGCATCCTGTATAAAAAGTAAAATAATAAATATAAATATATAATAAAAAAAAAAAATACAACAGAATCCCCCGATCTAAGCCCTCCCTCCTCCCCCTCCATTCCCGTCCTGTGGCCGCACCGCCACTCGAGTAACCCGCCGGCGTGTTCCCTCAAAACCAGCCACCGCCCCCGCCCAGCCCGGCCACGGTGTAACGGACTAACACTAACTATTGACATCATTGATACGTTGTTTTTTGCTCCTTGATCGATCCGAAGACCAATATAAACTATTTCTCCCTAGGTACAAGTACACATACATACATACATGCTTTATTAGACCGAGTTGGTGATTGGGCTGTCAACGTTCCCTCTGAAGAGTCAAAGAATCAAAGAACCCGCCGCGCGTTGCTGTGTTGGATGGATTCTTTGCAACCATGTTGGAGACAAGAAGACGTAAGCCCATCATCCCCCCTCCTTTTTTTTTTTTTTTTTTTTTTTTGGCAAAGAAGTAGTAACTAACTACGGAGTATAGGTGAAGGGTAATGGTGAACATTCCCGCAGGTTTTGAGAGATGTTTGTCTATCACTTTTGATTGAACTGCTCAGCAAATTTTTTTTTTTTTAATAGAAAAATACTTCTACAACTTCCGCTTTTACAACTGGTTTTCCCCCAAATGTGAAAGAGTGCCGAGTGGAGGGAGAGGGAAAAGGAAGGCTATCATTTACTGCTCACTACGATCTATCATCGGGGACGGACCAGGAGTCTTCCCGGATCGCGCCAAAGTCACACAAAATGCGTGGAAAAGGTACACAACACAACACAGCCACGGTTGTGTAGGCACCCTAATTAATCCATGCGGCAGTACGGAGAAACCTGTACAAGGGACGAATATGTAAAAAAAATTCGAGATAAGGAGGTAAAGAAGGCCGAGAAGATCATGTGTGCATCAGAGATATAAAGGTTATGTATGTGTATGTAAGTGCCTATACGGATGTAGGGTGGTGTTCCCGGTGGGAGGATGACTGGAAAAAGAAAAGAAAAGAAACGAAAAAGAAAAATGAGACAAAGGGAATAACAGGCCGGTGCATGTGTGTGTGTGTGTGTGTGTATGTATGGATGTATGTATTTATGTGCACGAGTTTCCGCCACCAATAAGAGAGAGAAAGACAGAGAGGAGGGAAGGGAAAGGGATTTGTTTGTAACGTATATCTAGGTACGAAGGTATCTTCCAAACTTCAAGAAGTTTGTTTTAAGGCGGTGGATCGACGATATAGGAGAGAGGATATAGAGTTTGGAAAAGGGAGGAAGGAAATGACAAAGACAAACAAGGCCGGACAAAAAAAGAGCAGAACGCCTGAGCTCCCTGGGTAGTAATTATAAGTAATTACAATTGTGGAAATAAGAGGGGGAAAAAACGTAATAGTTTCAGAATTGTCCCAATCCCCGAAAAGCCCAAGAAATCCATCATCCAGGACAAAAGAGGAAGAAAAAAAAAGATCTGGTCCCATTGAACATGTACAAAAAAAAGGAAACGAACCCCGGTTTCAGACGACCGTCTCGGCCCGTTCGCCTTCAGCGACTACAGGAACGCCGAGGCCACGGTCAGGGCTTTGCAGAACCAGCTGTTCATGTCGTCGTGCCCGGAGGAAATCGCTGACGGCCCGGATCAATATAAACCAACCAACAATCATAAGTACATATGAGACCCATTCGCTTGTCGTGATACCCGCGAGCGACTTTGAGCTTCCCGAGTCGGCACCTGAATCATACCCGGGTTCGCCCACTTTGTTCGGATCGAAATTATGGCTATTGGGGTCCGGTGGGGTGGCGTAGCCGCCGTCAGGTTCCGATGGCCTATTTATTTCGCTGCTGCCTTTCATGTAGAAGCCGTATTGCACGAGGGTGAGGCCCAGACCGGCCCTGCTGCCGTTCTTGGCCGCGTGGGTTGTGTGGAGGAGGTAGGTAAGGAGGAATCCGACAAGTTGGAAAGACGTGGAGATCATGCCGTTCCAGATAAAGGAGAATATGGAGCCGACAGGGAGGCCGTCAACATAGACTTCGTCGGAAGACATGCCGGGGGCAACAATGGTCGTCTCCCAGTAAGGGGGGGTGGCGTCAGCCGCTGCTTGTTCGTAGGTCTGCAACCATGTCAGCAAATACATCCTTCGCCTGCTACTGAATACAACAAGTCCATAACACGTTTGAAGCCGCTGTAGAATTACATACCGGTGGTAGATCCTCTGTTTTTTCTCCGCGCTCTGGCTTCGCAGCCAAATTTGCAAAAACCCCATCGTTCGTAGTCCCAGCCCCGTGTATCGTTCTAGACGAGGTGGACACCGGTGGATTGAATGCTGCCTGCGCCATATTCCCAGTTGTCGACACGCCCTGAGACTGCCCTCCATTTCCTCCGCGGCCAAAGTGCGTTGAACCGTTATCACCCGGGGGGCTGGTACTGCCCCTCATCAGCCTTTGTCTGTCATCGGTCCCATCTTCAGCATCTGAGTCTTCGTCATCATCGCCAAACGTATCCACGAGGGTTTGATCCGCTTCTGAGTGTAAAGGGTCATGGGATAAGAGACGGCGCGAGGGAGGGGAGGGCGATCTGGAGTGGAACGAAGGCGGAGGAGACGTGGGTATGTGTCCAGATGGGACAGGGTGTAATATTTGTTCATCATCATCGTCTACATCGTGTCCATCAACCTGAAGGTATACATACGTGTGGTTAGCACTAGAAAATTTTTACAAAGTCGCAAGACCTCGATCTGATTATCACGGCGAAGTAGGGCCACCGTTGGTTGGAAAAGAGATAGATAGGAGAGATTGCCATACCCGCTGATATCGATGTGCGCTCATGACTGAGCCACAGTGAAGAACGTCAAATGCAATACAGAACAGGAAACGAGAGCAAAGAACGTAGCAGTGGGGTTATACAAGTAACAAAGGGGGGAAAATATATAGGAGACGGCGTGAAAGATGGCTGCGAGATGGGATAATTAGGCGCTGCTGCTCCAACGATTGAGACACGAAAGCGAGTTTGACCAGAGCAAGTCAGCAAATCATATGACATGACGCCGCGGGTGACTAAGCACATCTCCATCCCAGCCAAGAAAACATTTGTATGGCGGATATCAACTACGTTCCGCTTCAATTGTTGCTGAATGAGAAATACCGCATTCCTGGGTGTATATACACATAGAGAGAGAGAGTACTTTGTTTCCGCCATTTTCAACCGGGACTGTTTGGAAAAAACCTTCCAGCTATATTTTACGACCACCAAGGAACCTTTCCCCAACCGCCGTGGTTCCTCTAGACAACCCGCCCGCAACCAGAGAAATAAAATAAAATCACTACACAGCCATGACAAAACAAGTCCGTCTCCCTCTACCCTACCCCCTATAAATAACCAAACCTACCTTGACATAACAAACATGAAAGAGTTAACCCAATCTCCAATCTAGCTCTCCCCCAAAACCCTCTCCGCCCACATAAACCGCCTCATATCCCGCTGGCCCAGCGATCCCGTCCGCCCCTCCGCCGTCTCCGTACAAACATATCTAAAAACCCGTCTTCCTACCACCCCCACCCCCACCACATCTTCCTCTTCTTCTCCTTCACCACCAACAGCAACAGCGACAGCACCACAATCACAAGCGCAAGCGCAAGCGCAAGCGCAAGCGCAACAACAGCAACAGCAATCACAACTCTCCACCGCCAGCATAAACGCGCTCTACTCGCTGCTGGAAAACCGGTACGAGAAACAATACCCGCTGCCGCAAAATTTGCGGCATCCGCGCAGTGCACCGTCGCATTATGATGATGTGCTGCGGGAGTTTAGGGAGGCTCCGGGCAGGGGCTGGGTGAAGAGGATGATGGAGAAGCTTAGGGGGGTTTTGAGGTTTCAGTAGTAGAAGGGGAGGGAAGTTGTGTATGGGGATGTATGAGAGGGTTTTTTTGTCTTTTATATTTTGTGTTTCTGTACTATATGGATGATTGCATCTGCTGGTTTCCTTTTGGGCAGGGTGGTTGTTGGGTATTGTTGTATTTGTGATACCTCTGCGATGGCTTCTTTTTAGCGTGAATAAATGTATATATATATCAAGTGGCCAATAGGGCTGATGTTAGAGGGATGAAGGAGGTAGATATGAGGATATCTAGAAAAAGAACTACATTGGATTGATATATTGAATCATTATCTAGTGGGTTATGAAAATATGCGATTCTCACACTAAAATAAGAAAATGCACGCCGTCTTTTATGGATATATCCTTATGTAGTTGAAGCAAACCCATCCAAAAAAAAAAAAAAAAAAAAAAAAAAAAAAAAAAAAAAATAACAAAAGAAAAAAAGTAGGACAAACAGTAAATGGATATATAAAACCCAACGAAAACAAAATAGTTAACCCACTCGTTCAACATTCAAAACCCCCATTCCCATCTCCATCTCCTACCTCCCTCCCAACTCACAGCATCGGCTTAACCTCATCCGCAACCTTAAACGGGGCCTCCGTCTTCGCACGCACCTCATCAACCGTCACGCCATCCGCAAGCTCAATCAGCGTCAGGCCGTTTGTGAAATCGACATCAAACACGCAGAGTTCGGTGATGATGCGGCTCACGCACGCCCGGCCGGTCAGCGGGAACTCGCACTGCTTGAGGATCTTAGGGTTGCCCTTCTTATCGGTGTGTTCCATGGTGACGACGACTTTGGTGGCGCTAGGGTTGGAGACGAGGTCCATGGCGCCGCCGAAGCCTTTGATTTTGCCAGGGAGCATCCCTGTTTGATATGTTAGATGGATGTGGGAAATGAGGTTATGTATAATGGATATGCTGGGGCCGGGAAGGGGAAAAAGGGCCCCTGTTGGATATTGGGGTATAGAGAGATCAAGAAAAGACAAAACGACGAGCAAAAGGACTTACAGTTGGCCAAGTCACCCTTCGCACTAACTTGCATAGCACCCAAGATCGTCAGATTAATCCGTCCAGAACGGATCATGCCAAACGACTCCTCACTACCAAAGCAAGACGCACCAGGCAGGAGCGTAACCGTCTCCTTGCCCGCGTTGATCAAATCTGCGTCCTCCATGCCCTTCTTCGGATAGGGGCCCAACCCGAGAATGCCATTCTCAGATTGTAGTTGCACCTCAATAGACGGGTCCACAAAGCTAGGAGCAAGCATGGGCATCCCAATGCCCAGGTTCGCATACATGCCATTCTTGAACTCCTTGGCGGCGCGGCGGACGATACGCTCCCGTTTACTGGCAGTGTCCCCCTTACCCAACGCAGACAAATCCGCGCCCTCGCCATCCTCCTTGGCGAAAGTGAATTTCTCAATCTTCTTCTCCGCCGTGCTCTTGATGACACGCTTAACGTAGATGCCCGGCAGGTGCACGGCGGCCGGGTCGATCTCACCGACTTCGACGATGTTCTCAGCCTCAACGATGGTCATCTTCGCATTGCGGCCCATGGCACCGTTGAAGTTTGCAGCGGCGAAGCGGAACTGGCAGTTGCCGAGTTTATCGGCCTTCCAGGCCTTGACGAACGCATAGTCTCCCTTGATGGCTTCTTCCATGACATAGCTCTTGCCATCGAAGACCTTGACGTCTCTGGGCGCACCGTAAGCGGCAACGGTGCCGTCCGCGTTGTGTTTTAGCGGTAGGTCGCCGGTTTGGACGACGGTTCCAAATGCGGCGGGGGTAAAGAAGGCCGGGATCCCAGCACCGCCGGCACGGCAACGTTCCGCCAGGGTTCCCTGGGGAGTTAATTCGAGCTCAATCTGGCCGCCAAGATACATGCGTTCGAAGGTCTTGTTCTCTCCAACGTAGCTGGCGACCATCTTCTTGATCTGTCCGCTGCCTAGGAGCAAACCCAGGCCGGCTCCGTCGACGCCGGCGTTGTTGCTGACAGCGGTTAAGCCGGTGATGGACTTGTTGGCATGTACAGCTTCGATTAAAGTATCCGGTACGCCACAGAGGCCGAACCCGCCGGCAAGGAGTGTGGAATTGGATTTCATGTCCTTAATCGCCTCCGCAGCGGAGGGAAGGACTTTATTGATTTCATTTCGGCGGAGGGTGCTCGAGAAGGCACGGGCGAGGAATTGTTGGTGCTGCAAAGGGTGAAAGATGGCAAATGTTAGCCCATATGAAATTGGAAGAGGTGTCGGGTGCTGTAGCTTAAATATTCCCCGTGCTGTATCTAAGGGATGTATATATTGGGGGTTGGGAATACCTTTGAGGGGTTGGAGAAGCCCCGCGCAACCCGCAGATAGAATGACATTGTGTGTGTAAATGCCCCTCCACGCAGTTGAACACGATTAGTTCTTACTATTCCTTACTCTTCTCTACCTTCTCAATATGTTTAGCAGCAGGAAGGACGTGACACAGCAGCAGAGGAGTAAGAAGTCAAGTTGAGATGAATATTTTCTCTTTTTCTCTCTTGCAACAAGCCCCAGCCCGGCTCTGGAATCAACATAAACGGTGGACACGGAGGAGATAATAGCGGCGGACTATGGGGCCCGCGGGGAGAATTTTCAGTATATCTGGAGGACAACTAGCAAGATTCGCAGCTTGCCATAGACCCGATGGTATGGAGCACATATGCCAAACCAAGGCGCGGAGAGCAAAGCCGAAGCAAACTAGCACGGCGTGAGCAGCAGCGGCGGGCGGCAACAACGAAAGATAATAACAACGCGCGGGGTAATCTGTCTTCTGGAGGTTACACGTTGGATAAACGATTTTAATTATCCCTTCCCCTCCACGGCGAAGCAGATGAATAACGGCGTCTGTGGTAACGGCTCTGCGGGCGGGAGGCGGGCACTCGGAAGCGGAAGAAGCTCTTACATGTTAAACTACGGAGTAAAGTTAGTTAACAATAAATAACTAGTTAATGGCTGGCGTCGGCAAAGAGCTTAGCCGAGTCCGAGAATTGCCGCGCCGAACAAACAGCTGGAGAGAAAAACACCGGAAGAAACAGAAGAAACACCGGTCCATTGTTAAGAATATTTAATATTATCCTCACACACAAGAAAGAGAGAGGGTTTCGGAATATATACAAAGGAAGGAGATGTTGACTGATATTTCTGACTCCTAGTTGGCCAACTAACTTAACTAGTTATAAACTATAGTTATCATGCTGGGAAAAAACGATGGAGCTGTAGACCATTCCACCCACATACTCATTTGATAGATATCTAGATACCTCTCAGGCTGCGTTTTGTTGTTTAGGTCACCTTTTTATTAATTCTTTTTATTTGATTTTTTTTTTTTTCAATTTATTATCAAGCCTGCAATGTGGATGGCGACTTTCCATGTAAGATGATGACACAAGATTCAAAAAAGGAGCTTCGCCGCGGATAAACCTGAAAATAAAATACTCCTTTTTCGCATTTGTGAAATGATAAGATGCCTCGTGAACTCTCTTCTAGGAATTGCCTGGGTAGGTAGGATAGATAGTTCATGTTGATGTGAAAAATTTCTATGGTACTGTCTTTGATTTGATACAACAAGCTCCTCTCTAATGGATGAAAGAACAATCAATGCAGCGCAACAAAAGGGCCCCAAAGGGCGTAAAAGAGCCTTTGGGAGAAAGAGGCTGAAGGGACGAACTACTACTGATGCTGAAACTGAAAACGGTAGCATTGTTGCTGATACGCCGGCGTGAAAATCTTTATCATTAGATCGCATGGAAAAAGATCGAAAAGGGGTCAAAGACATCATACACGCGCACCCATGGAGATATCGTTTAAGCAGAAACGGAAGGAAAGGGATCTCAAAAACCGAAATCAATATCCATCCAACCCCAGACACGCGCGCCCGCATTCCCGAAGTTCCCGTTAACATAGTCTTAAAAGTAAAAAAGGAACATTTTCACCGTACAGACAGCAAGGAAAATGCGAAGCGAAATAAAATGATGCGAGGGCAAGCAAAATGAAAAAAAGCGCCAATCAACCGAGATAAATAAAATAAGGGCTCCGTGAGGAGAAATAAAAAAGCAGAAGGCCTACGGTCTTGAATAGAAATGTGATGGGAGGAACGTCAAGAAAAGAAAAATTGATGCTGGGTGGAAGAGAGGAGAGAAATAGAAGGGAAGTCAAAAGGATCCAATAATTATGACATCACATCAACACTCAAGTTAGGAAAAAAAAAAAAAAAAAAAAAAAAAAAAAAAAAAAAAAAAAAAAAAAAACCAGCCATTAAACATGAGTTAACCTCTATTGGAGTGATGGAGGGCGCCGCGACTAACCTGCCGCTTTGGGACCGAGGGTGCCTGGAGGCTCATCATCAGTGCGAGTTTCCCCCTCAACTTTCCGTTTGAGGCGGTTGCGGGGTGGAGAGGGAGATACAGCAGCTTCAGCTTCCGTCGTGACCACTGCTCCTACCACGACACAGACGGGATGTTAGCAAACTTCTTATTCCACTTCCCCTTGAGAGTGGTGGCGGCGGTAGTCGCGGCGGCGGCGGCATTAGCAACAGTAGTGGAAGGTGTGTTTTTAGTAGTCTTTTTGCCATTACCATTGCCATCCACCGTCCCGTTTTTGCCATTGGCAATATCCATACCTGCAGGTACATTCTCTATTTCATTGTATGCAGGGGGGTCTTCCATCTCTGTATCGCCGCTGTGAGGAGTGCGTGTTTGCGACGGTCCGGACCCATTCGCTTGCTGACCACGCAGGACGGTAGATGGTGCTGGTGCTGGCGCCTGTGCCGGTATTGGTGGGGCTTCGGGAGGGCTGACGTCCTCGATTTCGCGATTGACTGGCTTCACAAGACGGTCTTTCATGTGCTCGTTGACGTACACGAGGAAGTAAGGGGTGGGCGGATTTGTTAAATTTTGGCTTTCGAATATCTCCGACTTGCTATGGACTTCGGTCACCTCGCTGTCGTTGTATTTTCGCCATATATTCTTGTCATAGTCGAAAATATAGATGTAATAATGACCAAACTCAACAGAGCCATGATGCACGAAGACGGCATATAACCGATAGGGGAGATGTCGAAGATCGGTGAATTGAGAGTCAAGCAATGCAACTAAATCCCTCTCTCGTGCTTCGAGGCCTGCCCTTGCGTATTAGTGGACCGCAACTTTTGGAAGGTATTAACAGACATAGGTGCGTTGACATACATTTAATTTCATCCCTGGCCATCTCCTCAACGGCTGTAAGACGAGATAAAATACCATCATCGAGTTCCAGTGCTTCATCTGCCATATCGGGTTCGTCTTCGATAGCCATTAGGCTTTGAATGTATGCTTTTGTCTCTGTGAAGACATCTGGTAAACAGGCCCAACTCTACTCAAGGATACGATGGTCAGCTTTACGACCGCGGGGAGTAGCGGAGAAGAGAAGAATTTATACCTCTGTATCAATAAGCTCAGCTTTGCGCGCTCTCAGTTTGCGGAGTTCATCCTTCCACCGCCAGCATTCACGGCGCCTTTCATCTAGATTATGCTTATTACTGTCCATATACCTGTCCAAGTATATAGTTTCCTTCAACTCCAGGTGATGAGTTGACTTAAACGATGACTTCTTGACTTGATCAAACTGAACGCGTTGGACTTGAATCTGGAGAACTGGGGGCAACTTGCTAATGGCACCGTATTGTTCCACCTCAGCGCCGTCGACCTCTACCTTTTGGACGTCAAATGCGCCGTCGATTGCAGAATAGATGTCCTTCGATCCGCTAGCAACATCGACCTTGATGTCAGACCAAGACTCTTCCTTGGACCGAACTCCGTTTTCTGCGGCAATGTAGGACACAGTCTTGCCATAAAATAAACTTCGACTATGTGTCAGCGTTGAAACCACGAGATTATCATTATCGTTAAGGTTGCATGCATATCGAAAACTTACTCTGTGACAACATCGAGCTGCTCTCCATCTTGGTCGAACCTGATAGGTTTGACGGCGCATTGAGTTTGAAAAAGAACATTGTTTATAACCTCTGTGACATCCTGCTGTGCCCCAAGCTCAACCTCTTCTCTGAGTTGCTGCTGGTAATCTAAGGGTGCCGGCCGTAGAGGCGTTGGCCGAGGAGGAACGGGAGGGGGTCTATTCGGAGGGCCAATGGGCGCCAACGCCTGCATAGAATCGCCTGTAGTTAAACATAGAAAGTAAGCCATCAGACCTCAAACTGATGGAGCCCGGACTCGGTTACGATGTTTGTATAACGTACCTGTACCGGCTCCCACCCCGTTCGAATCGTCTACTTCTTTCATCTCAACGGTAATCTCCTGAGGGGCGGGCCCGATATTCTCCTTATTGTTTACCTGCGATTCCTCATTATCTGCTTGCGCGGTTAATGAAACAAGCGTTATATCACTGTCCGCATCACTGCGCTCAAGTGTCTTGTTACTCGCATCCACCGCCGCCGCATCTTTTGATACCTCTGCGGTGGTCGCGGTTGGAGGCCCTAATGGTCCTAAAACTGGCATGCCATTTATCTCACCAAGGCTGGGGCGACTGCTCGAGATCAATGATTTCCTCCGGATGGCCGCTTCGTTTGAAGAACTAATTAAAGTTAATCTAGCTAGCTCCTGCTCAGGCATAACGGAGGAAGTAGGAGATGTAATCATCTTTTTAAACAATGATTGGAGCTCCACGAGAACTAGTAAAATTTATCGATTAGTTATCCTTAATCCAATAAGGGCCGAATTGTGTAAAACTCACATTTTTGGGACCTCTCGATCTCAACAACCGAGACTTTTCGGGATCCAATCTTTTTCCTATCGAGGCTCCTCTCGTCCAGAGGCATCTTATAGTCATCAAAATGAATAACCATCTTACGGAAAGGAGTCACGGTGAAGTAAAATTGAAGCAAACTGTTTAAGTAGCAGGTATTGCCGATGTTTTGGAGCCCGACAGGCCATTCTTTGAGCACGCGATTTGCCAGTGTCGCATTTTGACCGAGGGTGCTGCTGATCATCGCACTCCCTTTGTCTCTCCCAATGACATCAAGAGCTCGTCTATATGTTTCAATTTGGCCTGGAGCTTCTGAACAACAAACGGAGAATGCGGCGAGAATCGCAGCATCATCCACGGTCCGGTCAGGTATTTGAAGAAGACGGAAAGCTTCTCCAACATCCATTTCTGCAGCTGCTGCTTCACCAGTATTTAAAAAGTATTTCAGGGAGTTGGAGTCACGCGCCTCAGCAATCAAAGCAACAGCCTTCCTAGCTAGTTCTTTCGTAGCGGGCTGATCGTTAACCTAATTTGGAGAGTAAGTATTTGGAATATTTCAAAGGGGCAGCACGAGAAGGGCGAAAACTACCTTTGCAGCATACATGGAAACAATGAAATCATCAGAGGTATCACTTTCTACCCCAAGGTACAACAGCGCCTGTTCCACAGTAGAAACACCTATAAACCTGTTAGTTCCGGAATCGCTCTACTGACTCTTCATGAGACATACGCTCTTCTGCTACCGATTTTATCTTCTCACTCCCACGGCTGTCTCCAATCCTCCAAAGCTGTCGTCTTGTTTCCGTGTCGTTAGCAGTATCGCGAAGACGAGCAAAGAAAGAGACAATGATGTCATCATCCGTCAAATTCCGATTTCGATAATCAAGTTGAAAGTACTTGTACGCGCGGGGAATATCATCGTCAGCGTATCGAGAACCACTACATTCCAGCGCTACCAGGTCGTTGATTTTTCCTCCATCTGACGCGCTTCTCCACTCGCCAATATATCGTAAACATCTGAGATAATAAGGGCCTTGTCTAGGATCAGTTTCAATCTGCCGATTATACGCCTCTATAATGAGATCCGTGGACATGTCCTCAGTCGCCCCAAGATCCTCGTAATATCTGAACATTTAGTTAGCGAAAAACCAATTGGTTCCTGAACATTACACTATCACTCAAAAGGAAAAGGAAAAGACAAAGAAATATAGACTTACGGAGCCCTTCTTACTTCCTCGTTAACTGGATTCAGAAAGAATGTTCTGTCGTCTACTAATAGGTAAGTATTTTGAATCATAGCATATGGTGAGAGAGACTAACAGTTCGATGAACCAAGGAGTTGGTTGAACTTGCTAATGGCAGGGTCGAGAGGGATTCCCGGTGGTTGGCCTTCTTTCTCATGAGCGGGCCTTCGGTGGATTAAAGCTGAGAGCTCATTTGACACGTTATCAAGAAAGATATTAAGAGGATTTCCATACGGGACGTGGTCGGATGTGTCCGGGCACGGAGGATCCCAACTGTCTTCCTATGCAAGCCCAATGAGTCAACAGGAGATGAGATTTTCACAACGATCCAGATAAATGTTTTGTAAGATACACATACCCTCGCATGAAATTCTAAGAATTCCAGAAGCTCATGGCAAGGCCGACCATCCACACCAAAACAAACAACGAACCGCTTATTCGACATGGAAATTGATTTGCTTCTCTGGCTATCATGCAGGGCATTATCGATGTAGGTGCGCAGGTTCGTCAACACAGTAATGGGAAATGGTCGACTATGACCCTCTAGTCTCTCTGGATACGTCTCCATAGCTTCATCGGTCCTGGCCTTTAGCAGCTCCTTGTTTGTCAAGATGTTCACCCAGTGCGGTGTCAAAACCGGGGATAGTAACTTCAGGGAAATAACAGCAGCGCATGTCGAATATGAACAACGAAAGTAATGAGTTTCTAATCGTTGACCCTTCTCCCAAAAAGGGTTTGAAACTTGGCGACCGTCGCTGTGCGAGTAAACAATGTGATGTAGCTGGCTAGGACAGTGGGACGCTTCTGTTGTATGCACCATCTTGATCTCTAAATGATAGCGGCATATCAAGCACATCGCGGACACCTTGTACGGAGTCCTTAGTCCAGCCTGGAAACCTTTAGGAGGAAGCTCAGTTTGGTTGGCTTTTGTTATATATTGGTGGGGGCAGGCCTTTGGTGAGATGAGTTCCGGGTAGTCATCGGGATCGTGGAAGGGAGGTGGGAATTGTGTCAAGAGGTTGAAGGATGAGCTGGGAGGATTTGCAGGATCGAAAGAGAGGACATCTTGGATAAAGCGGGGAGTGGTTTTCCCTAGACAGATAGCCATAGTTCATCAACGGTTAACAGAGACGGCGGATCAAGAGGAATCACGAAGCAGGAAAACAACGAGCTTCAAACGTTGATAGCCATACCAGGTCCCGGGGAAACAGCCATGTGTGACATTAGAGATAAGATTCCCAGCAAATCTAATAGAAGTGTTGCGCGAAGATAGCGTCGTAGCTGTATCAAGCAAACGACGCTACTAGAAGCTCCGCAAATGCGCTCAGGACGTAGAGCATCGAAGAATCATCGGAACTAAGATTCGCCCAGAGATCGGAAAAGAACAAATGAGCTTCTAGCAACTAGGCTTTACCGCTATTAAACGAGGTTTGTTCCAACGGTAGAGAGCAGTTTGGATGGAGCCTCCTGAGTGAGCGAATCGAATGATGCAATGCGTTGAAGAAGACGTATCTATTCAGGCTGCTGGTTGACGTAGTGGGGTAACTAAGCTAAAGAGAAAAAACGACGAAAGTAGGAAGGAAAGAAGAATATGCGCTGTGCTGAGCTCTTGTCTGTCTACCAGACATTCACCCGCTGGGGTATATATTCAAAGATAAGGTGGCTCCAGCAACTCCGTTGAGGTGTTTTGAATAGTTGAAGTTGTAGTTGTACGGAGTACATCGTTCGTCGTCTGCGGAAGCTCCCAAGACGTTTTGCCAAGACCCGGCCATCGGCCATCCATGTTCCTTCAAATCACAACCCCAAGACTCTTGAACGACCGTATTGCTTCACCCGCACACCACACTCCAACACTCCCCCGCAACAGCACAGCTTTGTGTCCTGTTTCTCTTCCTCTGCCGAAGCAGTCATGTCTTCCCCAGCCGAAGAGGAAAGCTATCACCCACAAGATGCCATTGCTGCCACCATCAAGACAACGCTGACGACCGGGGCCGTTGGTCTTTTCGCCTCGTCCGTCCAGAACACCCTGCAAAAACGAAACTACGGCCCCTGGGGTGTCGTCACAAAAACAGGCGGCACAATTGCTTTATTTGGTACGATTGATCGCTTCAATGGCAATGGATGGATGAAGCGGATTTTTTTGGAAGGGCGTGCTAATCATAGTTTATTTGGTGTTTTGTAGCCTCTGTCGGCGGTGCGTATCAGTTCGCGAGAATAGCAGCGGCTAACCTAAGGGAGAAAGACGACCACTGGAATGCTGCATGGGGAGGGTTTTTCGGTGGAGCAGCTATCGGATTGCGCGGTTTGTCTAGTCCTCGCTTTTTCCGTGTCACGTCCTCCAGAGTTCGCGGACCGACTAGACCACTAACAACATATATTTATTCGTTGCAGCCCGAACGTTCCCCGCGGTTATTGGTTACGGCGTGGTTGTGGCCACTGCACTTAGTGTATTCGAATATACCGGAGGAAGTCTTGCAGGCAAGGGACATGCTAATGAGGAGGATGAGTTTGAGAGGCGGGAAAAGCTCCGGAAGAACTTCCGTTCCCCGATTGAGGAGACAGTTGCCCAGCTCGGGGAAGGTAGAGGTATGCAAACCATCATCTTGAGCCATCCGCGGACTAAGTCTCCATTTCTGCGATGACATGGGTGCTAACCATAAATGAATATATAGGCATCCGCGGCGAGAACTACGAGGAACGAAGACGGCAGAGGCTGAAGGAGAACTACGGCATTGACGTGCCTGCCACAGCACAACCCGCCAGAGCATAAAAAAAAATAAAAAATACTTGCATATACATTTTCCTAGTCATATATTAGCCCTCACTTCCTTTTCCAGTCTTCTATGTCCCTTTTTTTCCCCTGTAGTATATATTGTTGTCTCAGGACCCAAATTCACTAGAACTTTGTCTCGTCCACCTTTTTTTTCCCATATTAGCACACAACCTCCGATGTTATACCCCAAGCCCCCACCCTTCCCTCTTTTGCCATGCATTGAATAATGCGGACAGGATGAAGCCTGGCAGACTTTGTCCGGTCTCGTCTCCCTCTCGACCCTTCGTTCATCGACGAAGAATATGTTTTATTGTATCGATCGAGCAGAGAAATAAAAAGTTTGCGATATTCGTCCACAGCGCCAATTGAGATACACCGCACACGCACGCGTAAGAGGGGAGAGGGCTTGTCATGAATTTTTTTGCAGGCAGAACCTTTCTTCCCTAATGGAGCTCTTTTATAATTACGGTCCGGACTTTTTGTCCAATCATCTACAACTTATGAAATGTGATTACATGGAGCAGTATAGTCTAGCTTATGGGGATCAATGGTGGTGACTGCAATGATATAGAGCCTTCAGCCACACTTGATGCCAACCTCCGTTCAAAGGTGAGGCGTGACGTATAAATGAGGCTGTGGCGACGCCTTGGGGCGGAGACACGCATTGATTTGTGCTGTGTACTCCGTATACATAATAATATAATTTGTACATGTACATACGCGGCGTACACATCTTAACATCTTACTACAGCCAGGGACCCCGTTTGGCACGTTTCCCTAGCGGTGTGGCATCATCTTAAATTCCTGCCTAGAGCTTCTACGAACCCAAATATCTTCGGTAGGTAATCCGTAGTTCACCTTGAGATGTTGCTTGGTGTAAACAAAGGCGGGATCTTTCTGTGCTGTACATGTACTGTACATATATCTTCATTCCATTCCATAAAAACGTGGCAAATGGTGCTGGTAATAGAGAATAATTCGCCTTCTTTGCATCATATCGCCATCCTTGGGGGAACTCAATTCGTGGTTTTGTTCAAACCTGTGAAGTACCGCGGGGGTACCAGGCCATCCTTCCCAGCGCCAAGCCTGGCCGGGAGCCTGTGCGTGGATACCTATTAATACACAGTACGAACGTTCCCTCCTCCTGTCCCCAGTTCTGCCCAACCTGCTCGACGTCATCCCCATTGTTTTCCCGCCGAAGCCCATGCCTCAAGGCCGGACTTCTTACAGAGATAATTCTCTAACCTTTTCCTGTCCCCGTCCTCTTGACGCCCACATCGTGCATTCATGCCATTATTTATCCGACTCCTAGCTATCCTTCCTGCTCTTCTTATATTCAACTTATAGCGTTGCGGATACTGTGAGCGGCAACTGTGGATAGAAGATTCACTAGTACTACTATACAGACCTCGTCGCTTTGTGCCTAGGAGGTGGGGGAACAAAGGACAATATAAAACAATACATAACTGCTATAGCTTCAACAAGCACATCGTCCCGGCCCCATGGCCGCCCGACCCCGAACCCCGTTGCACGATGAGTATACAACGGCCCCGAACTCTACGGAACCCTCCCATGCGAATCAGGTAAACGGCTCTGCCTCTCGTCTGACCTCCTACATGGCCACCCCGAGTTCGATCGTGCCCTCGGATTTCCAGGTCCGGGGAGTGCCAGTCCAAAATTCGACACAAACACCTCAAGTATCTCGATTCCACGAAGATATGTCCAGTCGGCGTGGATCGTCTGTTATCGACGGCGCTCCCCCTACCACGAATAACCTACACCGCTCCGACTCGCAGATGTCAGCTGCACAATCGCTTTTGCCATCTCGAGCGTCGGGGACTTTAAAAAAGAAGCCATCGTTGAGTAAGAAGGGGAGTTTACGACGGGGTGGAAGCAGGAGAAGTAGTCGTGCAGGGAGTGTGAGGAGTATGGCTCTCGGTGAGAAAGAGAAGTACGGGATGGTGGATGGTGATGAGGTCAACAGTGCCTTTTATGTCCCTATACCTACTTCGGGGAGTCCGACGGATGTTTTGGCTGCGAGATTCCAAGGTAAGCAACTATCAGTGATGCCCCTGAAGGATACATACAAACGTATATGGGGCCTTCGTTTTTTAAGATGAATTTAGCTGAACTAACTCTGCAACAACAGCCTGGCGCAAAGTGTTGAAGGATTTAATAATGGTTTTCCGGGAAATCCAAAAATCATACGAAATTCGATCAAAGACTCTTCTCTCAGTCTCGAATTCGATGAACAATGTCGTTTTCCCAGCCACGTTTCTTGCAACAGGTGGGATTTCGGATGCTACCAAAATACTAAAAGAATATCATAGACAGGCAGTGGTAGAATCGGCAAAAGCGAGGGACGTCGAATTGGAAGTCATTAAGCAACTGACCGGTCTCAGGTCAGATCTGCAACAGAAAATCAAAGAGATTAAGAGCCTCTCGGGTGATTTTAGGAATTCAGTCGACAAGGAGTTGGAAGGCACTCGGAAAGCAGTGAGGAATTTACAGGAAGCTCTTGGACTGGTGGATACTGACCCAGCGGCTACCTCGGGAAAAGGAGACCCTTTCCTTGTGAAATGTGCGGTACATAGACAGCTTGAAAAGCAGATTGATGAAGAAAATTATCTACATCGCGTAAGTAGCTTATCCCTATTCCCCAGCCACTTTTAACTCCTAGATCCCATCCCCACTGACCCTTTTTCTGCAAAGGCATTCCTGAACCTGGAAAACTCAGGCCGTGAGCTTGAACGCATTGTTGTCACGGAAATCCAGAAAACGTACAATATATATGCAAATATCCTGAAGCGCGATGCAGATGCGGCGTACGACGCGGCGGGGCAGCTCATTGAAGGCCCAATAAGTGTTCCCCAAGATCACGAGTGGGATTCCTTTGTATCTCACAACGATCATCTGGTCGATCCGCTATTGCCGATACGGGATTTTCAACATATAAATTATCCTGGAAAGAACCATCCTGCAGCGGCCGAAGTGCGCGCTGGCATGCTTGAGCGCAAGAGCAAGTATTTGAAGAGCTATACGCCTGGCTGGTATGTTCTATGCCAAAATAATAGTCTTGTTTTTTCGATTGATATCACTTCGATTTAGTAAACTGACTAGATATAGGTATGTGTTGTCGCCTACACATTTGCACGAGTACAAGTCGGCGGATCGAATCGAGTATCAAAATCCCGTCATGTCGCTATATCTACCAGAACAAAAGTTAGGCTCTCACTCGCAAAGTGGCTCTGCATCCCACAAGTTCATGTTAAAAGGACGGCAAACGGGTTCGATGCATCGCGGCCATTCATGGGTGTTTCGAGCAGAATCTCACGATACCATGCTCGAATGGTACAACGACATCAAAAACCTGGCCGAAAAAACCGGCGAGGATCGCAATGCTTTCGTGCGCAAACATTCGCGCCAACTAAGTGGTGGACTTTACCGTGCGGGATCTATCAGCAGCAGTGAAGGAGTCATGGATGAGGACGAAGCAGACGAAACGCCATACTCTGCGGACCATGTGATTGTAAATCAGGCACCGCCGGTGGTGGAAACGCAGTGGCAGCAGCGCCCTCAACCAGGTGGGCGATTTCCAAGTGATATCCACCTCCACCGAAATTCACAAGCGACTTACGCCTCATCTAGAGAAAGTTCTGGAAACCCTGACTCACTAGCGCCCGCCGATACCAAGAACCATCCAACTGGCCTCCCAGACGGGGTCCATGATGATGCTGTCGAACCGAGCCATTCTGGCGTAGTCGAACTGCAAGATCATAGCTACGTAGATTGGATGGATCCCGCACCGGCTACAGCTGCGATTTCGTCACCTCAGAAACATACCTACCCATTATTATTACGAACATCCTCGAAGCCCGATACCTCGATCGGTTCACCGGAACGGACAATTTCCCCCGCTAACGCTTTCGGTGACGGCAAAACAGAAGCCATATCGTCTTCCCACGGCCTGGCAGATAAAGGAACCAGCCTAGGAACCAGCCTAGGCGGAACCACGGTCTCGTCGGCTACGAGCAACATACCTTACTCCAGCGGTGCATTGGAAAAAGATGCGACGACGCCCTTAACAACCCCGGCAGCCACTGAAGCCGGCTCCCCAAAAACCATGAAATCAAATTTTGACCGAAGCCGCGAGCTACCCTCGATAGTTAGCGATTTTAAATTGCCTGGCCAGTATCCAACTCCAAGTGGTTGAAATTTTTGTTTTGAAGAAGCGATGCCGGAGTACCTATATATATATCCCATTTTATCCCATTTCCTAACCTGAAAACTCAATTGATTCCTTGGGTACTACTGTCGAAGAAGGAATTTTCCTCGTTCTTCGCTTTTTTTTCGTCGTTTTATCAATTACATCATCCCCACCATCGACAGTCCCCACTTTTTCCCCCGGAATTATTGCATCATTCGTTACCCTATGTGCCTCCTACATGAAATGCATATACATTCATTCTATGGTTTTGCACATTTTCATGGTCCCTTGAGTTCGACCATATACCACCACTTCAAAGCCCTCCAAAGAGCTCTATTTATTTCCTGGGAATTGAAGCCCCCGATTTGCCTTTCCACTAGCCTTCTCGTGTCTTCCACGTTTTTTCTTTTTTATATTCTTATTTCACCCTTTCCAACAACCTTTCTTTTGTTTTTTATTCTTACTATCATCTTCTTCATACCCTTCTTCTTTCTCTTTCTCAAGCATAGGAGCTGGGGGCGTTTATACTTCTACGTGAATACTTTCTTTTCCTCTCTTTTTCCTTTGGATTTTAAACTTTACTCATATTTAAATATACGTTGGGTCTTTTTATTCTCGAAGTTTTTTGGAATTCTCGCATCCTCTTGGAACTGGCTTTGTCTCTTTGGATACTACTGCACCATCAGCGCCTATGTGTATGTACCTTTAGGAAGTAATATCAGCTCAGAACTTCATCTATCTTATGAAAATCTGTTTCTGAAATAAAGACATAGTCTGTCAGCACTCATTCTCTTCTTTTGTTTCATTAATACGTACACTGTCTTCAGACAAATATATGTCATAGTATTTCACTCAACTGACTCACTGACTAATAGTGACTCTGAATCTCTAACTGAGAAATCACTTACCAAGCAAGTAGGCTGTCGGAAATATGTGCTTGTCTTGACTATAGATTTGTTCTTGTCTCTACCATATACAAGCACTATAAGTGCCTCGACTCTTTGAATTGGTTCCTCCCGGCTTAACCCCTGCATGAAATACCCGCTGAGCTAGGAAGTTTTTCCCATTGCTGGGGGACCGTCTTAAATACCTCATGACCACAACAGTTCCATTCTATTGGATGTCTGAGAGTGGTTGATATTGATGATTCTATCTACTCTGTAGTAGAGGGCTATATACAGTGTGCAGGGCGCTAGTCTGTAACTACTAGGAAGCCTAGGGCTCTCACACCCCGCGTTAAAAGATAGCCAGTGTTGCACCCAGATTTGATATCATGGTTCCTGGCGTCTCGCCGACGCCTCAATATCCCGCTTCTTTTTGAGCCAATATAAAAGCATCCAAAATCCTCTCGGGTTCAGCAGTTAGATTAACGGAAAATAATTTATATGCTCAACAGCTTTCTACCGGACTTCTTTATGCAAGTTTTACCCTTTCATCTAGTCTCTATTTGATCTACCTCGATGCGTCAGGCCTACGAACTCTCCAACTTTCGATAGTGGGCGATTCTTACTATGTCTTCGACTACTGAGCTATATGTTGCCATTTTCGACGATGGTGGTGTATATAAGCACTGGGGTCTCTTCATCGACGGGCCAACGGATGCGGAAAAGATCCTCCTCCAGATCCTGGGTTCCTACCAGATATCGTTTCGAGATGGAAATCTCGAACGCTCATAAATCGGCGACTCTCTTGGAGACCATCCACCTGTGTGACGTGGACAATTCCAAAATTAGCGCGATTAAGGACGCTGCGGAAAATGCGGTTATCCACAACGAATATCCGGGTTATAACTGTCAGGACTATGTCCTTGAGCTTCTGGATGTCTTGGAGGAGAAGAATATTATCGACAAGAACGAGACCAATTACAAGCATAACAAGCGGGTCGTTCAAGGCAAGCAGGAGGGATTGATGTAGATGAAAAAGTCAAACTGAATATCATTGAAGCGTTGACCACCGATTTGTTAACTACCATACTCATACTAGTTTATTTGCTTGATTTCCTTTCTCTGAATGGTGGAGATTATGGCCTGTCTGTTACATCTATTCATTTCTAAGCCTGTATCCTGGACATTCGCGATATTTTTAGGCGCAGTACAGTGATAAGCTGTACTACAGGCATCTTACAAGAAGAATTGGATATCTGCTTTCCTAGCATTAAATGGGTAGTTATTTCATACACAAAAGGGAATCTTCAGCGTTCAATTTTGGTTTGGGGCCATGTGGTTCTGAGATTGATCCCCCAAACTCGATCAACCAGCCAACGTACGGGGAACTGTGATGGGGATATGCTCTCCAGTAAATGCAGAGAGTAAATTAACCTCCAGCCCCCTCCTGAGGTCATCATGAAGCTCGTCTGGTGCTTGAAGGTTGATTCTCGCAGCAAGATAGCTGAGGACACTGAGAATTTCGATGCTCACGATGAAGAATCAGGGAACAGTGATATTAGATCCACCGCAGGATTCTTTTCCAAGGCGGTCTTGAATTGCATCAAAATTTCTCTGTTCCATTGTGCTGCTTCGCCAAAGCGTCAAGCCTCGTGGAACGTCTTCTGTTTTGTACGTGGTGGAGTTGGGCGAGCAGAGGAAGTAGCCGCGATATCATCGGACTTCTCATACTTGGATGCATATAAAAGATAAAACGGGAGATAGGTTAACTGTCGGAATCCAGCCCATGCCGCCGATAAAGAGTGCCAGAGGACGAGAACATATAGAACAGGGTAATAGAGATACCAGCGTTCTCCATGCATCCAGAGGTCACATTGTTGAGCCACTGAGGCCCAATGTTGAGGATCCGGAGTACTCTCCAATAACTCAGCTTAAATATATAGTTTGCTTTGTTATTTTTTTATTAACGACTTCACTTAAATCATTTATAAAAATGAGTAATACTTACTTAAATTGAAATAAAAACAGTTGTACTAATAGTAGAATACAGTGTAGAAATAAAAATAATATTGGTTGAACAAACTTAGCCAATAGTTGGGCGATTTTATACGTGAAGTACCAAGGGATTGATAGAACGTATTTCACCTCCTATTTAAAGGTAGGATACCAGGCCCGTAATATAATGGGCGAAAATAGACACCTGGCATCTCGAGGCATACGGGCTCCTATAGTGGAATGCCTTAATTCAGCAGTGATTCAACACTCGAGGAAACTCTCCCGCCACCCAAAATCACCACCAGGAAGAAGGGAACCGCTTAGTACATACATCACGTCTCGCCACTTTTACGTCTATCCAAAAGCAAAAAAAGGTCTCTTGCGAGCTTATGCACTATTCATGTGGCTGTCTATGCAATGTAATAATAATCTATGTATCTATAGTACCCATACAACATCCCTTGTGTTATACGATTTCCGCAGTTCGAACGCGCGACAAGGGGCCGATAGTTGTATTTGCTGAGGGTAGCGCAGTTGTAATTGCGCCGCCATCCTTGGTGGAACTTGAATCCGTAAGATTCCGTTCGCTCGGGAGGATGATCTGCATCGAATTTGAAAGTGAAGAGAGAAAATGAAATTAATATAGAGTTCATTTCTGTTTGCTAGAAAGAGAAATGGAAAGCGGAAAGGTGGTAAGGGATGAGAAGCGAGATGAGTGTTTATGAGGAACATATGGTAGGGTAGGATACGAGGGTGGAAATTAACCGGGGGGAAACAAGTACGAACCGCTCGATCAAGTTCATATGGCAATCCGCGGTGTCGACCACGAAGCATCAAGGCGCAGATGACTAATTTTCCTAACACGCTGAATTTGGTGGTCAGGCCACTGCTGATAGACGGGTGACTCAGGCTCAGACCGACGTTTCCGCTGTAGTTATGGGTTGGTGGTTAGATAATGACTGAAGTTATACACAAGGAAAGGGATGCGAAAGAAATAGAAAAGCAGATACAGCATAGCCTCGAAACTAGATCAGAAGTTGTGGAAGGCACTTACTATGCTGAGACAGCTTCAAAAAACACAGAGAAGATTGCGAATTCCTATTCCCTTTGAGTTATTATATTTCGTTCAACGGGTTGGGACAAGCAAATAGGAAAAGTTTAAAAGTTAAATAATCGTACCGGATCCGATTTATCGGCTAGCTTCGACCCTTCGGTGATCATGAGAATGAACATTCCGAAGAAGACATACCACAAGTCGAATGCGAGTTGCTTTTTCATATGTGCACCCACATAGGAGGCAGTGCTATTTGACTCGTCGATTTCGTCACTTTGTGGATCGTAGAGACCCAGGGAGTTCTCTTCATATGTATTCGTTCTGTCAAGGGTAGTTGGGTTAGGTATTAGCAGGGGCTGCTTTAAAGAGAGGGAGCCAGTTGTGCAGAGTTTCGGGATCAATTTCCTACTTTCGTACGCTAATAGCGATTGGGAAAACGGAGATGTACATCATCACTGGAAATTAAATCATTCCGTTAGCGAGTCAAACTTTGACAAATAATTATAGCAATTTCTTTTTCTCTTTGAACGTACCCATGAGCATGAACTGTACAGCCGGATGCACCTTAGCGACATTGAAAGTACTTGTCCCCGTCGTACGCGCCGACGCTGCCTGAAAAAGCGCAGCCAAGAAACGATTCCATGAAGACGGAACGGCCAGAACTTCCTCATTCTGCAGATCTAGGACGAGGAACAGCAGGACGTCGATAAAGTTCAGAAATACCAAGCTGAAGAATAACATCCAAGTAGGGCTAGAGGGAAAAAGCAGCGTGTAACATCGACGAGGATGATCGAGCAGGAAATTCAGTGGCTCTCGGATTGCAGAATCTCGAGGTGATATCTTGAACATGATCCAGATAATGAGGCGTAACATGCAAGGGTAGCCTGTGTTGCCAATGTAAATTAGGAATGTCATGATGAAGATGGGGAAGGTTGCGTTGCGGAAACTAATCATGGAGTCGGGCGTAAGGGTGAATCCAAGATTGTTGTAAGCGGTCATGCTGGAGAAAATCGCCCTAGACGCCACCCAAATAAGCAGATGAATCGACTCTGGTATTTTAATCCCTTTGGAGCTTTCTCATCCCAGGAGCAAAAAACAGGCGCTTACCACCAAGTTGGGTTCTGGCCTACAGATCGAACATAGTCACTGTACTTCCGGTCTGAATTGTGAATCCAGCCAATAAGACAAATAACGCCGAATATATGCCAAAACACGTAGTAACCTATTTTGTTTAAAAGATGAAAGATGTTAGCGTCTTCTCTAGAAGGAGATAAAGGGAGAGGCCCATACAGAACACAATCTTTGCTAAAAGCTTCAAACTACGATACTCAATCCCTCCCAGCTCATCCCTCTGTTCATCAGTCAAGTCCAAGAATTTCGAGTTACGCCCGATCGTCGGTTGGTACGACAGATATGACATGTCTAAGAGGGCCCGTTCAGACTTCGAGGACGATCGATTTAGTGGGTTTGAAGATCTCGACCGAGAACGTTTCCGCGAGCTATTGCCGAGAATAAATGCATTTGAAGCAGCTCTTTCGACTGAGGCCGCATGGGAAAGCAGCCTACCCATGGTGGGCAGCCGTCGACGTTCGGTTTCCCCTGAGGGCCCTGCCGATAGAGATTCTTCGATGGTTATACTTTTCATAAGGTCGTCTATTTTGGTTCGTGAGTTGTTTTGTCATTAGCCTCACTCTGCGCAAACGGGCATTTATCCATGGATCATTTATGGGGTTCAAATATGAGTAGGATGCAGAAATTGCATGTCTTACCATCGTCAACCTCGCGAACAGTTTGTCCTATTTGGCAGGAAATTAGCAATTGGCTCCGATATAGGTTCCTAGTTAGCTTATGTTATAAAGGAAAGGGGTTATTCCCACCGCTTTCAAACTCTCTTGGGCCTGGGATTCGCAGTGCCCGTCCACGGGGCTCCATGTTTGTCTCAGCAGAGAAGCTAATATGCGCGGAGGGCGCACTCCGTTCTGTATTGTTCTTGTCGGGCGAAGAACTAATTTGATCAAGCATCAAAGGCTGTGGATCTGGAGAAGCAGAAAGATCTGGAGTCGAGGGGAAAATGGTTGTACCATCATTTTCAACAGTACTTATTTTCGCGTTCTCGTTCACATTAGGAACAGCTTCATTTCGATTGTCGTTTTCGTTTTCGTTGTCTTTGTCTTTGTCGCTGTTGGAATTGTTGCTGGGCATATTGCTGAGAATCCTAGCCCGCAGCCTCAATCCCTCCGCCTCAGAGGCAGCAGTCCTGCTTCTACTGCCTATTCTCGGCTCAGGGCGAAGCACTCTGATATCTCTTATTCTGTCTCGCAATGTGATACTATCTCTTCCTCTGGACTCTGATGAATGCAATCTACTGGAACGAGGTCGGTCAATCGAACGCTGCCGTGACAATCGGACTAGAATTGCATGACGGATTGCAAAGTCAACTGGTGATCAAACGCACACAGGTTTAATAAATAACTCTTGCCTACCCCAGCCGCGCACAAACAGCAGCAGGACTGATCGAGGCTCCCCTTGAGAACTGGAAGATTTTTACCAATGTCTTTGAATCGAGTTTCAAACCAGTACAGTCGCACGAGCACCACCACTAGGTTTATGACGCTTAAATTGCCAATCATGGGGACCATATATATCACCACCTGTTGGAATGTATGCATTGTATTGACATCAACGCTTTTTTGTTTTTTGGCCCAGTGTCAGCCGCCAACGCAGAATCCAGGTTGATGACTGGGAAAGAAGCACAATCGAATAATGAATTAGGAAAAAGAGAAAAATTATTGGACGTACGTATTTAACCCCGTCGTCGTCGCCGCACTGCAGCTTGTGAAAAACGCATCAATGCCAGACAAGTTCTTGGCCGGATATATGATAATCACGGCCAGCACATTCAGGAGCAAGATATAGGCATCTAGACGTAGCAAAATACAAACTGTAAGAAGATGCCCGTTTTGTCCCCATGGTCGTGATGAGTAGGAAAGGGGATATATCTCTACAGTGGAGCCGTATAAAATTCAACCGTGGGAGCCTCATTGGAAGGTAAGATACGTGAGGAATATCGGGGTGCGGGGGATTTGCAGAAGGCAAAGTGTTCTCCCCGCACGACAGAGCTGTCAGGAAGAAGAATGCAGAATAAGTGCCGCAGCAGAGCTGTCAAACAAACATATATATATATATATATATGCGAACCCAGAGAGTGATATATCTTGTCGGTGGAAGTATATACGAAATGTATTTTGGGGTGATTGAGGGAATTGAACAGGCAATAAAAAGCATGGGAGAAATAATAAAAAATAAAATAAATAAAATTACAAAAGAGCAGAACACCGTTGATCCTGGTCATGAGGAGCCTATCCCGCGGCGGTGGAGCAGGTCCAGCTGCAACGATTGGCCCCAGAATTTGCAGTCCACACAACGGGAGAAACTGGCAGAGCGTGGCGGTTCAGCCCTGTTCATGTTCAGTAACTTATTGACCCATGCAAGTGTGTCAGTCATCTTGATCTAATCAAGCCTATGGCTTTCTCAGTCCAAGTGTTTGCCGGCATCAAAAAGCGGAGGAATGAGAAACCGTCAATATCGAGGATCCACCCCGAGAGACTCCGTCATCTTCTCACAGGGCCGTTCGCCCAAATAATAAATCCGATTGATAATAGATACCATAACAATTAGTTCCTTTCTAGCTATAGATTGTGTCGGCCCGCTTCGCGCCGAGAAATCGCGGGTTTCAGTGGTGTTCTAGCCTCCTGAGGCACAGTGGAGACGCACTGAAAGCAGAATAATGAAGAAAAGTACGTAGAAAAGCTCCCCAGAAGAGTAGTCTGCATTTCAAAGGGAGTCAGGCAGCCGCGAGCCATATGGGAGCCATATTGTGCGACTGTTTCGCGTAGGAGGAGCTTGGCGATAGGGTCCTTCGTTCACTGTAACTCTTAAGATCAATGAGCCAGTGACGCCGCTGCAAGAAAATGTACACGGTGTGGTGTGTGGTGTGGAAATTCAGAACCTCGGAAGCGATAGTTCCCCCAGTGGATCCTAAGTTAACCCTAAGTTAATTAGTTAAGCTTTCAAACTAATCCATAACTGAATATTGGCATTGTTTAGGGGCTGAGGTTAACGGGATTACCACTGGTACATAAAAATTTCTTAGGGCACTAGGCAGTAGGCCCAATGCCCGGCCTCCAGCCTCCAGCTTCCAGGCCCTTACTAATGATCCAAGGTTCTTGTGCGAGGTTGGTGAACGATTTGCAAATTGTTGGAAGACAATCCAACCGGTCATCCAAGTGACGTCAGGGGGCGGGGCGGGGGTATTTAGGTCCTGGATCAAGACCCAAAGACGGAAGTCTGACTGCAGACAACTAGGATGCAACGTCGGGAATCAGGAATAAACCATTGGTACGCACCTGAAGCGGAAATACTGAATGTTATAATAAAATATCTGGAGGCACAATAAGATGGACACTTCGAATTTTGGAATTAAACTCCCAAGATGTTGATGTCGTTGTTAGGTGAGACTTATCGGTTCTGGCCACAATTTTGGTGGAACTGTATCGCCCATCCGATTCAGAACCCAGGTACGTTAGCTGCCTAACCCTCCTAAATCTAATTTGGTTCAATCCGCGAGCAACATCGTGCAGACAATAAAGATAACTAATGGCTTATTGGTTCATGTAGGATGAAACAGTTCTGATTGTGTTGCAGATTTCAGTCAGAATCGCGCGATGCAATTGGAAGGTTAGGGGGGTTTAGGGTTATATACCAGATTTGATATGAGGCTCTGTGGCCGCGATTCAACTTCCGCTCATGCAGCTTTCTGGCTTCCTTTCACTACATGTTCAGGCACGGGATGTTTTGTTCTAGAACAGCCTGATATAAGACCCGTACTATATGTGCCTCGCCGCAAATAGTTTGCATGCACAAGTCTTGTCGCGCAAGATAGCCAGCTGTGTCACCGTCAATCATACCATGCTTCTCCCTGCGACCCCTTACCTCAACCATCCAAAGCCCATCAGTCTCAACTTTGCAAGATTGAGTCAGGGCTTCAACTGGCAGTTCATACACCGCCTTTTCTTTCTCTTCTAGAGAATGGTTCAGGAGTGCTGGGTTTCAATATAAAATCCTGCTACTGACTTTCTCTCCGTCCCTGGTAGCTGGCTACTATCAACTAGGCCAATTTCTGCGATTACAACCTGCAGATTTCTTACTCTCCCGCAGGGTTTGCCAATGGCAATCACAAAATATGATGAATCCTCCGAACCATTCCGATATTTCTGTACTCTCGAAGCCCAGTGGTGGAACCTAAAATTCTGGGCTTTCCTACGCCGGGGACTATACGGCTCCTCTAAAGGAAGGAATAGAGCCAACATCGCGGGAAATCTGGCCGCGGAGAAAGAATACTGCCTTATTTAACCTGGCTATTAATTCCAGCCATACGCCGGAAACAAAGGAAGGGATGAGTGGCAGTGTGAAGGCAAGGGGGCTGAACCCCAGCCGCATGTTTCTTGCATTGCAAGATCTTGGCTCATCCTCGCTACTGGCTTCAATCCAGCTGTTCTCTACGGACTACTCATTGCTACATTGAATGCGTAGCTACTCTTGTCCTAGGAGTGCATTATCCAACCCTGCTTCAAGCCCGGTCCCCTTGTTAACAAATGATGGGCTCTATGGAAATAAGAACCTTTTATTCCCAGATAAAGTGAAATTCATCAATGGCTGATACAAATCACGCAGATAAAAAGTCAAATCTTGGAGCTGCATGTGTTCTGCATGCGTCAAATCTTAAAAAAATAAGGAGAGAAGAGACACAAGACGGTAAAACTCGCACAACGTCACAACGTGACTGAAACCCTACCGGTGTTCTCAAACAAGTGAGGAAGCATCTCTACCAGATGTGATAGTCCTCTTGTTGATATTATACAATAGAGGATCTCGGAAACTGTCTATCCGTTCCAAATCAGAATGAGGAATGCGAAAGGCCTAAACCAGACACCCAGAGACGGAAAATCAGGATCACCCGAGTCACCGGTATGGTATACGAACCCAGCACGATTATCTGATAAGAATGCATGTTCATGTATATAAAAAGACACGTGGCTGGTATTCGATGGCTAGAGGATGAAGAGCGAGGAGATATCAACGGGCACACGGAAGCTTCTTTGCAGCAGTGCTGCTCATCCACCCTTGCTTGACGCATTATCTGGGTGCAACAGGGTTCATTCGCAACAGGAACCGAAAAGAACAGCCAGGGCTTCGGTAAGCTTAGCTGATCGAACCCCCTGTCGATTGCATCAGCGGTGAATCGAAGTATGTAATATCTCGGTCAATTTACGACAGGATAGCTACAGATTGCTCAATCCGTGGCTGTTGGGGTCACAGATAGGCAATAGACATGCTCCAGCTTCAAGTCTGTGATTGGGAAGTGGCAGATAATATGAGGTTATCATTATTCGGAGCCCGCCCAATGGCAACGTTGGACTTTCTCACTAAGCCAATGATGCCCTTTTTGTCTCTTGACCGCTGCGGCCTTCACAGCTCCCAATCAATTTACCCTTTTAGATGAGCAGACTGTAGATATTCCTAGCTAGTCCGTCATGTGCTCATGGACCACCTTTTAATTGGTTTCTGCGTTGAACAGTCTATTTGCTGCAGATGAGCAGAAGAGGAAGCTGATTCTTATATCTTGTGTGCTCGGGGTATGTTTGCAATAGAACCGATCATCGACGTTACCTCTAAAAAAGTATGATTGACTTTATGCATTTCTTGCAAAGCGATGAATGAAGCGCGGTTTGAAATGATAGTTAACTATGCTGACCGTCAAACTAGATATTTCACCACGAACTAGCCCAGGAACATCCGCAGCCAGAAATCCTGGCCTGATACCGCGCTGGGGCCAATCTACATCCATAGTATGTAGGAAACTAGCGCAGCGCCAGTCCTGCTCAAACCCACAACTTGCCGGAGCTAGCTACAGATTCCCGCTCCCTTAAACTATAATTTCTGTCATGAGCTGATATTAATATTTAATTTTTATTTCTTCTGTTGAGATTCTGATGGGCTTGCATTATTTGTCGGGCAAGCTCAGAAACCGCCTCAGTCAATAACCACGCAACGTAGGTAGTCCGTAGCTCTCATATTAATACAAAAGGATCATTCTGCTTTTTGCTACGTGTCAAGGAATCGAATGAGTGGAATATGAGGCCTTGGTTTAAGAGCCTAATTAATAAAATATAAAAAGAAGGGAGCCCATCACTCAATGGGGAGTAATTATCAGAAACTACAGCAAACATATTGATATAGACACAAAAAGGCTAGGCAGTGTGGGTTACAATTTTGCACGCAAGCATAATAGAAGCGTAATTTTTTAAAAAACTAGAAGGAAATAGGACAAGATTCAGGCAGAGTAAATTTCCCGGCGATAAAGCGACATGAACAAAGGAAGGCTCAAAGAGCACAAACAAAAGTGTCGTCGTCGTGAAAGTGGAAAGGGGAGAAAACAAGTACAGAGATCGGGCAAACTCATCACCCATCCATACCTGACAAGCAAACTAGAGAGAGGCGA
This sequence comes from Blastomyces dermatitidis ER-3, assembly GCF_000003525.1. Lineage (NCBI taxonomy): Eukaryota > Fungi > Ascomycota > Eurotiomycetes > Onygenales > Ajellomycetaceae > Blastomyces > Blastomyces dermatitidis. The sequence continues at coordinate 1,022,127 of NW_025544786.1, forward strand.
TAGAGTAACAGGGGGAACTAACAGGGGGAACGAAAAAATCACGCTCATCCGGTATTTTAAGCCGAGGAACCGATAACAAACTAAACGAACCCTTCCTTCGTTTTTGGGATGTAAAATGGGGGAAAATAATAGCAAAGACAAATAAACGAGGCGAAAACGATAAAATATAACCACGCAGTCCTAAACCAAGAGCTGGCTTGTAGCTGACAAGGCAGGTTTTCTTGTGAGGACAAATTCGCATGCAGGAGGCTCTACTTCCACCGTCTTACCTCCATACAACTAGCATTTTACATGATTTGGTCTTGGGTAAGACCGCCCGTCGCTTCTGTGCCTCCCACGGCATCTGCAGAACCGTTGTTCAGGTACTTGACGAAGGTCAGGCCGAGAGGACGACCTCCGTACTGATAACCGGTGAACTTGTCTGTGTATTATGTCAGCATAGGCATATTTCGACAAGATGAAACCATAGCTCATCAAGAATGAGCAATGAACATGGATAGGCCAACACATACTGATAGCAGTCTCTGCGTTTTCAGCGGAGTCAAATTCAACAACCCCAGTACCTCTGGAGCGGCCGTTAGGCTCATACTGAATTTCGGCCCTTTCAACTTTACCAATTGTTGAAAAGAGGTCAACTAGATCTTCATTGCAGGTCGACCAAGGAAGCTGTTTGGAGACGCAGTTCCCTTCATTAGTCTGAAAGCCATGACAAGACCAAAAAAAGGAAATAACAGGGACGATAACGTACGTTGCGGACATAGATGGTAGCGCTTCTTTCTCCACCAGAAGTTGCAAAATCCGTGAATGGATTTGGAGGGACTGATGCACCCCCCTCTACTGGTCCAGCACCGTGGCCACCACCGTATCCTGCTCCGAAACCACCTCTTCCACCACCAAACCCGCCGCCAAAACCACCACGTCCACCAAACCCACCACGGCCACCTACAAACCCACCACGGGCAGGAACCCCTCCAAAACCACCACGTCCAGCAAAGCCTGCGGCTCCTGCATAGCGATCTTCGCGAACTTCAAGTGTTCGACCCTGCCAGTCATACCCGTTGAATTGCTGGATAGCATTTCGAGCATCATCCGCACTTTCAAATGCAACAATTCCGGAACCTTTCGGGCGGCCACTAGGATCAATGTGCACATCGGCGCGGACAACAGCACCTTGTTGCGCTGTGAATGGGTATTGGTCAATGCAAGGGCACCCTACGCACACACAGCTATCACACGATACGCAAAATCAATCAAGAACTGTAACAGCTTTGGACTTACCAGCTTGGCGGAATAGATCCTTCAGGTCTTGCCAGCCTACATTGAATGGAAGCTAGATATAGAAAGTTAATGGTCCAAGTTCAAGTTTCAACGTAGAATTGGGCAGGTTGGGATGGGTTATGGGAGCATGGAGTAAGGGAAGGAACAAGGGGCAGCAATAAGTGTCAGGTGGGTAACAAACGTTGGAGACATAGATTTGTCGGCCGCCACTAGCGCCCGGGCCTGGGGCATAGCCTCCATAGCCCCCGCGTCCAGGACCTCCGAAATCACCACGGGCAGGTGGGCCTGTGAAACGGGGTTCTGCCTCACGGTCCTATAGGGGCGTAGAGTAGATGATGCAATGTTAGTTCATGAAAAGAGCGGTAGGAAGGAGGAAGATAGAGAAGGGCCAAGGAGTCCCTACCTCGCGAACGTAAACGAGTCTGCCCATGAGGTTTTGGTTACTGAGAGTTGCTACAGCATTTTGAGCTTCCTCCCTCGTTGCGTATTCCACAATCCTGCAATATCAACAGTTAAATCAGTTTTCCATTAAAACAACCCAAACCCCTTCGCTCGCGGACACCTCGGAGACGGTTACTTACCCGCAGCCCTACATTAACCAGACCGCCAAGCCCCAACCCGTCAATCCAACGTCCATCAAAATAACCATAAAGAAAACCAGGAAACCAGCCACAGCTACACGTTGACGCCCACCTTCGACATTCCATTGGGAAGTAGTAAGACATCGGCAAAGAGTACCTCTCCAGCTAAAACATCACAAACCCGACCGCCACAGTTAGCCCTCTCTTCTTTTCCAGCCATCTCCCGACTAGGAAGTCTTTACTCCCAAAACCAGCTTACCCTGTCTCATAAAATCTTTAAGATGATGCCATTTGACATCGTATGACAAATTCCCAACATAGACCCGGCGGTCTTGTTGGGAAGATTCGCGCACTGATTGAATCATTTGTTCTTTGGCAAAAGAACGATCCTCGAGAGAACGAACAGAAGGGCCACGTCCACCGTATCCAGAGCTCGAATGTCCAGGAGCACCAGCTGCACCACTCACAGGAGATCTGGATCGACGATCGTTGCGACGGTAGTCCTCACGACTACGGGAACGACTGCGAGGCGAATAGGAACGACGGCCGCGACGTGGACTACGGGAGCGACGACGTGGGGAACGGGACCTCTCGCGCTGCAAGTAGTTAGCCATCACAGAGGCGTTCGAAGCCAATTCAGAATGTGAAAATCGAATGCGCGCTAGTAGGGGACAGGCAACGCGCACAAATCAATGAGAGAAACGACAATGGAGTGTTAAGTACGGACGAAGGAATGATGGGAGTGAAGTTAAGGTGGTTTGGATAGGTGATTGGCTATCGACGGGTAACCACGTGAATAATTTAAGTTTAGAGAGCAAAGATTGGGGAGAACGGAGCGGAGAGGGGCGGAAGAGCAAGGAGACACAAGCCATAGCGGGCAGCAAGAATGAATCCACTTCGCAACCGAAACAGAAGATAATTTCGATATTTCGATATAAGGCAACAGACCCATAGCAAAGGTAGTTGATAGAGAAAAAAGACAAAGACGGTGGTGTAGCAAAAGAGATGAGCGCGTGATGCGGCTCTGAATCTGCCTGATCTACTCCGATCGGACAACCCACTACAAACACGCCATCCAGTCCATTTCCTCTTCTACCAACCAATGGAGAATCATTGTCTGCCCCGCGCATGCTTTTGAATATGGATAGGTCTTCTCTTCCAATGCCCTCTTTCTTTATAATAATCCAGTGCTACATCAAATAGCGTCGAGATACGAGGTTGTGCGCAGCGACCGGGGATAGGAAAATGGTATTTGCAACGAATAAAACTCACAGTTGAACTTACTTGAGCGGGTCGATACACGTCGGCTGCACCTAGGAATGAGAGAAGGTTAAAGTGAGTCTCAAGAAGTCTTAATAGGCCAACGAAAAGACTAAAAGCAACCGAGAACAAAATAGGAAGATGAGTTAGAGATTGTAGGGAACCAAACAGATAGAAGCTTGATAGGAAGGAAAGAAGAATAATCTCAGGAGAAGGGGAAGGTGAGAACAGTAAAAGGGCGAAGATGTGGAGTATTGGTCCACAGTGACAGTCAGGTCAGAGTGTGATGGTCAGAATGAACTCGCGCAGCAGACGCCGGAGCCAAGATCAAGAGGGGCAGGATTGATTCAACAGAGGGTGTGAGAGACTGCTCAAGGCGTATCAAGTGTCAAGCATAAGGAGGGGAGAGGAGATGAGAGGAGATGAGGGGAGAGGAGGGGGAGTGAAGGGATTGAGGAGGGATGTTTTGTAATAGAAATGGCCAAGCAAGGGGAATGGTCGGAATTCACAGGAAGGAGAGCACACTGCTTGCCGTTCTTCTTTTCACCCTGGGGAATGCAGGCTGAAAAGGGTAATAAATAGGTGATGATAAATAGGTGGGTCGTCCACAAGAAACAAAAGAATTGACAAAGGTGAAAGGAATTGGATAATATAAAAATATATATATATATATTTTTATATTTAGGAAAAATAGTAAAAGAAAAATTCGAGCTCAGGCGCTGCAGCCACGGCCGGAATAAGGCAACGGCGGGATCGGGAAGAAGGCAAGCAAGGCAATTTGTTGTATAACAAGCTGTCGGAAAGACACGCGAAAAAGGGAAGGGTAAGGCAAGCTAGTCGCGCAAAGGGAACGAGAAGAGGACAGGAGGAATTGAGACACACGCACCCATAGCTTATAATAGAGGAGAGAGAGGAAGGGGGGAGGAGGAGGTATATTCGAGGGTCAAGGAACCACAGCGAAGTCGATGGAGTTATTTCCCAGCGCGTCGGAAGGGGGAAGGGTTTCTGCGGTGGTGAACGGGCTGGCTTCAGAGTCGGAGTCGGATGAGGTATGAGATTTTAGAGGGCTGCACGGCAAAAAGCGCTGTGGAGGCGTGTTATTGGACGAAGAGAAAAGGCGACCACAGCAGGGATGGGTTGAATAGCCGGGAGACCGTGGGAGGGGAGGGAGTAGTGGTGGTCGGAGTGTAGTGCTTGGGTGGTTGGTGTCGTGTATGCGCAGCGGCGGAAGCAAAGTTGAGAGAAAGAGGTTGCTTTTTTTTCTGCCCCAATTGCTCCCTGTTTTAGGCCGAATATCAAAAAGATTAAACTTCCCTGAGTATAGTATTGTATCGCTGGGGGTTTTTTTATTACCGCTTTCTGGGTTTTTTTTTTTTTTTTCATAAGTTGCTCGCAACTGCGCAAAATAGCAAGAGGTATCGTTATCTGGTAACTAATACAGCCATGGCCAGAATTATATCGCTTGGCATGCGCGAGGACAACGCCGCATTGGCCCGTAGTTAGTAGGCGTAACTTATCTGCTGTGAAATAAGTTACTTATGGAGACGGAAAAAAAAAAAAAAAAAAAAAAAAAACAGAACTATCTCTCAACCTCCAAAGGATTGATAAGCAGGTAAGCAGTATAATATGTTCAGACAAATTTTACACATCATTCCACTCCCTGATATATGTAGCTCAATTTCCGCATTTTCTATTCTCATGCTGCCGCGATGGATGGTATTTTTGAGAGCTTGAGCCTCCTTTACGTAACTTTGTAACCCGCTTACCGCTTACACCAATCGGGCCTAGAACGTTGCTCGTTGCGCCTCAGAAGACTCTCCCACATCAGACTTTTTTTTTTATCACACTCCAGCTTCCCGCCCTCTTTTGACAAGGGTTGCTTCAGTCCAGTCCACGCTGCATACAGATACAGTCACGTCGTTTCGAATAATCGACAGCGGAGCGCTGGGAGTAGCGACGCTGTATACCCCTGCTGGACTAAAATTAAAACTTTTGGGCCTTCATGGGTCAGAGATGCTCCCGCTGCAAGTGCTGAGTAGCGACAGCCGCCAGATTGGCAAACTTTCTCTCCTGTCTCAAAGGCCCTTTCCTTTATCCTCCGCTTCCTAGACATCATGGGTGCGTGGGAGATCCTTCCTCCACCCTTGAAATGTGGATAACCTTACCATAATCTCGTGCGCACATTTTCATTCTTGCTTTCCAGCCCATTGGCTCCGAATTTCGTGCGCTGGGGACGGAAGAAATTCCCCAGAGCGCATGCACCTTGGGAGCCACGCATGTCGGGATTTATTTATGCACGCCCTAAGCCACACCGGACAGTTATGGAGAGGAGGGGTTGGAAAATACCTAGGGGTTGCTGGAATACTGCGTCCCAAAACCAATTCCCATTCAAAACTGGACAGAAGGAGGGGGACACACTTCTGAGAGACTACAAGGGAATTTGAGACCCAGTGAGGCACTAAAGCAGGAAGAGAAGCCTTTCAGGTCCCTAAGTATGACTCTCTCCGATCTAGGCCTTGTCTGCCCGGCTTGTACTCAGCACTATGTACACGTACATGTACAGTACATTGTGCATGTACATTACATACATGTACGTGCAGCTTCCCCGATGGGGCGTCAAAGCATCGATCAACTGGGTTCAACGGCTCCAGATTAAACACAGATCTTCTCTAGGGTCAACACCCCTAGGCTGACGGGCTGGGTGAGAAACTTCGAATTCCAGCGGACACATGAGGCTGTTGGCTACAATCCAGTACGCAGTTGATACCTACACCAAAGAAAAGCACCAAACGGCACCAAGCCGGCCCTATGTCATGGACCGTTTTTGGAAAACGACCAAGCTAGTTATGCAAGGTAAGCCTAGTTCACGAATCCCGGAGGACAATCTGGTGGATTGCATCAACGGGAGCGAGCGGACTGGGTGGTGTGGAACTCAAATATTGTTATCTCCCCGAGGGTTGGCTCGTTTAATCTTCCTGCACACCGTCAAGAATAATAAACCACCCTCCACTGTAAGTACACTTATGAAGAGTGAGGAAAGGGATTAAAAAAAAAGGAACAGGAAAAGATACCATGTCCTGCAAGGATTCAACGGACCCGTGAAAATCACCAACCGAACTTACGTTAACCAATCAAAAGGAGATGACCCGACATTTCTCTTCAAAGCCATCTCGAGATGACCAATCGAGTCGATGAGAACGCAATTCGCAAACCCGGCTAAGGCAGGGCTGGCTGGGACGCTATCATAATCATAATCGGTGCCAACACCGCCATAGCGCCGTTTTTCTCGTTTCACACTTGTGCTATGTTCATGATTTCAGACGTTGCACTTGCCCTTGGCTGTACACCTGTATGTGACGGTCCAGTACACCAAACAGGAGACATCCCTTACGAATGGAGGGCCCTGTTAACACATATCTGAGATATCTGACTAGATGACAGAGTTTGAAGTGCTAACAGCCTCCGTTCATAGTAAATGGGAAACTGAAATGCAACAAGTAATTTTTTTTCCGGGTCCTCCTATTTGCCTACATGTCCCATGGTTCATGACATCGCGATATTCTCCTTCGTTGCTCCTTATTACCTTCTCTTCTATATTTTTGCAGAGTAGCTTACTGGTGGTGCACGTACCCGTTGAGATTGTGGGCGCTTCTACGTCTTTCATCTTCACCAGGTACCTCGATCGAGTAATGACAAATGTGCTCTAACCAGACCTTGCAGCTGCTGGAATTATATTTCTCTAATTTGCAGTTGCTGAAAATGTTTCTGGAACCAGTTTGGTTGTCAAACCTCAACCTATACCGGATGGCTATCTCTGAACCATTCATTCATCTAACCTTTAAATTTCAACAGATGGACAAACTCCGTTTTGGAAACCTCAAAACTCCCCAAGCGAAATACGATACCGGAACCTTAACTCATTCTGGCTGAGCCAAATTCGAACCATGTTAAACCGTCATCTTCCGACTAATATCGTGCATGTATTTGTTGCATGCATATATTATATACTTCGTGCTCTTTCCTATGAGAGTTCCAACTGAGACCCGTGCTGACTTGAAGATGGGCAAGATACGCCGACCTCTCACTGGTGTTTTTTCTTGATATGTGTAGAATCCCGGGTGAATGGCTTGTCTTGAATCGATATAAGATGACACTATCTTCGAGATGTTATTCAATGATTATACGATGGAGGTTAAAGCAAACCCTCAAAGGGATTTATTAAGATTCAACAGAGGTGCAACTGCTTCCAGTTTCGTTCTTTGATCGCACTGAATTTGTCCTCTGTTGCCTGGATACGCTCCATCATGCTGTTTCTAGTGTGCGAGCCTTGGGCCACTCCATTGTTGTGTGCATCTGTGCAACACTGGGGCCATTATTGTGGCCCGTTGTGCGAGTGAAATAATACCCTTAGGGATGAAGTTGCTTTTTTCTCGGTAGAAGGACATGGCTGCAAGTTAAAGCACTTTTGCAACCTTCCACTTTTTTCCTTCGATTGTTCCCCTGCCGCCGCTGACCACCAGTTAATTACTGAGGGGTTCTAAAAACGCAATAAAAACAGGGTTGCAGGGTTACGGTCGCTACATTGATTGCCCAAACTCTAGGATAACATGCCCCTTGTTATTGCCTGGGTTTCTGAGGAAGGGTGTGTGGGGGGTCATCAAACTGAAATTTCGTTCTGGCCAAACCTTGGCCCGTCAATGACGACGTTCCTCAGGCAAACAAAACGCCATACGAGAATGGTATCGTGTCCACCTTCTTCGTTTTCGGCTTCCTGTTCGTTAGATCCGCTCAATGCTCATCATCTCTCTCACCGGTGAAACCATGAATATGCCGTGTTTTTAACTCTCACCTCGATGATAGAGGAACGACGTCAGTTTGACTTGTCCATATGTCCGGCTTTCCCGTGCAGAAATCACAGACCATACTTGCATTACCGCGGGGTACGTCCTTTTCCATCCAACCCTCGGGCGGATCAACGGCTGGGTACCAAAATCATCCCCGGCTGGCTGCTGCATTCAAGGCAGGTATCATCGGAATCTCTGCCTTAGATTGCTGCAGTAAGGACATGTGGATGTACAGTACAGTACATGTACATGTACATGTACTTTATCGACACCATCCTCGATGCCTAATCCACAACTGCCTTGGTCAAGCCCGAAGGCTTCAACAGCGCTAAGAAATTCTCACTTTGGTATCCCCAGGCCGATCAGCCTGCTCTCCCTCCCGTTTCGAAATGCGGGTAGTTGAATCTGGTACCATCCAGCGCGCCCCATCGTCTACTTAATTATGCTTACCATCGCTCTCTTCGTGAATCATGCCCACTATGGAGCCCTTCCCCGTTCTAAATTCTTTTCCATCTAACTCTCAAAATTGATGTAAATCACCGCGGAATGAGCAAAAAAGGAAAACAGAAAAAGAAAAAAATATTTTAAGATAAAAACGAAACTAGCCAAGACCCCCATGCATGGAATCTCCTGCACGTCTCTCCATTCATCGAACACCTACTCAGAGGCAAATGAAAATGATTGGCCGTAGGACCGGATCGTGCCAGGATGGTCCCTGTCTGGAGACTTCCGACTATTCAAGCCCTCGCAGCCGACGGCACAGGAGAAAGGAAGTAGAAGCAGATATTTTGCTATCTGAGGGTCCGGGGGCGAAGTTCTGGCTTTTCACTTTTCTTTCCCTAGTTATTCTCTTCCTTTCTTCTTCACGGGCCATTGTATTTCTCATTATTGTTTTCGTTACTTTTTTGCAAGGTTTCTCTCAGCTCTCTTACTTCCTTTTAATGCAGATATACATACTAGTTCGGGCAATGTCTGTTCCGGAATACGGCGGTGAACAATGATGGTTTAGAAAAAAACTCGCGTGAGCTCTGAAACATTCTCTCTCTTCACAAAACGAAGTGGCCAGCCATGACTCTGTTCTTTTTCTCCTCAATTCCCGGTGAGATTTGCTTCATTTTTAAGGTGACTGACTAGAGTTTTCTCTTGCGAGTTAGGCAAATGTGCTTATTGGCAGAGAAAGGCTGTGAAAAATTCCTCATTTGATCATCCATTCCAATTTTTCTTCTTTTCCTCTCCCTTTCCTTCCCCTCCCCGAATTTGTTCGTCACTATTCTTCTTGTTGGTTTCTCAAAAATCCTCCCGATTCTCCCCCTAGACGGACATGCATTGGAAACTTATTTATATTATTTTGAATAAAAAGGATAAAAGAAATCACTGCGAATAGGTGCACTAATAACAAGTCACATTTTAGTTTTCTCATTACCTATTAATTTAACTCCAAGCTGCAGTTTTTCGGTTCTTTAACCCTACTCAGTTATTCAAATGGGTGCGCCAATTACCACCAAAGGTTATGGTATGGGATACCTGCCCTGCAGAGGTGTTGAGGTCATATTCCGCAGGAGATCCAGACGGACATCGGTAATGTGGGGCGTGGGTACCTATTCGGAGATGCCTCTTCTATCTGGTGAACATTTCCAAAAAGGAAAGCATATTTATGGGCATTCATATCCTTATACCCTAGGGATAGCAGTTCCGCTGGAACGAGCAGTAGGTAAAGGGCTGCAACCAAACCATCGCATATCGGAATAAAAAGATGCGGAAAATGGAAACCGAAAGTGAAGAGGGACGTTTACACCGCCTTGATGGATAAAACCATAACGAAAAAAAGAATCAACCGCTCTCGACTTGGGCCTAACGACTATATCCATGGGTGAGATATATGGTGCATTCGAGGGTCGTGGGAAGAGGTTCGGAGCACAAAAAGACGTTCTTCGTCCATGTTCAGGCTACCAAGTGACTCCATAGTGGCCTAAAATGATTTCCCCACGGTGCCGTTGAAGGAAGGGAGAAAATCGAGTTTCGAGAACATCCGTTGGTACCATATATGGAAAAACAGTCATCATTTTTCTGCTAAATGTTTTTAGGCTTAGGTATGCGCACTTGGGTACGTTTAAACAATCATCGGATGAGAAATTGGGGCTTGCCGCACGTATTAGATAATCTAATCTATTCAGTCCAGTATAGGCTTTGTTATTGCAGTTGGTGTCCATCGAGCCTTGGTCTCCAATCATTAACTCTGACGCACGCACACATGTCTCATCAGAACCCAGGGATAATTCGAATGGTAGCTGGAGGCACTTTTTACTCCAGGAAATCCAGCAGCATCTACACGAGCTTGGGATGTCGGCAGTCCGTTCGGGGGCAGCATAAGAAAACGCAACATGCCTGCAAAGCCCATACACTTTGCCTCGAAAGCAGAGAGGCTTATACAGCATCACCTGAAGGAAGACGAACTTGCTCATCAACATCCCACGTCGGCAACCCGTCTTCCTTTACTCTCAGGAGAGCACGGGGAGAGGAACGAAAAGCGGGAATACTAAAACTCAGGGGGCCCGACCAAGATCGAGGCAAGCGATTTTCAGGGGCTCAACCAGATCACGAGATGTCACTAGCCCTAACTAGGTAACTAGCAAAATCTTGACATCCGTCCGTCTCCTTGACTACGAAGCTCGGTTTATGTTTATAGCGCCATTGACTACGGCCCAGCGGTGCTTTGTGTTGCTCACTTGGGGCCAGTGTCAGACCAACATTGCATTTCTTGTTGATCTTGAGATATACCTGGCCTGTTCTAGTTATTCCAACCCAGAGGAGACCTTGGTGGCGGCCATTTTCCGTGTGCCTTCGACTGACTTCGATTTAAATACCTCTACTAGTTATTGCTGGTTAGGTTTGACTAGTTAGATACGCCTCAACCTTATTCCAACCTGTCTTCTCCACTCTGGCTATAGTTATCGGTGTCTAGCATGGGACAAGGCTCAAGTTAGTGCACATCACCATTGCAGGGTTAGTTATTCTTAGTTCTGGATGTATTCATCCAACAAAATATAACCAATCCCCACATGAGTTGAATTCAGTTATTCCAGCAGAAAAGTCCAACATAACATTTGGGTTCTTACGTGAGAAGATATTTTCCGGGAAATTTTGTTCTCCCTTGAACGGCAAGAACCCACTTGGAATGCATCGATGCAAATACTTCACGAGAATGCCTCCCTCCCATTTCGGACCTGAAATAGGGGATGGAGGAAGGACAGGTATTAGAATCGATCTCCTTCATCATACCTATTTTCTTCTAGGTGTCTAGCCTTGCTCTTGTTTCAGCCACATTCCTAAAAATGTGCTGCAGCATTGGAGTTCGATTCCAGCCTGAGCCTGGCTTCATGATCTTAGCTTACTTTCGACGCAATAGGGCTATCCGTCAATCATTTTAAAAGAGTATTAAGATCCATACAGCCGAACTGACGGCTCAAAGCCCGGTTTTCTGGAAATGCCAAGGGCCTGCAGCTGATCCGATATTACCAGTGCTTCGCTGGCAAGCGTTTCTCCTGCGCAACACATTCGCCACTGCGGACTATGATAAATCCACAGAGCAAGCTACGCAAAGCCGAGGTTCAGGCGTGCGTGTCAAGCTTCCAAGAGGAGCATAACGTCAAACGTGTCGCAAGATCTTGAGGTTTGTAAATATATTTTATCCTAGCCGCCTGAGAGGACTTACGCTAGATTAGAGAACATTTTAACCGGGTGAGAAGACTCCACCCCCCTCCTAATTGCTTTACACATTCTGACTGTGCAATATCAATTCTCTTAGACCCAACTGTACCATTTTAATACCCCCGGTTTTAACAGATATGATCAATCAGGTATCGCATTGCCATTTGCTGCATTCCATTGACTTTGTTAAATTGTTTCGCAGCCGATGCAATCAGCACCTAAAGCATACTCTTCCTTTGTTCACAGTTATTTCATGAATGCTCATGTGTTGGTGGCTAGCTGGTTCGTTCTCGACTTGACGAATATTTTGGTGCAGATATCTGCTCACATTCTGTTCATTGGGGATTTGCCGCCTTCGACAGGAGGCGGATGCCATCTTTGTCAATTGTTGTGGAACCCGAGTTCTTCCGACAAGTTTCCTCTTTGTGAGGGGAATTGGTTGTTGTTACCTTCACAATCAGAAACGATGTCAGGCTGTATCATCGTCCCACAGTCTAGACCAGCTGATTTCAGCTGGTCTTAACTGTTTGTATTTTTATTTTTTTTTATTTTTTTATTTTTTATTTTTTGCCAAGGGATAACCGAGATACTTGTTCGATGTAGGAGCTTGATAAGTTTATATGGGCTCAGCCGGTCTCGAATTGGGCCCAGAAAGAGAAAAGCTTCCACAAATCTAGATGGAAAATATGGACAGCGGTCTACTGCTTTTCAACAGGATGTCATGTCAAGTAACATTCTATGCTCAACTACATCCGCACTCCTTAGTGAAAATGCTATAACTTAGGATCGTGGTTAGCGCCATACAGTGCAGCAATGATGATATGTTATTTGTCCACTTGGACCTTCTTTCCCAGTTTCAGGCTATATAGTATAAAATTCAGCCTCAGCTTCTTAAATTGTGAAAGCTATCATCCCTGTCCATTTGCGATCTATTTTATATTATTTTACGGCGTTACTTACGCATAACCTCCCTGGACGCTGCATTGTCTTTGATCGCCTATTAACGACTACGGGTAAGGGCGTGTTATCCTTAATAAAAACCCTCCCCAAATGCTATTTCAATGACGGAAAACAAAGCATAGAGCGGATTGTGGGCACATATGAAACAACCCCAGGAGGTAGTTATAGTACAGTACATTAAAGTATTCGTCGTTATTGCATCGTCAGGATAAATCTCATCACTCATAACCCCTCTCTCACCCTTGAAACGATTCAATAGATTTTCTTCATTTTCTTCCTCTCCCTTGCTGAAAGACCGCGTTTAACTTAAAAATGAAGGTCACTAAAGAGTCCACCTCCCTCGCGTAATAGCGCGCTCGTGGTGAAGACTAGACTGCTTAGTAGCTGGAATTTTGACATTTTGTGATGTGGCGGGGCAGATGTGCTTGTAAAATATTTAGTTTGCCAGCAGTTCTGAACTCAAAAGACGACGAGGAGCCCATGCTACTATATTATTAGTTCCAGAACGCAGCTTGACCAAAAGAGGGAGGTGGATTATCTTAACTATTTCAAGCTTCTATTAAGTTTCCGAGAAAATATCCAAAAAGGAGGCCAGGGCGGGGGACTAGAAAAACATAGCGGGGAAATCATCACACGTTGGATGATATATCAACGGACGTTGTTCTGGACATCTCTGATATCTCCTGGATACGTTCTCATTTTGTTCTCATTTGGTTGACATATATTAACTATATTCTACTGCACACCGTTAAGTTACATTTTCGAAATTCTTATTTTCACATTCTAAAATCTGTACAATTACGCGCGAACCAAGGCTGTGGTCCTATCGGTTGGCCTGAAAGAGAGAGCAATAACCGCCGTTTTTTCCAAGGGTTATCTTCTTCTTGGAAATACATTTCATCATCATATCTGGACGCCTTAAAAGAATCTCTCTGACCACCCGTCATGACCCATGCAATACCCTCCAAGACCATTCACATCCATCGGCACCAGCACCATCTAAAATGGTCCAAACAAATTCCCCCAGTCCAAACCATCAACTCAGGCGACATAGTCCACTTCGACGCCATAGACGGGAGCAACGGCCAAATAACCAAGACCTCCACAGAGAGCGCACTGAGCACCTTCGACATCGCGCGCGCTGACCCTGCTGTGGGGCCTGTTTTTGTCACAGGCGCGGAACCAGGCGATGTTCTGGAAGTCGAGATCCTCGACCTGGAAACCACGGATTGGGGTTGGACGGGAATATTTCCTGGCTTTGGCCTCTTATCGGATGAGTTTCCCGACGGGGCGCTGAAGATCTGGCAACTGGATCCCGACAAGCCCTATGCACTCTTCAAAGAAGGCATCCGGATCCCACAACAGCCATTTTTGGGCGTTATGGGCGTCGCCCCGGGGGCGGAGGGGGAATTTTCTATGATCCCGCCCACGAATGCGGGCGGGAATATCGACTGTCGCTATCTCACCGTGGGATCCAAGCTATTTCTCCCCATCCAAACGCCCGGCGCACTATTCAGCTGCGGCGACGGACATATAGCGCAGGGAGATGGGGAAGTTTGCGGCACCGCTATTGAAACTCCTCTGAAAGCCACCCTCCGACTCTCAATTCACAAGAACCAGCCATGGTTAATAGCGCCGCAGTTTCAGACAACCCCGCGAACGGCGGCGGGTATACACGGCGCTGACCAGGCGCTGCCGGCAGATAAAGGGGAATATGCGACTATGGGGATTGACCCAGACCTGCTCGAGGCAGCAAAGAAGGCGACTCGAAGTCTCATTGAGTGGCTAGTCAGGAACAAGGAGTTAACTCGGGAAGAAGCGTATATGTTGGCGAGCGTGGCGGGGAATCTCAAAATTGTAGAGATTGTGGACATGCCGAACTACGCAGTCGCGATGTCTTTGCCTTTAAATATATTTGTATAGAGAGTATGATTCCGTTTTGGCACATATTATTCAATTAACTTAGATGCTTCTGAGCGCCTGTTTGGCCGCTGGCAAGGAGCATCCTTGGCTACTCATGCTTTATCTTTATCTTTATTTTATTTTTATTTTATATTTATTTATTTATTTATTTATTATTATTATTATTATTATTATTATTATTATTATTATTATTATTATTATTATTATTATTATTATTATTATTATTATTATTATTATTATTATTATTATTATTATTATTATTATTATTATTATTATTATTATTATTATTATTATTTTTTTGCACATTGATTACGCCTCCTCGCGCTTAGTTAACGCTTTGCAGATAATTAATTTCCCCTGTAACTATCAATCAAAACGAATTGATCGTACAGCCCAGGCAATCCTTCAACAGCTCGGAATTCGCATTATTACGGCCCCAGTAGCCCGAAAACCAACCACCAACGAAAACGAAACAACTCACCTAAGCATCCTTTCTCACCTGCTGCCTATCTCAGCACTACCTGGGAATATCTATCCATCGCGAGGAAGCGAACAGTTTTTTTCAGACATCTTCAATTGCCCCCTCTCTTCCCCACCAAATCCTCCTTCCCACCCAGTTCCCGTCGCTCATCTTATCGTCCGGCCCATATATCGATGGTGAGTGATACATTCTAATGGATCTCGAACCGAGGAGGGATTTGCGCAAGAAAGCCCGGGAAAACTCGCCGTTGTTTTTGCGGAAGAGAGCAGATGAGGTCATCTCATCTACCCTCTCTGAAGTCAAGTGCAGAAGCAAGACATCGAAATTAGAAATATTTAACAGAGAAACGATTAACATATAACAAGTCACAATCTAATTCGTCATTTATATGTGAACGGGTGCATATATATGTAAGGCCCTTGGTATATATATAAAGGAGAATTTCCCGTGTAGAAATTCCCAAAGAGCGATGATGAAGGGGAAAAAAGAACATAGAGCGCGAAACAGTGGGGAAAAAGCGGAACCAGTTCTGTCCATTTCTCAAAATTCACACAAGGCCTTCCGTAGTCGATTAAAATAGTAAAAAGGGGCATGGAGAAAAAAGCAACCCCATTTATTCTATCTTTTCTACATACGCCACCGGGCCTTCATAAGTCTTCCTTCCGTGGATCAGATATTGAAGGCCAGCGAACATCGTCACAACCCCAAAAACAAGAATGGACCAATTCATGTTGACGAGCGTGGGGTTGTTACTGTTCGGGAAGAAAGTGAACACAATTGCGAAGCAGAGGTAGCCAAACGAGAAAATATTAACTGGAAGGCCCCAGGTCCCCAAGCTGAATCGCGCTCGTGGCATTTTCTTCCACTGCATCCTGCGGTAGATAAAGCAGCCGATAGAGATAAGGTACGACGTAAAAAGAGATGCGATTGTGAGGGATGCAACCGCGTTGAATGCCTCCGTTGAGCCGATGTTAATGAGCGAGAGTAGAATCGTAATGACAGTCGAGGCTAGGACGGCGTTGACAGGGACCTTGGATGTTGGGTGCACACGGGCGAAAAAAGGGGAGAACGGAAGTGCATTATCACGGGCAAAGGCAAAGGTTTGTCGTGCCACAGTAGCTAAAACACTAATAGCGGCGCAAGCCTCCATCACAAGGAGGAGGCCACCGAAAGTGGTGGTTGCGGCCTTGGAGCCGGTTGCGTTCAAGAAGGCGGTAATGAACGAAAATCCGGCTTCAGCCTTAATGACCTCGTGCAAATCGCCCATGGTGAAGAGATAGGTGATAAGCATGATGAAGCCAAGGGAGCCGTTTATAAGAGCGGTAGAAATCATGCACCAGGGCACAACCTTGGAAGCATCTTTGATCTCCTCAGCTGAAGCGATGTGTTAGCTCGTATAACTCTGTTGAAAGTTCACTCAGGGATCAGGAGAGAAAACATACCAATATGGGTAGCAGCGTCGGGGCCTGGGAGATGGCCACAAGAAATCAAATTAGCACATACTATCGTAAGACATATAATATCATGGCATGCTCTTAGACTTACCAAGGAATGAGAAAATGGGACTTATTTGACCAACAAGACAGGCCAGCCCTAGAGTAGGCCACCCAGCCGCATTTGTGAACTCGGTAAAAACAGCTTTAGTCGGTGTCCGTTCCGCCATAACCCATAGTGGGATAATTGTCGCAAAGAACCCAAAAATATGGAGAATAAGAATCAGGCCCTCCAGCATAGGTAGATGGCTCGCCATGTACGTGTTGATGAACGTGGTTGCAAGAGCAACGGTAGCGGTGAAGAGAGTGCCGTGCCATCTCTCTGGTACATATCCAGGTTCGTTCAGCTGTATAAGGCTCTGCATGAGTGTACCGCAGAGAAAACATACGCTGGCGAAGGCGGCCTGCCATCCCAAGACCGAGAGACAACCTGTAGATATATCCTTTTGATTAGTATTATCGTTGAATGGGTTACGACTCATTAGCACCCGGCGGCTTGTCAAGCTTACCGGTCGCATAACTAAGAAACTTTTGATATTTCCTTCCACCAAATTCACTCGTCCAGTGATATTGGCCGCCAGATGTAGGAGAACTAGATATCCCAAAGTCGTTGGTAATTGACATTTGAAAAAAATGTGGGAGATTGGGTAGTAGATAACCACCTACATTGAGGCCATCTCAGCCATAGAAGCTACAGTTGAGAAAAATCCGACGAAAGACCCAATATAAATGTATACAGATCCCGCCAGGCCTCCATTACTCAGCCCGAGAGTTGACGTCCTTTTGATAAGTATTATTAGCATGCACTTCCCTTTCAAAAGGTGATTGCCAGAGAGCTAAGAAATAATTGATGTCTCCATACAAGAGAATGGATTCCCATGTCGCCATGAGAGTGCAGGTAAACCCGAGTGTTGACAAAAACCGGAAGTTCCTCTTTGTTAAATGTTAGCCCACAGTTCGCCATACAATTGATCCACGATATCAATTATGATTTGCATATATAGTCCGACAAACTTACATTGAACTGTTGGTCTTTCCCAAGACGAGCCATGTCCGCCTTGTCCTGATTAGTTGCATCGTCTGAGGAGCTCACGCTGACTCCCATCCGACCTTTATTACTTTCGAATCTCTGGCTTCCCATGGTTGCGCTCACGTCTCTCATTGAACTTCGTATTGATATGTTATTTTCTTTTTCTTTTACTTCTGCATATAGGTGGCGAGGGAAACGCTAAGCGCCGGCGGAACAACTTAACAGCGACCGCGTCTATGGTATGCCCAAAAACAACGTTCCAAACCAAGGGCAGGCGAGAGCTGGCGGTGGCCCTCCTGGGGAAATGGGTGGAAGTGAATTAGGATAAGTGAAAGCCTTGGTCGGAATTGGATCAGGAAATGCGCATTGTTCAACGCGACTCTCGAAGGAGAATAGGAGAATAAATATCACAAAGACGGAAACGATGGAGAAGAAGAAAGGAAGGTGAAAAGAAACGGAAAAGAAAAAACGGTCGAAATTACAAGACTCCCAGCGTGCCCCAGTGGCGGCCCGCTCTTGCAGGACGACCTGGAGCTGCTACTTACAGCGTACTCTCTTTGAACCCTGTACAAAGTGGTTACTCGCCGCAGACAATTGTCTAAGGAAGCGAAATGGATATTCCAAACCCCCATTCCCGTAGCATTAAATGTCCCCAGCTCTGTTCTGATGTATGCCTATTCAAGAAGGAGGATAAGATCAACTACATCGCGCGGGAGTTGAATGCGTTGGTGATCTAGCATCCAGCGGTATTCACTTGGGTTGGGATAACCCTCCAGGATGGGTTCAAGGATGGGATGGGTTCGTTTGTATCCCTGCTTAGCCCGCAAGCTGATGGAGACTACGCCTCTCTTTCGCCTACGCCTCTCTTTCGCCTACGCCTACTAGCGTATCTTACTCCAGGTTGTGCAGATCGGAACCTGGGTCCCCAACAGAAGCCAAGCGCCTAAAGCTTTAGCGTATGTGGTGGCAGCAGGCAGCCAGACCATGTTAGTCCGACGTCCGAAATAGAATCGTCTCCGTAGCCTAGAAAGAGCAACAAACGTCGAGACGTCCTATAGTCTAGGCTGTCTCACTGCTCGTGAGTCGTGACTCGTGTGGAGGAGGTGATTATGTGGGGACGGTTGGTTATGCAAATGAGATCGGTTTGAGGCCATGGCTTGTTCAGCCCCGATATTTTTGATGGTATCGCGCTAAGTCATCGTCGCCATCGAGCCCGATGAACAACTTCGGCGCTTGATATGGGCTAGAAAGATCTAGCCGGACGAGAAAGGTCATTTCACTCCTTGGCAGCAGCCGCGGTACCGATTGTGATTATTATTGAGAAGACTTCCTGAGAGATAGAATGACCAGAGGCCCCTTAAGCAGCCGGCTACTAACAGAAGATGCCGGTGCGAAATGTTTAGATTTGAAGTTAGTTAGATATGACAGGTAGACCGTAGAACTGCACCCCCCTCTCAACAACCCATGAATACTCACTTGATAATGACAGATGAAATGAAGATAAAGAAGAATACAAACAGTATACGCACCGTATATGAAACTCAATATATATTAAAATAGAGAAATCCCATAAAATAGAAGAAAAAATCAAGTGATCTGACTGCAGTGATTTATAATTTTTATTAGTAGTATTAGACTGTAGCTAGCTATCTTTCATAGTAATAGTCTTTTAAATATAGTTTAATACAAGCATCAAACGCTCGCTTACGCTCGCTTTGCTGCTTGCTCTACCCCTACCCCCTTACCCTCTACCACCACCGCCTCTACCACCACCACCCCGCAGCCCCTGTATTTCCTCCTGTATAACCAACACTTGGCCTGTATTTAACATCACACAAGGACTCATCATTAAGCTCCGCTTGCATATCTCTCTATATCTCTCTATATATTATAGAAAAACTAACTTTTCCGAGCAAAATGCCCTGTAACATGACCTCACATGATATCACATGCACCACATCAAATCCATGGATGGGATTGAACAGCCGGCTGTATGACTCTGATATTAATCTTCATTCTTTCCTTTACAGATGTTCTCTACTGTATTTACATTTTTTATACTCTTCTCTACATTCATTACAACCTATACATTCATTAATATACTCTATTTATTGTAGAAAAACTAACTTTTCCATGCAAAAAATATATCAATCTTTAATCATCATTCTGCTCTTTTCATACATTCTCTACAGTATTTACATTTCTTATACTCTTCTCTATATTCATTTTTGATCTCTGTGTTCATGGCATGCACTGCTATGCTGTGTAAATGCTCTGTAACATGATCTCATGTGATGTCATGTGCATCCCTTTGAATTCATGAATGAGATTGAACAGCCAGCTCTGCCGCCTGTACAGCTCTGATTAATCTGATAATGATGATAGAGGTGATAGAGGTGGTCGGGGTGGTAAGAGGGGGGTAGAGGGGTAGGAGTAGGGGGTGGAAGTGGTAGAGAGAGCTGCGGGGCAGTAGAGGCAGTGGTGGTTGGTAGAGGGGGTAGAGGGTGGAAGGGGTGGAAGGGGTGGTAAGAGGGGGGTTAGGGGGAGAG